>NC_043986.1:24601389-24968889 GCF_902150065.1 Myripristis murdjan | reverse complement strand
AGTTGTATTTGATTTACATCCCCTGCATACATTGAGTGTATGGTAATTTAAAATGCCAATTACTCTATGGTACATGATAGGATGCACTAAACCTTTGGGTTTATCACAGAGAGAGAAGCACTAAGATAGAGGGAGATAAGAGGCTAGGAATTCCAGTATGAAATGTATGTATCAGGTTTATATATGGTGTACACGTAAAGCCCTATAAGTGCTTGAAATGCATTTTTGAGTGAAGGGGGCCATATGTTATTTTGCGGCTGTGGAAGTATTTCTCTTACTGTTTTTTTTTTTTTTTTTTTTTTTTTTACAATAGCTCTGTGCCTCAAACCGTTAGCCCAATTTGCTGTTAACAAGATAAATTGGAGAACAGACAAAGGCATTAAGTGTTGCAGTGCCAGCTAGTGACTGACAGCAGCTTGTGGGAATTGGCTAGCTGAAATTCCTCCTAAGTGGTTTGTTCTGGAAACATCCTACGATCAAGGCAGATGTTGTTTATCCAGTTTAGGTAAAAAAGGAAGTCCATTTTGAATGACACAAGCTTGAAGGAAAATGGCACTGATACAAGCGTGTGCTATTTTTCATTAGAGATTACTACCTTTTTGTATTTTTTTTTCCCTATTACCTCACAATCCTTTTGTCTGTAGCTTATAACACACATGATTTCTTTTTCTCTGTGGTTTGCCTCAGCTGCTTTAACCATTGTTTTAAACTAAAAACCCAGTTGAAAATCTTGCACTCACAGCGCTAATTTCAAGATTTTATTTTATTTTATTTTATTTTATTAAATATGAAAGGAATTTGTGATTTCGTAGATGGTATCTTTGAGGCAACGTCAAGCTCTGGTAACCACTGTGAAGAAGATGGTGATGGTGATAATAATCATAATTTTATGATTATTGGGTGTGTGACAGCTCTTTTTTTACATTTTAAGCCACTCCATACAGAAATTTATTTACTGCGGGAAGTCTAAGTGCCCATTGACTCTTGTGTTACAAGTTTAGTGTAAAAGTAAGTTTATAATAAAATCATCAATGTGACGAGTGAAACACTATTGTAATAAAAAATGTAAATTCACAAACTCCATGGTTGACCTGCTAATTTTGCTTTGAAATGGATGGTTGGAAATGATATGCCTGTCATCTTATGGTCAATCCAAAGCAGTGATACAATGCAAAAACAAAAGATGAAAACAGCAAAGCGAAAATCATTCTTTGCCTCAGTAATCACATGATTGCAGCCATAAAAATAGTTTCCGTCTGTCATTTTGATTTTTTTTTTCCCACTTTCACTTGTAGTATTTTGATGTAAGTTCTCAGTGAGCACAGGCCTTCATGTACTTTCAAATCTGCATGCTAACTGAACGCCATTTCGGTTCAAGCATATTTTTAAAAATAATCACATTGAAAAAGCCTCCGATGGAAAATCCCCACAGACCAGCAGACACTGTAAAGTTTGTGTTCGGCCACTGCCTCTGTTTGGCTAACCCAGCCTTATTCCTCAGTGTAAAATTCAGCTCAGAATAAAGTCTATTAGGTTACCAAGTGATGTCATCATCAGTGGGCATTAAACCTCTGTATTTTCCCTCTATTTCTCGGGGTTGATGTCAACAACGCAAATGTTGTGTTTTGATCACATCCAGCCTTGAAATTTTTGTTGGCTTATGAGCACACCATACCAAATACTTACACTTTGTTGCAACGCTTGCAATTTCCTAACTTGGAAGCACTCCCCATAGAGATACCCCTTAATAACTTTCTCCTCATCAGCTTGTTTTCATGCCGCATATTCTTATAACAGTGAACCCCCCCTCCTCAAAAAAAAAAAAAAGAAAAAGAAAAAAGAAAGAAATAAAGGAAATATCAGGTGTTGTTAGTGTGATCTTATTGCATTTCCTCCTGCATGCCAGTTAGGTGACAGGTGTAGATAGCTAATAGTTTGGGAAAGCTTTTGTTTGTGTGAGAGGCAGACAGGGTGGTGCACTGTCTAGGTGATAAGAACCAAGACTCCTGTGCCCTCCAGCACAGTGATCTCTCTCCTCCGCTCTTCACTCTCCTGTGTGGAAAAAAAAAGGCTGTTATGATTGGTCTCAAGGCAAGTGCCTGTGCAGTGTTGCACCTCTCTACAGCAACTGCTCATTCACCTTGCCTTCCCTCTGAGACCTGCACTAGTTTCCAGGCAAATGACACAATTTGATATGCCGTTGGGGTGATTCATGTGGATAATGTTTCCATGTGATCATCACTGCAGAAAAGGGACTATTTCTTGTTATGATTTTTTTTTTCCTCATTAAGTCTGACAATAACTAGAATATTGGGAGAGTTTATTGCAAGCAGGCTAAAACTCATTATTTCTGCTAGACATCCCAAGTACAAAAGAAATTATGTTACGGTATTTTGTCCAGGTCCCTACAGATATAATGATTTACAGAGAAAAATGGGGAGGAGACTTTATAGCTTGGATAGTTCATTTATATGGACTTAGAGGATAGAAATGCGAGGGAAGCTTATAGTTAATACAGTAACAATGTGGGCCTGGTATTGATTACATGGGGGGAAGCATGGTACGTGGTGCATGGTTTATGGTAAAATGCACTACACCTGATGTGCGCTGTATTTCTGTGAGGATAACCGTAGTTTACTACATCTGCTCTGATTTTGTCAGGAACGCGTCATCTCGTTTTCCTTACAAACTCAAGAGCATGTAAGTCGGGACATCAATCTTACAACTGTTGACCTAAATGTATAGTCCGGATGACAGAGGGCCTTCATGTTGTGGCCATATGGTGAGGAGGTCTTCCAAAACAATCCCTGCCGGATCCGGTTACTTAACCTCAGATGCTTTTGAAAGAGGGTGCCATATCAGTTAAGCCTTTATTCAGAGGAAAAACCTGGCCTGTTTCAAAAATCGCTGTACCCTCTGATTTAAAAAGCCAGCTACGGGTCATGAGCTGCCTTTATTCAAATGCAACTTGCATTCAAAGCATAATTTATACAAAGAAGGAAAAGGATCAAATAAAAGGAGGCATCCAGAGCTGCAACGGTTAGTCAAATAATCAATTAGTTGCCACCTATTTTGGTAACCGGTGATCATTTTAAGCCATTTTTATGAAGAAAATGTCCAAATTCTCTGATTCCAGCTCCTCAGAATGTGAATATTTTCCGTTTTTTTTAATCGTCTTTGACAGTAAACTAAATATCTTTGGGTTGTGGATGGTTGGTTGGGACAAAACAAGACATTTCAGGATGTCACCTTGGACTGTGGAAAATTATGATCAAAATTATTCACCATTTTCTGACATTTTATGGGCCAAACACCTAAGAGCTCAATCGAGAAAATAATTGACGGATTCATCGATAATGAAAATAATCGTTAGTTGCAGCTCCAGAGGCATCATTTTATAGATTTGTTTGGTTCTGCATGTTACAATAAGATTCCAGTCATTACAATAAAATGCTGCAAAACGTGTAGTTGGTTCATTTCACCGTTGGCACAAACTGAAGAATGAATGTGAAATTTCCCCTTGAATATGAGCACGCCAAAAAATAGAGAAAACATTAATCTTAAGTTATCCGCAGTGTACCTGATTTGCTTCTTATCAAATCCTTAATGAGCTTCAATTAAGATTTATTATGCAAATTAACCCTCTGCAGCTACTGACTGCAGGAGCAGGAGCTATGACAATATTGTGCTAATGGTGTGATCTGTAACAATTACAAAGGTAAACTGCCTTCACACTGCACGCTCCACGAGTCTCAGAGAGGTCAGTCTGCTAAATATGCATTCAGGTGTTATGCAGATTTGAAAGATCCTTCATTAACTCTCTGATTTTTAAGTGTAATTGCGCCGAATTATATTTTAGACAGCAGCTCATATAATTATAAAGTAAGCCGTGACGGTTTCATTGATTTGGAACATGTTTATAAGTATGATTACCGTTTGTAGCTGCATTATATTACTAATTATCAGTGTATACCTTCACTCTAAAGCTGATTAGTCAAAGGAATTATGAATTACTGTTATTTTCCTTTAACTCTAGACACAACAGATATTACAAATTTAACAACGGGAGCTAATTAAAGTCACTCAACGAAATAAACCACAAGCGGTGTAAATAGGGGCTCTAAAACCCTCTTTTGGTGTGACCGCTGAGAATTACAATGCAACTCCAGAGAATAATAAATAAACCTCAACATGCAGAGTTACGACTAGGTTCAACGTTTTGATATCCACATCAGGAATTTAGTGACCAAACATGGCGGCCGGGGTTATGGCCGGAGAAGTGCTTTCGGACACCTCACCGCAACACTGTATGAAGTTGTGAACCCTGCACCTTTTGTAACTTCATTTAGCACGAGGCTGATGGCTTCCTGACAGCTTTATAGCCGGCTTGTTTTATGAGTCGTCATGCAGCGCAATTACATAGGACCTAATTTGATGAATCAAGTCAATGTTCCACCGGCTCAGCTGACCTCGCTGGCCTCTGCTCTCCTCTCTCTCCGCGTAGGTCAAATTGAGGCTTTCACACTTTGTACAATTCAATCACACCCCAGCAGGATAATGCCTGGACATGCACCTCTTATTACAACCAATCACGAATGGACTGATGCGTTATGAGCGGCTTTCAATTTGTTGTAACGTTAAATGTATCTGCCAAACAGCCAGGCCACTGAATTAGTTAATTAATTAACCAGTCTAAGCAAAATCAGGCATTTCCAAATTCCCTCATATTGCAGTGCAAGAGGATCCTCATAATTGAAGCTGTTTCTCATCTTTGATTGCGTGCATAATTACACACATGTCATGTAGACTGGCTGGTGGAGAAATAGACAGGCTGAAGTGACCACTGAGGATGATGTCATGCAGCCAGTATCCCATAATTAACTCCAAACGTCCAAATACCTTGAGGACAAAAATACAAACTGGTGTGTGTGTGTGTGTGTGTGTGTGTGTGTGTGTGTGTGTGTGTGTGTGTGTGTGTGTGTGCCGTGGAACACCCAGAGAGACAGTCGTGGAGATCAGGTCATGGTGAAAAACATTACATGTGGGAGTGGACTGTGCATCACACTAAACACATGGACACAGGGTGCCTCGCTTTAGGTGGCAGTTTTGGCATTTTCACTTGCAGGCTTGACTGAAGAACGATACCGGCAGCAAGCCATGGAGGATAAACTGCAGACATTTATTTTGATTTCATTCTTTGTCTGTATATTATGAAATTGTTTGGAATTAAATGTGATTATTATTTATATAAACACAGTTAGAGTGCTTAAAATGGCAAAAAAAAAAAAAAAAAAAAAAATACAGATTATGACCTGACTGTATGGTAGTGGGTTTATTTTAATTTTTTAAATGATTTATCTATATTTAGTAAATAATCACTGGATGAAGATGAATGAAATGATGAGACTCTTTCCTTTGAGGTTTCCCAGATTTTTCCCCCCAGTATAATATAATGAACCACTGGAAATGAACACTATATTTTGACAAATGGCTTACACTATGCATTAAAGATTTTATCCAAATATAACTCTGCATACATACACTCAGACACATACACACAGAAATATGCCTCTATCTGTTTTTACCAGAGAGAGAAAAAATAGAGTGAATAGGGCAATTGTAGCTTTAACCCATAGTGGAATAGATACAACATGGATGAAGTTGGCAATTTGAAATGTGCAAATAGTAGAGGGAAATTAAGACATTTTGAGAAATTAAGGAATCTTTAAACCCATAAATAGAGCATACACAGATGTTTAAAAAGTGTAGACTGACAAGTGTGGCGTGTAGTTATGTTTTCTGCACCCAAATGTGTTGGGATTGCTTTCATTATTGTCTAAATGTGCAGCGCTCGCTTTGTTGCAACACAAATCCTGTACTTAGCTACCGACGACAGCCACTCTTGTGTTAAACCCTCTTCCTTATTGGTGTGCTTTTTATGCCTTGCCTGTTTGTGTCTACAGTATGTGCTGAGCTAGTCTGTTGAAACAGCTTAATTGATACTCATTAAACAGCACTGACAGCTTAGGTGTCCGTGATGAATGTAGAATAATTCTGTTGTACTTACAACTTGATTAAGGAGAAGCACACAACATGTCAATGCTGTAGCCTATGGCTCGCTCTGTATATACTTACTAACTACTTAAAATGATCACCTTGATTGGTCCTGTTACCTACATGTTACTCTTCAGCGTGTTCTTTATTGCAATTCCTTGTGCCTTTTTTTCTATCTTAAATAAACAGCGTCTCAAATGCGGAAAATATTGCAAATTCAAATGAGGACAAAAGGCAACGCATAGTTTGCCTGACTTTGATTTTGATAACTTAGAGGCTGTAACACCTAACTGCAAACTTTATCTAAAAATGTGAATTATGTTGACTTTTCTTTGTATTTATTCATCTGGAGCCAGGCATTTCCATACAATAATAAAGTCAATGGATGTCATGCAGATGAAAAATGTGCATCCTGTATCATTTCAGTTAGAAATTAGAGGCATTTGGAATTGGTTCAAAATTGACTGTCTTTGTAATGAGCGTATGACGAATGGTATAATTTAGGGAAAGAAAATGAATGCCGGGAAACCAAAAATATTATTCTGCAGCATTTTATATGCCATGATATTCCATGAAGATGAACTAATTTCACTAAATACCCCAGAAAATCTACTCATAATATTTTTCTACATCGTCATAGAGACACATTTCACAGAGTGTAGACAGGTCATCGGGGCACGCGGTAGTTACTCATGTTATCATATATGATCTTATTTTGTTTTCTTTGCTTTTTTCAACCATGATGGCCTCGGAGAAAACCCTGCATTACATCCTTATCACTTGCAGATTTCAAGGCCCATGCAGCGTCTCACATTGCTGACATCTGATTAAACTAATGATCCACACCATAACAGAAAGCCCCTCTCTCCATTTTGAGAATACATAAAGGAGGGGAATTTCCGAGGATGGATTTACAACTTTATCCTCACATGATTAATATTACACAGGGAGGCCTTTGTACAGGAAGCAGCATGTCTAATTACGGTCCAACTGTATCTGACTGAAAGCAAACATGATGCCAAAGGCTGCCAGTAGGAGCTGCACTGACGCGCCATGAATGGTTCATGTGGGTGTAGGGTGATGTCATCGTCACCCAGATTTCTAGATGGCTAAAAAGACTCAAAACCGATTGGGCAATGGCAAAATCTGAGCTCTCAACACTGTTTCCAACTGGCAAAAGGCCTCGAAAAAGCACCGTGGGCAAACAGGATTTGGATTTAATCAATAAGGGAGAATAAACCCATTCATTTTTAGACATGTTTTCAAGGTTATATATGTCTGCGAAGCACCTAATGATACCGGTGACCTTTGTAATGATAACAATGTCCATTTACAGTGCTGTAAGAGCAGATGCAGATTCATCACCCTCCCCCTTTGCAAGAATTTCAGGGACTCGGTGTCCTCCCACATTTTCCCTGTTCATCATATATCCCAGCCGAGACGTTCAAGAGGTTGCAAGCCAGGCCAGCCATAAGTCATCCTGTCTATCAAGACCAGACCGTGTTTCTTGCCTTGATTTTCAGCTGTTACTTGTAAACCAGAACAGCATTCTTAAGATTAACTGAGTGACAGGGAGGCCTCTAAAAGCAAACTATAATAGTACAATGTTACAGTCGTATTTTATGGCCTTTAGTATGAGAGGCCAAGTGTGTGTGTGTGTGTGTGTAGGGATCAACTCGAGGATCTATTAGGCTTGTACTGCACCTCAGGGAGAGTAGAAAATAATCGTGTTGTGTTGCACTTTACTGTTGAATGAATTCTGGTTTTCATTAGGCTGATGACAGTGCAGGTGTAGACGTCACTGGAAACCTACTGGACCCGGTCGTTCTCACAAAGCGCCCATCAATTACGACGCAGTTATTCTTTTCATCCCATTTGTTTCACCGAAAAAAACGTTTGCATTATTTTTGAGGCATTACATATCGCTGCAGAGGTTGTGTTTTTGTTCTCTTCATCATGAGCTGCGTTTCAGTACGTATGTGGATATGTATGTGTGTGGATGCGCGCTTGTGTGTCCGTCCGTCTGTCTGTGTGCAGTGAAAAGTCATTGATATAGAACTAACTGTCAAAATAAGTCGTGTTCAATCCAAAACCGTTTAAGTTGTCAAGGACACATTTTCCTCCCTCCCATATCCTGACAAACATTGAGTCAGCAATTGTCTGTTGTATTTTCAGTACCAGTATCTCGTGCTCCCCCCCAGGCCATTTTAAAGTTGTAGAAAGTGGTCATTTTCTCTGTGTCAGTAGGAGGTCAGTGTTGTGGCAGTCAGCAAAGCTATTCAGTCTGGTGAAACAGAGAGTATTAGGAACCCTAAAGACATTTTGTCCACCGCAGTCCCCTCTTCCTGTCTGTCGGCCTGCCTGCCTGCCCGCCTGTCTGTCTGGATTTGCAGGGTTTTGAGTGAAGTCAGTGTCGGGAACATCTAGGAAAAACACTCAGATCTTTGGACGCACATTAGCACACAAGTAGGTATCCCTAATCTAATCTCAATTAAGATCTTGTGATTTGGCTTTGTAAACACACATCATACTCATCACTGGTTAAAATTCCATATTGAGTGAAGACATTAAAATTACACCATGAAAATTTGAGGGCCAATTAAAGTAAGGACTGTTTAGACCCAGCTTACAAAAAAACAAACAAACCGTGGAATAACCGTAATCTGACAGTGAGTCAGACTGAGAATGAAAACCACATAGACTCAACCGTCAGATTTTCAGCCTCTTCTATGTTTCTTGTCGGTTGAGTCTAAACAGTCCTCACTTCAATCAAACCTCGACATTTTCGCACAGTGCGCCTCCAAGGTATAGGAACAACAGTAATATGTATAACATGCACATTTCCATGGCTGCCTCTCTTTGTTCGACTGTAGTTCATGTTCCCTGTAGCTCTCATTCTAAAACCCCCACCTGTCTGTCTGTCTGTCTGTCTGTGAGTGACATGTCCTCTGTGCGCTGTATAACGTATCCCTGGTAACTGTCGCCTGTGGCCCGTTCACCCCTAAAATGTAGCAGAGGTCACACACAGATCATTGCTATCGCCACGGGCCCTGACATCAACACTGAGTGACCCGTGTGGGACAGCGGTGCAGCAGCCGGTCACTGATGGATCTGGAAACCGCACGAGTCAAATCTGCCCTGTCATCACTATCACAGAGAGCCTGATTGTTTTCAGCGGTGTCCCTTGCATCGTTTACCAAGGCTCAGCATTGGACGCAACTATCCGCCCCGCTATTTTGCCTGAGCACCTATGTAGAAGGTTGTTAGAGGAGCGGGTACCGGCGAGGGTTAACAATCGAGTGCATCCCATTTATATAGATGTTTTGCTGAATTAGGTCCAATGTCTCCATGAAGTCCCAGGAACCATCTCCCTCCACACCTGCTATCAACACCACCATGTAAACCACACTTAGACTTTCACCTCGTTCACCACATTACACCCAAAAACTAAACTGGTCTTGCAGGCGGAAACCAAACTGCATTAGTAAATGATAGTCTTAATGACCTAAGACAAGTTTACCACTTGTGTTTATGGCTACTAACTTCTGCCATTTTGTCCTAATCATGAGATACACGTCTTTAGAGAGTGGTGTCCTTTCTTCTCAGATGGCACCACTACTCTTTTCAGCTACTTGAAAAGCTGCCTTTGAGGCCTGCTGTAATCCCTAACCATGAATTCCTAACTCCCTGAGTAAACTAGTTGTGGATGTGGCAAATCCATTGCACCCAACTTCTGTGGCTCCGCGGCCTCACTGTTCACAGCCCGGACTTCTCGCTCGGTGTATCTAACTTCTGCCTTTTATGTGACTCATGTACCTTTTCTTCCTATGCCACAGTGAAGCAAACTGCATACCGTACAGCTACTGCTCGAGTGTGATAATAGCATGTATCTCTTTATTCCCAGGCCTCTAAGTCTGACTGAGGGTGGCTTAGTGACAAGGGTTGATTCAATTTCTACCGACTGTCCTGTTGAAACATGAGACTCTGTGCCAGGTGGCCCATGGCTGGCATGAACATATTCATTTCTCTTTTATTTCAACCTGGTTTCGGAGCATCCTTTACTAGCTTTGTATTAGCTAAGGACACTAATATGATTTGGAAAATGAAATTGTTATTTCACGCAGCCCCTCTTCTATATTTCACTGTCACCTACTCACCTGGTTATCCCGTTTGTGTTTGTTGCAACACAAAATGGAGGGGTTTGCAAACGCTTAATCTTTACTCTCAGCTTTTTTTCTTACCCTACTCCATTTGAGTGAGCACATGTGTGTGTGCCCATGCAAATGTTTATGGTTTGTGGGTCTATGTTCAGACGTTTGTGTGTGCGTGTGTGTGTTTGTGCATGTGTCAGTGCCTTTATGTTTGCATGTGTTTCCTACATGCTCCATGGCAGTGCTCCCACCCTGGCAGCGACCCAACTGAAAAGTTCCGGTACTGTCCAGACGCATCCTTTAGGGACCTCATCAGCCCCTGAATTTCCTTCCCCTCACGCCTGAGGGCATCCATATTCATTTCCTCCTCTGATTTGGGGAAAATGATGAAAGGCTGGCTTTTTTCCCATCTCTTATTTCCTGCCAAGGTTGCCTGCATTTCAATGCAACGTAAATCTGCAAAGACCTGCAAACGCGTTCCCATTTGGACATGACCAGTTCCACATTATTAGTATCATGCCATGTCAAGAAAAAGAGAGGCCCAGGGTTATTATGGTGATAATACAGTAGGTTAGGCATGGAGTCCTTGTATGGGTCATTGCGCAGTATGTTAAATCTTAAAATGGACTTATTTTGAAATTACTCGGTGCTCTCTATTTGACTGTATTTACCTTACTCAGAACGTACCTTTGTCTCTTTATAGACGTCTGCTTCTCATCATAAACAGAAAAAAAAAATCTCATCCACTCTGAAGTTATGAGGGCTTGATGATATCATGGAGATAACTGCACTGGTTTGAAATAAGCCTGTGATTAAACTGGTGGGTGGGTATTTACTCTTACCGGAGACGGGAAATGAATGTTAATGAAAATAACAGTCACATACAGTAATAACCCAACTCTGTAATTATTGGCATACTTTGATGATGCCATATATACTTAATGCACATGCACCTACTTAAGTAAACCTCAGGTAGACGATTAGCTCCGTTAGCAGGATCCTACCCCCCTCTATGCACAACACCACTCAGGGCGGGGCGGCAGGCCCGATGAAGCAGCAGGCTTTCTGTTGCCGAGACAACCCTAAACACACATGTACACAAAGGGAGGGCCCCGCTGTGAGAGAGGATCATCTCCACCTCTGGCTGGATAAGGAGCGGTCTCGCTCCACTCACTGGAATGCACTCCTGCCCTACAGGCGTATTGAGCAGAGCTTGTATGCGGTTTGCAAGCATCCCACATTGATCATTATACATGACGCACAATTCATATGGAGGTTAATGCTTTCCCTACCTACACTCTGTTGTTTTGGAGTTTATTTAGTGTAGTTCTTTTTTTCTTTCTTTCTTTTTTTTTTTTTTTTTAGCAGGGAAGCACAAAAGCAGTCATTGTAAATCTGCCTCATTTTTTTCTGGAAATCAGCAGCATGATTCATAATTACCAATCATAAATTACAGCAACAAAGCTGCGATTTCTAGTCAGCACATAGATTCAATTATCGCCGCGTAGTAGTGACTAAACGTTGCTGATCCCTCCGGGCTGGCTATAATTTTGAAAATCAAAACAATCCTGATGTCCTGATGCTGACAGAATAATCTTTATTGACAGCTTGGACTTGTGTACATCAGCTAAACTTTCTTCCTTATTTGTCTCTCGGAGTGTTATTTTCAAGTCTGTGTGACGGCTTGCTCTCAAAAATACGATATGACACTTGATAGCTTTTGCCAGTGGATTTATAGAGCTTAGAACTTAGGCTATATTGTTGGGCTGAGAATCTGGGCCACATATGATAACATAATTATCCTTCTGTACAATAAGTGTAACTGCTCATGCAACTGTCTGTCATCCAGGGCCTGGGAGATGCAGAATAGCTTGTGCCTGTGGGTGTCTGATAGACCGTAGTTTCTTTTGTAGTGCAGCTATAGCTCTACGCAGAAAATGTGTGGGCATGTATCACTCTGACCCATACACTCTCTCCCTGCTAACCTGCCTCGCCAGAGTAAAGCAGTCGGTGCACAGCAGCCTGTGTGTCTCACGTCTTTGCATTTCTCCACAAAGGCAGGTTATATTTTGGCAGCAACAGTGTCACTTGTGCATTTAAATGATGCAATAGTCTTTTCCAATTGTCATAGAGGTTTGGCTTTTTTTTCTTTTTTCAGTTTTCTTCATTTCCCATAGTTACTCAGCGCTGGTTATCCCTCAGTGAAACTATTATCCAGCAGTTAAGCTTGAAAACAGTTGATAGACTGTTTCAAGTCATTCAAGTAACTCTTTTGATGTTGCTATTTCTACTTCACTACACATTATGATTCACATACACAGTCCATAAAATTATAATTCTGGGCCACACAGGTTGAGTCTCATTGGGCTCTTATGTAAAGGAGCCTCAACACAAGGCCGCTGGTACATCTGGAAAATACAGATTTTAAAGAGGCTGAGTAAAACTTAAGTGTAGTTTAAGAGCACAATTCAGCTAATTGTAAACAGCTGCAGGTGATATCACCCCTTTTGACCATAGACGTAGCATGACACAAAACTTCCACTGAAAAGTGCTTTATCATTAAGGAATGCTTAAAGCCAACCTGAACTATTGAGGAGAAACATTAGCGTCTGTTTAACAGTGAATGATGCCAAATTACAGTTTTTACTTGTCTCCAGGTGACAAATGTTATTGTGAGCAGGCCTTTAGGCAAACCCCCACTGAAAAGCCCATTAGAATCAATTGAATGTCAAATTTTGCTAATTGTTTGCATATGACAAAAATGTGACATGGGTAATTGCAGATACAGGTCAGGGCAAATGGCTTTTGAAGCTATAAGTTGGTGCAAAAATGATGCCAAAAATGTTCCTCAGAGCTGTATTAAGAGTACAATAGAAAACAAAGCTCCGTTTTTCTACTTAATCCATCAGTAATATAAGTTTGTATTTATAAGTCTGCATTTGTGATATTTGTCAACACTGAATGAGAATATGTCATATTTAGGTATGTTAAGACAATACATGAAAATCAGAATATTGCACTGAATATTCACAATGGGAAAATCACATTAAAAAATCCTGTAATTGGGACATATTAACTGGCAATAATATTGTCTTGGAATCAGTAATCATTCAATATCAGGAATATCAGGAATATCATGTCAGGAATATAGCACCAAGACATGTGAGTTTGTATATTTCAAAGTGTTTTTTTTTTTTTTGCACCTAATATGCGCTTAATACCGTGTATTAGCCTGGCAATCGTGGTGGCGATGTTCAGGATTTAAGACTGTGAGCTGTGTTTGCATGTAATTGCACAGCGTCCAGTATTATCCATGTAGCAGTGTGACTGGGCACCATCTTGTGTCCTGAGCTATAGCAGCAGGCAGCAGCCCGGCTGCCTGTAGCAGAGGGAGGCGCTGGGCCAGGCTATCTCAGATTTGGGTCTGTGAGTTATTGACCCTCTTTGATAAACCCCTCTGAATGACACCGGCATAATTCAGCCTAAAAGTTTGCACTGTCACCGGGATGAGCTAACTGTCTTTGGTGAATATATGGGTGCAATTTTCGAAATAGGTTTATAGCAATTCTTGGGAGAGGAGGGCGAGATAGTGATATTACTGACTTTATCACTGCAGCTGAACACCATCTAGCACCTCTCCCCTCTGTATCTCTCTATTTCTCCACTGTGGAGTGCAGTGAAGGATCACACAGCCCATACATTCTAGGTATCTCTAAAGAGAAAAGAGTCCAGCTCCTAATGTGGGACAGGAAAATGATATGTCATCATTACAATAATGCCGTATTATCCATTCTTATCTCAGGCTTACATGTTGGAATGTTGTCACAAATTGTCTCACAGTATCGTCTTTCTCCTGCTAGGACGTACCGTTTTGTGAAAGGTGTATTCACTAACTATATCCTGGTTTGTCTCCTGGATGGGTTTTGTATGTTGGCTGTGTGGATAAGCAGCTATGATGATTTTTATGCCAGATAGGTAATTTTCTCTGAATTAGTATTTGGTGTCAGTTCCCTATTATATCACAGTGGAGCTTTCTCACTTCTTGTTTTGCCTTCAGAATGCTATAAAGTGAGGTCTAATGTGTAACTGAAGGAGATTAGAAAAAGTCTGCCAAAAAATTGTTTTCATCCTGTTCTCATCTGAGATTATTCCTTTATATATTTATCATAACAATTAAAGGACTAGCAACAATAAAACAGAATCACAGAGAGTGTGGTATAACAGTGTATGGCTTGTTGAGCAAAAGTCGAATGTAAAATAAATTTTCTAGCTATATAAAGCACCTCTAATGCTATTTTTCCTGATTTGGATGCATTTTAATGTTTTTATCAGTGTGGTATGAACAGTTCATTGTTGTAACTCTTAGTGAATCTTTTTTTTTTTCTTCCTTTTTTTTCCTTCATGTGCCAAGACAGAATGTGAACTCACAAGAATCTAATATACAGAAGCCGGTATACTGCATCCTATAAATTGATTTTGACCCAGCCTTTGAACAAAAGGAACACTGTTGCATTGCCATCCACGGCTGATGCCACTCCCTCTTTGGCTCACAGTGAATACTCCCCTTTAATAGTGTGATGGGTGGTAGCTGGCTGAAAAAGTGCCTTATTTAGTGGGTTGAGGAGAGGTAGGCAGAGCAAGGATGGGGTTTCTGTGACTGGCACCGATCAATCACTCTGTGAGGGGAAGCTAATGAAGCAGGCTGTGGTTTATTAAAGGGTTAGCACAGAAAAGATTACTGCAGGGCCCAGCTTCCCAGAAGCCAAAGGAAAGGAGGATGCAGTTGCACCTCTTATGGTTCGGGGCCAGCCATAAAGCAATCAAGGTGTTTACTCTATGCTGGCTTCCATTGTGCGAGCTGGGTGTGAATACAGCTATCTTTAAAAAGAGCCTTTTGCAGAAAGCGGAGGAGAAAATAAACATAGCGCTGCGCAAGAATGTTGATGCACACTAAGTTTGAATGCAGAATTACGCAGTTTGATAGTGAAGTTAAATTGTGCTGAAAATGTACTCAAGATAATGGTCCTAACAAGTACGCAAAGCCTGCACCTTCAATGCAATGTGTGACAAAGTTGGCTGTTGGTTTGGCATTTGCAAATTATACAGTGTGCAGCAGCATTTCTGTGTGGCAAGCACCGTGCGTAGATTCAATCCTATTTGTAGACTTATATTCATAGACTTAAGTTTGTAAAATAATCTTATTCTGACAAAAAAAAAATATGAGCACATTGAAACCAGGGCACTTTCTCAGATAGTTTGAAAGACAAATGAGTAGCATGGGAGAGAAAAATGCAAAGCAGATGTTTTTCTCACCGTTTTTAATGGCAGCAAGACATTACTGATGCCATTACAGAGACCTTTTATGGCTTCTTTTAATCCTCTGGCCTGCCTGAGGAAAGAAACCCCTTGTGGTGCAAAGTAGCCTCTTTACTTCAGAACGACAATTTGAACCCATTTCCAATTCACTTCCCTAATCTGCCACAGGGTTTTACATAGCTTCCTCTGTAATTATTCTGCTCTGAAATCAAAGGTAAAGAGGCATTAAAATACACCTCTTAGGTAAACATATGCTAGTCATCATCTGGAGCTTGACTGAAAGTGTCTTTTGTAATAAATAGCACCAAAATACTGCAGCTCATGCATGGTGAACCCAACTTGTAACTTGTTTTTGGCTGTTTTTCTGCACATTAAAAAAAAAAAAAATATATGTTGATAATGAGATCCAATAATAACTACCATCCCGACTCCTATTACCATTCCAGATCTGTATTCCGAACGCTAGATTTACATGTGGCGCAGCGTTCAGTGTCTGCTTCCTACATCACATCCAACCTGTAAAGCTCAGAGGAGCACTTACAGGGGTCTGGTTAGGGGCTAAAAATGAGGAGGAGATGAACTATATGGCTCCATCCCACAGTCCAGCCGACAGTATATCAGCGGAATCGCAGCCGCATGGGCGTGTGTGTGAACGCTCTACTCATAAATATCCCCGTCCCACCCCCCAACCCCCCCCATAGGGGCCTCTCTGATGGTGATGGCGAAAGGATGTCGCTGTCTGGGTGATTGAGTGCTGCTGGTCCTGGCCCTGGGCATATCCCTGTGCTCTGAGCCCAAGTGGGAGGCCTACCGCTGAGCAGTGGCCTGGAGGGGCTGGCCTGAAGGCGAGCAGCCACACAGCAGCAAGCAGCAGAACGGGCTGCTCTTTTTATCTTCCTGAGCCTGACAGAAGAACTAGAACTTAGCGCTGTCAGCTACGACCGTAACCTAATTTATTAGCAAAACGCAGGAATAATCAAATTAGATGCTGTTTTTAATGCATGGTATATTTTAAAATATTCCCCAAATGGAAGGAGGACTCTTCACTTACACTCGCGCACACTGTCTGTGTTTTGCCCTGTTTGAACTTCCACCCCTCCCAAGCCTCTCTGTCACTCTCACTCACTCACCCACAAATCTGAGATAATCAAGGCCCAGTAATTAGCCTTACTTGCTTCATTGTAATTGGGGGCAGAAGGAGGTTGCTCATTCTATATTTTTTTCCTGTTTGATAATTGCAGACTTGAGCTTGCCCTCTGTTTAATTTTTTTGATCCTCCTAAGCTCGTTCCCATAGATGCCGCTGTTATTTTAATGCAATGGCCCTTGTGTCTTTCATCAGTCATCAGCAGCTCCAGCTTTTCAGAGAGGAGGGAGGGGGGGCACGGGGGGGGTGAGTTCATTTCGGAAACCCACTGTCTATTCCCTTTTTGGGTTTCAGCGCCGTCAGCCTTCCCACTGCCTCTACCATGAGAGCCTTGACACTGACCAGGTCCGTCCTACTTGGCAAGAGGGAGAGCTAGAGAGAAAGGCAGAGTTTATTTCCTGTTCTTGTGAATCATATATCAGTACAATTCCCCTCTGTGCTGTTTGGCAACGGCGGAATGACGGGTGTCATTTATCATACGGACTGAAAGAGGCTGTGGGAAAAGGGATTTGAATTCTTCTGGAAGTGTGTGGACTCTCCTTAGTGGTGGATCATTAAACGGAGGAGTTTTTCAACAGGGATATGAGTAACTCCTCGCGCTGGCACTTTGTTCCCCCATCGCACTAGGCTGGCTCAATCATTAAACGTCTCAAAAATAAGATTTACTAGTTTCATATCAATTGTGGAGGGATGTGGCATTTAACTTGTAATTGGGGATTTTGTTCTGCTGAATCCATTAAGTCACTCTTCAGTCTTTGCTTTGATGCGAGCTCCCTGGTCATGTTTTGTAAAAATTATATTTGAACTAATTGGAATTTATAGATTTAATTAGCAGTGTTTGTCAGCTTCTTGTTGTCCTGCTAAGTGGCGGCATTTTCATCTCTGCTCTATAGATATTTCCTGC
The DNA here is from genome assembly GCF_902150065.1 of Myripristis murdjan. Taxonomy (NCBI): domain Eukaryota; kingdom Metazoa; phylum Chordata; class Actinopteri; order Holocentriformes; family Holocentridae; genus Myripristis; species Myripristis murdjan. Next base: position 24,951,318 of record NC_043986.1, on the reverse strand, counting down.
ACTTAGTTAATGTTGACTGGTATTTAAGATTGCGATTTATAAACATTTTTCTGTTCCTTTGGATTTTTCTTTTCGCTTGTCAGGAATGGTTACTATTTCTCACATTTCGAGCAGGATGATCAAAGAAAATGACTTTTGATAGGCTGTCACCAACTCTTCAGCTGCACTAGCAGAAATAAACGTGTCAAGCTTTAACTTATCCTCAGAAAAACATACTCCTAACCCCTGCTGCTCTAATTGAGTGTATATCCCAGAAACCTGTGAACACACATGCAAAACGGAGTACATCATAAATCAGGCTTCTATAGACAGCCCCTGCCCCCACTGGTCCCACAGCCTCCCCAAAGGAACTACTGGTTTCCATGAGTTGGCTGGAAAGCAACCCTTTTTTCATGATATTTTTGTACCTACCATCCGGGCTCAGTATTTTTCATCACAAAGTTAGTTGAAGTCCTCATCAAATGGAAAGTGTCAATAACGTATTGTATAGGGAAATGGGGCTCAGTGTGTTTTAACTGTCAGCAACTGTTAGCTGTCTCTCATGTGAAGATCACAAAGTTAAATGTGCTGTCAGCAAGTCCTCAGCTAGAAATAGATGTGTTGAGGTTAGCCTGAGAAACATCGCCACCCCCTGCTGCCCAGTAGAAGGTAGATCCATCAAACGTTGTGAACACATATCAAATCTGAGCATAGAGGTGTAATGAAGTATATTTTCAGGTTTCATGGCGTTGGAATGTGCTATGGAACAAAAACCAGCCACAGCTACCTTTTGCTCCATCTTTACGTGCGAGTCTGAATTAATGCCACATCCCAATGCTGTGGTTTTTTTTCAGTCTGCAATATTTATCACGCTGGAGATGGGACTATAATAAGGCTGCGATGCAAAAGCCGGGGCTGCCTCACCTACACAGCCTTCACTCTGGCGCGGTTGTATTTTGATGTCTTGTGAACCCGAGCTTCGAGTGCGTGACCTCTCCCAGAGGCCCAGAGTCCCGGGCCAGTATCTTGACATGTTAGGCTGCCACCGCCTGCTAAAGAAGAGTGTAGATGCCCCTGAGGTAAATGAAAACATTTGGTTCTTGCCAGACCTGCTCACATCTCAGCTGGGCCACATGAGCTGGCAGGTGACGCGTGTACTGAGGAGAATCGGAGACCGCAGTGGTGGCCTACTTCTTTTCTTCCACACAGGCCATGCAGGCCACAACCCAGAAACACAGATGAGTATGTTCTTGGCTCAGTAAACACCCTGGCGAAACTGACAAAGAATGACCTGCATTGAGGTGAAATTCAGGCTCTGTCTTGGTGTTTTTCATGCTTGTTTGGAGCGCCACAGAATCCACTGTGATCTGTTTTGCCCACCGGTGATAGCTAGCTTGTTTTGAATCACTCTGGGTTCTGGGTTAGTAGGCTCTTTCCTTATGGTATCTTTTAACAATCCGCAGTTTTCATCATTAGTGAAGCAAAAACAATGGAATCCTCATTCACTGGACGCGCATAGCCAATCATTCTGCCACTGTCTTTTTTTTTTTGTTCTGTAATTTCGGCATTAGGCTTGACACCGTGTCACCATCTCATATCAACATCTGCAATTACCAGACAATCCCTGATCAGGTCCCATGGGGAAATATGATTGCAATTAAAAGCATAGGGCAAATGTTAATTAAGTAAACTACTTGAAACTGGAAACAGGGAATGTTTGAGAGGTTTTTACTTTTAACCCTGCACTTCAATTTAACTTTCATTTATACTTCCAGCCTGTTGCAAATTAGAATATAATTTTAGAGATGCAATCAAGGTGTAATTTTTTTTTTTTATTATTATTCTTTGGTTACGCTCTGGAATATTTTGGAACATGTACAACATATTAAATAAAATATATTGTACGATTCAACTTGATAATACATTATTGCAGAAATAATTGTGTTAGTTTGAGGAAGCATTATTCAAAACACTTTTAGCTCCCCTACCACATTAGTGCTTTTGGTTAATATTGGGAGTTCTCCAGTTGACTTGAAGCCTTGTGGTGGATAACACTGCAGTTCATCGGGTTATTAAATCAGAGGGAATAACAGGCCAACTTCTAGCCATTCCCGTGATTGATGAGCCAAGCCTTATTTGCTGAGGCGGTGTGTTTGTTCCTGTGTAATTGTCTACCAGATGGCTAAGCTAACTGTTCTTAAATGCCTTCAGACCTGCAGGGGTCCTGGGTCTCAACATTTTCCCTGCTAATGACATTGTGCCTCCATCTCACATCGCACAGTGATTTTTTTCCCCCTACTTTTTGAACTCTGACGTTCAAGATCAAAATGACTTTGCGAGGCATTTAGTTCAAATGATCTCCTCTGTGAAATTCTGTTTTTAATTTGTTCAAAGTAGATGGTTCTAAGTCACTCTATTTGTAAACTGCTTTGCTAAAATAAGCCCACTTGAATCTGAAAGGAGATGAAGGAGGAAGAGAGAGAGAGAGAGAGAGAGAGAGAGAGAGAGAGAGAGAGAGAGGAAAACAGGACTCCACTCTACCTGTGAGGAGTCAGATTGGAGGAGAAAATGGATCTAGGTGGCAGTGCGAGTCATCAATCACAGCCCCTCAAGGGGAGCTGCAGCTAAAGCTGCTCTGAAGTGCTATCTGTCAGCTGCTCCTATCCAGCCGGGGGACCAGAGCGGGGCCCTATCGCCACCCATCAGCTCATACCCAGCACACAACTGCCATGTAAACATGTGCAGATGCTCCTGTCAAAATAATCCCTGTTCACGAGGTCATGCATATTCTCACAAATGTCCAGTCGCCCTTATTCAGAGTGAGGATATTCCCTCCTTCTTCGCATCACGCATTAAATGTTACTAAAAAAAAAAAAAAAAAAAAAAAAAAAAAAAAAATCCCCCCAGACACTACAGTTACCATAATAGGTTTTTGATTGTTAACAATGGCGGGTGGTTTCTGGTAATTTATAAGTGAGTTTGCTGTTTCTCTTGCCTCGCTCCCCTCTTCCCATCCCAATCTTGAATAAAGCCACCAAGTGCTTCTCCACCGATGTCGAGCCACGTCTGTCGATACCTCTCAAGATGGATAGTTGTTCTGCATGCTTATTGATTTGGCACAGGCCAGAGATATAAGTATCATTTGTCATTTCTGGAATTATTTGGAGTCCTAGTTAAAACCCAGAGTGGGGGGTGGTAAGGGGGTGAGGAGAAAGGAGGGGTGGGAGGGGGGGGTGATGGCCGTGCCTTGGGGGGGTTAGTAGTCGGTGGGGGAGTAGCAAGTTGTCTAGGCTTTGATGAATGACTGCACGGGTTTTTGGTTTTTACTGCAAGCGCCGGGGCCCTTTAGCTGCTATTTGCTTTCACCATGGTCCAAGAAAAACAATGCGATGGGTCCAAGGACTGAGCAGCATCGTCCTGTCATGTATAGTGTAACACAGCGAGCAGGGTGGTCCAGGCAGAGGAGTCAGAGAGAGGGTGGGCCTTGGACATTACATGCTGCTTTTCCACTGGCCTGCTAGGTTGTAAGCCGTCCTGCTGGTTTGTGGGCCCAGCGGACGGTCATGCTATGAATTTGAATATTTAGTCCTCAGAATCTACGATGTATTGACTTTGTTTTTTTTTTTTTTTAATTTTAGGAGAGGATGCACGGTGGAGGCAGAGGGCTGTTGTTTGGTAGCAGTAGCTGCAGTGGTTTCCCCCGTGACTTTGATTATGTCCCGGTTTGGGCACCAGGCCAAAGGCAGAGCTGGCTTCATTACTGTATGGATCATCTTTTAAGATCATTTAAGATCAACGAGAACTACAGTCCACTAATGACTGAGACTCTGAGAAGTTCATTACACTCGAGCTCTTTGATTCATTCAGCTTAATAGTCAGTTATCAGAAATATGCTTCCGCTTTTATAGCAATAACAGAATAAAGAGAAAATTGTTTTTGAACTGAATTACATTGTTTCTTTTTTTTTTTTTCTTTCATTGCAGCGAAATATTTTCTGTGACTTGAAAGTTGTGTCAGACCTTTTTTGAATTTGGTGAGGGAAAAGTGTTAAGGGGAACATGTTTAACAACAACAAAAGAAGAGAGAAGAGGAAACTCAGACAGATGAATGACAAGTAATTATTTCCCTTGTCCGTCAAACTATGTTTTGATGCTAGGATGCGATCAAACATGATATGAACAACTCCGAGCCTTCAAATGAAAATGATTTTGAAATTGTGCAAAGCCCGAGCATGAGCTTTTGTGTTATGCTGCGCCATGAATCATTCATACACACGCACACACACACACACACACACACAGTGGGCAGGACACTCTTTTGCCTGACCAATATTATTGCCACAGCTTTTCAATGCTAGATGACCATTGTGTATTCATTTCCATTTTAGCTTGCCAAAATGTCTTCTCACAGCAGGAGAGGCATAGAGAGGGAGAGAGACAGCTTTGTGTGTCTTTCACTTCCATCGGTGAATATCCCCATACCCAACAGGCTGACCGACTGCCCCCAGTCTCCCTCCATACCCGTCAAATAGGACAGTGCACCGGGCCTGCTACATTTTCATCACTTAGACTTGTCCTTTCTCACTTGGGCAGCGTGCCCCGCGGCCCCCGAGGCACACTGCATCCTGCTCTTGAATCTAAAGAATGGCATTATCATTAGCAGCTTCCTCCACGACACTGTGATTTCCGTGCTGTTTCCTAAATAAGCGGCCCCTAAACTGGGTTATCATCTCCAGGCTGAATAATTAAAAACGATCAGGTTAAAATGCATAGTGATACAGTTTAACTATTCATTTTAAACACACGCTCGCTATGTCATGAAAGAGGGTATTTGCATTAGTAGGGCAGTCATCTCCATTTTGTTTGCCAGAGCAGAGAGGACAGACAACAGAGACCCTGCTTAATCCCTTTGGAGAACTAGTGCATGAATTGATATATCCTCTCTCTCTCTCTCTCTCTCTCTCTCTCTCTCTCTCTCCTCGCTCCCCTCTTCTCTTGCTAATGTCTTTCCTAGAACTTGAACAAACAGCCTGTGCGTGTAGGACACATAAGACAGATGTTTAGGATTACTTTCACCTCATTGCTCTATTGTGTGCACTTTAAGAGAGCTCAGCTGATGTGGAATGCCACTCATTCAGGCTCTGTGCTCCTACAGGGCTTCTCCTGTTTATCAAAGTGCCATCTGCACTCAAGACAGAACAACACAATCCTTAAGAGCAGGGATGTTGCACAGATATATCCCATAGCATCTTTTCTTTTTTCTTTTCTTTTTTTTTCCATGTGAGGAAACAAAATCAAATATTCCTCACATGCCGGATTTTTAATAGGTGAAGACCAACTCACTAACCTATGTCACCGAAAACCATCGATGTTTATCTTTTTTCTTTTTCTTTTTTTTTTTTCAAGCACGTGCCCCCAGCATTCCTATTTGTTTTGAATACTATTCTATGAAAGGAATAGAGCTAGTCTATTTCTCTCTGTCTCTCTTGCCTCTGTGTGTGTGTGTGTGTGTGTGTGTGTGTGTGTGTGTGTGTGTGTGTGTTTACAGATGTAGAAACAAATGGGCCAGACCCACATTGATATTGTTGAGGGGTGACATTATCTTTTAGCAGAGCACTTATCTAATCTGGCTGCTGTGGGAAGCTGGAGGAAGTGGCTATGGGACAGGGGCCGGGGATACTGCATCTTTAATTACCATTGATATCGCAATAGAGAGGGGATAGAGGAGCGTAGCTGTGAGGGTGGAGGGGGGTGCAGGGAGGGAGGTAGCGTGGTGGTGGTTTGGGTGGGGGGGGGGATGAGAGAGGGAGAAGACCCGTGTTCACTTTTTAATTAAGGCTCCGTAGTGTAACTCGTCAATGTACATTATTGGAAGAATGAACGTCAATGCCATTGCTTTTTCTCCCCCTCCTTTATCTCTGTCAATGATTCAAAGACATGATTTATGGTTCGTCTCCGTCTTTCAGGATCATCCATCAAGTGCTGGCTCTGCCGCAGCGCCACCCGTTGTAAATCATTCTGAAAGCCTGTCACTCATTTCCATTAACCGTTCCTCTGTCGCTCTGGTCTCCGCCTCCCTCAGACCCCCCCTTCCTCCCCACTCTCCCCTCCCTTCCCACCCACCCCCCCCCCCTTCTCCCTTCTTCTTCCACCCCTCTTCCCTCCCCCTCGGTGCACAACCTACAGCCACGCAGGGTATCAGTTCCATTCCGCTGCCTCGTCCGCCTACCTTCTTTTCAATAAATTAACCACTTTCTCCCATGCAATGAATAAAAAGGCTCTGCACTCGTCTTGCAGTCGGCACCTACTCCTCCTCCATTACAGTTGAACACCATAGAAATGTCACGGCGCTGACTCGTAGGCTAAATGAGGATATAGCGCTGAGAAAATGTTTTTGTTGTACCGACTTTCCAGTGGGAAAATTTGAACGGCTTTGCTATGTTTGCACTAAGGTATTAATGAACGTGCATCCCCCCCCTGCACAGTGCCGCTTTTGGTTTTATTATGTTTGACTTATTGCAGGTGACCTTAGGATAATTCACCCAAAGTTGCACTTAACAACAAAAGCCCGTGTAACCAGCTGATGCTATGTGCACACTTTGGCATTCATTCTGAGAAGTATTCAAATGTAACAGTTCAAATAAATAATATGATTATCTTTTCAATTATTCCCATGCAGTAAAACCAACACTAAGTGGGCTGCTCCTGCAACAAAGTGGTATTGGTTTTCTGTAAATTCTACCAGTAATTTAATTCACACACCCTAACAATGACTGTAGTCTTTAACCAGTTTTATAGGAATAGGTCTTATGAACAGAAATAATTGACTCAATGGAGTGACTGTCAATCTCTTACAATGGTTGATGTGCCTGCTCTGGGGAGCCCAATTCACTGGCTTCTTTTTTTATTCTAATCAACATCTAGATATCAACACAGCAGAATACCCACAAACAGCAGAAAGCCTGTTTTGAGGGGAAACTTTCAACTATTGGGTGCCAACACATTTCACTATTTGGGCAGCCATTGTTCTCAGAATGGGCTGTCAAAGTGACAATGCGCACCAGGCAAATCCAGAAGTTTGCACTTTTCAGAAAACAGCGGGCCCTAATCATTTTGCAGAGGATACTTGACAACAAATTTGCCATTAAAATGAATCTGAATAGGAGGGAGCTGGGTGTTTTGAAGCATTTCTGCCTTTCTTACTGTTGCTCGTCTTGTCCCACAGAGCTCCAGGTTTGGCGGGCTTGCTTCTCTCCCTTTATGCTTGCCATGAAGCAGCCTTTAGTCCCACTAGAAACTGACAGTAGCACGCTTCAGCTGCAAATTTACTCTGTAGCCTCATTGTATTTAATGAAGGGAAAAAGTGGCAATCTACTATTAATGAACTTGGAATGTAAAAAAATGCCTCCCTTTGCTGAAAACTGTATAAAACTGCTTGTACAAGGAAAGCTTTGGCTGGAGCCCATCCAGAATCTAATGAAAGATCCATACAGGGACAGAGCGGGAGGGAAGAGTTAGTGAAATGCAGATTGTTTTAATAGAATACACACAGTCTTTTCCAGCTGCACTATCAGATTCATCAAGGCCTGACCTTGATGGAGGGCTGTTGTTGTTTGGGAGGGCCAGCGTTTAGAGTTCATGCAAAGTTTATGATGCAGGGACTGTACGTACTGTATATACATCCACTAATCTCCAGGGGAAGACAAAATGGAACAAGCAGCCCATGGAGCGAGGAGTGAAGGAGACTTAGTGCCAGCTGCCTGTTTCGATACTCTGATGGCTTTATTTCACATCACGCAATAGCATCACATGTGCTAATGTAATGATACAATGAGGAAATATAAAATAACAATGAGGAAATTTGATACTGACAAACAGTTTAATCCAGGATAATTCTGCCAAATGCAAAACAAAATCACGTGACGAAGCAAACATTTTCAGTCAAAATAGGAGGCGATGATTGAATTAGAATTGAAATGCTATTTATTTAGTTGGACTACTGGGCGTGAAAAGCAAACAGCACGTTAGACAAGTGCAGGTCATCATACCCTCCACTCTGCGTCTCATAAAGCTAGAACAAAGGCCTTATGTGTGCAAGGCAGTGGTCCTTTAAACGATGGCCCACTTTTCCTCCCTGCTGCCACGCAAACATTCCTGACTGACATTCAATCAGGGAAATTTGAACCGAAGCAAGATGGTCTTTTATTAGTACCGCCCTGTTTGCTTGACTGGTCAGCTCCAATATGCGAGGCGGTTTGAGTGGCGTACTGTAAGATGATGGGTTCGCTCTCTGATAAGGGTGAATGAGGGGTAAACTGCTATTCTGCAGAAAGGAACCATCAGACCTCATCATGTCGCTCCTGGAGAGCCATGTCACGGGCTCTTCAGAAACCAAGTGACAGAGCAGCGTGAGGCTGCTCCCCTCCTGCTAGTGGAAAATACACTGGAGCTGAATCCACCCTGCTTCTGCTCCACCAACTGTAACTCTGTATCAGTCAGGGCAGAAAAGATTATCTGTAATCTGACAAATATACACCCTGGCTTTTTAGCCTCTTCACTTGTAAGGTTATTCTACACGCTTACCAAATACAGTTTATTTACCTTTTGCTTGTTAGCGGAACAAGACAAATAGAAGCCAGCCATACTGTGTACAGTTATTTTTGATTTAATAGAGAGCAATACATTTAAAAACAGCTTATTTATCATTTTAGAATTCCTTGCTTTTACAAGACAGGTTTATTTGTTGCTATTCATGTCCAACATAGAACGTGTTGCTGGTTTAGGAATACACTACTGGAGACGATGGGAATCTGGTGTATAAAATTGTCTCTGCCTGTCCTGATATTGGGGCCCTTTGGTGAGATGCAATGCCAGGCAACTGCATGTGATGCGGTGGCTGTGGCACGCTCAAAGTGATGACTTAGGTGCTGGAGTGCAGATTGCAATGCTCTCCCACCACTCACTTCCAATTAGGCAGCGGGCCGAGTGATGCGTCTTGGAGCAGAAGCTTCTAGTATGCATCAAAAAGAGCAGCGTTGTTCGGTGACATCACGGAGAGAAGGGACTCCTGGAGCTAGACAGACCAACATGATGAGGCTCAGTATAAATTATGATTAGTATCCATATAACCAACAGAGACAGACTTTCAGAAATTCCCACATTTGTCTCGTGACATAAAAAAAATACTCCCATATCTCAAAGCAAATACACTCTAAAGGCTCTAGCAAAACGACAGCTTAGACTGGATTTTTTTTTTTTTTTGCGTGCTTATTAGGTTGTTGCTTGTGCATTCCAAAGTTCTCTGTGTTTTTAGTTAACAGAATGTTGGTTGTGAAAACATTTTTGATTAATTGCCATAATTATTGTGATCATTTTTGCCCAAATGAACAGCCAGATGGCAGGATATGGTGTCATATTTGTGATCCTATCATATTAATCTGGCTCTGGGTCCATCTGAGCACATTGTGCCATTTGCTCTGCTCACAATCTGTCTTCAAGTTGTCCACGTCTGTCTTGAGATGGGAGTTTCTATTTGATTATATTAGACTATTAAATATTTAAGTTGAGGGTGTATGAAAGCAAGGCATTTATCTGCATGAATAGCTTGTGTTTAGTGAAGTAAGTAATGCGCTTTAAGTAACATCTCCTTCATGCATACAAAAATTAACACGAATCTTTCCATCTCATGGTTTTTGTAGTAGAACCCTTGGAAAGATCCAGCAAAACCACTCTGTGAAAGTACAGGGCTGCTTTTAAACCTGTGCCGCAGTATTTAAACGCAGCATATTTTAGATTCAGTTACTGTGTAGTTTGCATAGTTGCAGAGTCTGTTAAGAGCATTATTTGAGTCGTTTAACTCATAAGACCAACGTGTTGAAATAAAATAATGGGTCAGATGGGAGCTAATGTGCTCTATACACATTCCTATTTAAGAGTGAGTCAAAAACGATTTCATTCTGTGATATCAATTAACCTCGAGACACATTTTGTCAAAGGCAGCAGCTAGAATCTGATAGTTCTCTCTTTATTCTGCAGTGTCCTTGGGCTTGGGGAGACTGTGTTTCCTGACAAGGAACAATGAAGAGAGAGGTGTTTACAGATCTTTACAGATCGCTCCAGGGCTCAGAATTAGTGCTTCACCAATTTCCATGTGATCCAGTTAAGAATTAACTGCAGATATGTCATCAGCATCTGGATGTCTGACAATGTATCTATTTGATCTTGACGTACAGTGCTCACCTGACATAGTCAGATATCACTGTCAAATATTAAACCTTGTGGCATATGTGTCTCGTTCTAATGATAGCACACTGAAGCTATCACATTATGGTGACTTGTGTAAACACACCACCCTCGATTTGCAACATTGAAGGCACAAAAGAACTTCACTCTTTTGTTTGAAATTATGTTCTGTACACCCACAACAACTACTTTTTGATTGGCATTTCACACCTATTTATAACTTTACAGATGAGCACAGTGACTAACTATTCTAAAATCTACAGTGACAACTAATTGGGCACATTGCTTGCATGTGTGTGAAAACAGGAAGGGGAAGCAGATGACAGTTACTGAGACAGCCTAGAGATTGCTCAGTGCGCCTGACCTGCGTTGTTAACGTGTGCTCTGTCTATACAGCAGGCCGCCTTTTTTTTCTTTTCTTTTCTTTTTTTTCCCTTAACATGGCATAAATCCGGGAGATGAAAATGTCATGGAGCAGGTTCATTTTGCAAAGAGGTTTTGATTGCCATGCGCGTGTAATTGATTGTTCCAAGGACAGGGGGAAATCTAGAAATGTCATAACAGTCCTGCTTAGGTTGGTCCCACCGCTAGGCAATCAATGAGAAGTAAAAAGAGATATTGATTTGCGAGCAGCAAAAACTGTAGCTTGAGACAACCAGAGAGCACTGGGGAAAGTGGCACAGACGTGCAGACCTGTCACTGGCACCTATGAATTACCCAATCTTCTCTGAAGATAGTGTTACCTCGAATACTCACAAAGTCCTGCACTGGGTATTGCAGCTGTCCATTAGCTAAGCCCCTCAGGCTGCTAACTCTCTGTGGCTTGTCAGATTAATGAAGGAAATGTTGACCTTCCAAGGGATAAATGTTGATGTTCTCACCATTACAAAAGTTTCTACTGGCATGTTAATATTGGAAACAGAATGCCCTTTCACAACCGGCACACAAATTTCTACAATGATTGACACATTTTGAATAGACTCACTTACATAAGGGAAAGGGGATTGTACTCTATGAAGATACAAATGCTTTAAGTTGACATGTAAGTCCACACTTGTGAATATATTGTCATGTAAGCCTTTAGTATGAATCCAACTGGACAGCACACTGCTGTTGATGTAGTAATAAATGTAATCTACTACTGCGTATGCGGTTAGCTGAGTTCTCAAGATGTAGGGAAAAAAATGCTCTTGGCTCAGAAACGGACTGCTGCTTCTGTAAATCTAAGCTCTGCTATGCCAAGAGTCTGTTCTAACGGATAAATGTTATAAACACTTCAAGTGCCTGATTTATGATGGACACCTCAGGTTTTTTGACCTTTGCATATCTCTGTCTGAAGATATAAATTTGTAGTGACACAGATTGGAGGCTTTACAGCAGTTTATGACATGCTAAATCTCAGGCGTGGCATGCCAGCCTCTTGTTTTGCAAGGCTAGTTAGGCTGGATGTTTCCCTCCCTGGACCCCAAGACTGAAATTTCCATAGCAAGCATTTTCCCGTTTTTATAACTTGTGAAAAAAGTGTCTAAGAACAAGTAAGCACTGTGCCTGACTTTTGCTATACGCCGTGAGGCACAAATTCTTGTACTTTAAGCACTCCTGTTAAAAATAATATATTGTACATACTTATGCGATTGTAGTGTTCACAGTATTTTTTCATTATGACATAATGATGCTTTGTTGTTTTTTTGTCTGTTAGGTTGTAAAATCCTGCGTAAGTGGCTGTGCCCTTGAATTTGATCTTGTATTTAAGAGCGATGCAGCTTGGCATACATACAGTGCTGTGGTAGACCAAGGGCTGGCAAAGCACAGTTACAAATGGTGTGAGAAGTGAAGTTAGACATGTGGGTATCTTGGAGTGATCCCTGCCAGAAGGTTAATTGGTGCCTCTGGATGTCTGTTACTCAGGGCATCTGATAGAAAGGCATAGAACAGCAGGAAAGGCAGCTGTTAATCTCTGTCAATTCCATCCTCAAATACTAAGATAACACACAACTGTACACATGAATATTGATACAACTACTTTTAAGTGGTTACTTCCAGGAAAACAGGATGTGGACCTATGCCCTCATTGGAGCATGCACATTTCTTTTACTGTTAGTTTGGTGAAACTGAATTGCATGCATTGCTGAATTTTAAGTAACATGAAATATGTAGGAAATAGCTCTGCTGTGATGATCTATACGAGCAATGTGCCGTTTCCATTTAACCATCACTGGACTGGAAAAATGTCCGTCCTTCCACTTTTGTGTCCACGCTTACCAATCTTTCAGTCTCAGTGAAGACTTTGAAAAGAGAAGACATCAACTGGAAGCTTGTCATAGCCAATGGTGTTCGCCTTTCACTCTGAATACTATATATAAGACTATAAATAATACATACCTCTGTACTCTGACAACTCTCCCCTTCAGCATCAAGGGTGTTTTGGAGGCCATCACTGATCTTGGATGGCCAATCAAAACATCTCTTTTGCGGTAGATCAAGGTCATAGCACATTGGGGATCTTGGGTGTGCGCGCAGCCTCTTGTTCACAGGGACCCATTCTCCATGTTTGTTTTGAAAGTCCGAATCCCATCTCCATCTCTATCCATTAGCTAGCAAGCAATTCACCTCCAGGGTTTCTCTTGGGGCACTTGTGAAATATTGATAAAAAAAAAAAGTCTTATTTTCAGAAAGCGAAGAGGCAAGACATTCTATGTGCCGCCCAGTGTGGAACTCTTGAGTGCTCAGCTTCAGCCACCCCCTCGCAGAGTGCCCTCTATTCAAAAGAGAAATATTAACCACATGAAATGCATAAGTGCCTGGACAGGGCTGTTATGTCCTATTCATATTTAACTCAGAGCACATCTGCCACGTCTCTCCCAAAATGCACATTTTCCAACATGACTACGAGGCGGAAAATATCTGAGATATGTGACAACACTGACAAACTGCATTTATTGCAGGATGTCTTCAAAATGTAGACTAACACTGTTGTGATAATGTTGATGTGGGTTGCCGGGTGGTTAGATTTAAAATAATTTGAAATAGTTATTGGCAGAAAGAGCAATTTATTTTTATGAAGCTGTGCCGGTATTATGTCGAGCAGATTTTCAGCCACATGAAAAAAACTAATATGCTGAATCGGAGTTTCCACTAATTGGATGATGGGAAATATGTCAATTAGAAATACTGTTGTTTAATTATCTGTTAATTGAAGCAATAATGTTTGTGCTCTATGAGTTGGGAGAATGAACAGGTGAATAATGAAAGAAGTAATTGCTGTTTATGGGACTGTCAAGGAAAATATAATGACGTGACAGATTGCCACTAATCTCTTGAAATTTTGTGTAATTGTCTAGCTTTAATGCTGAAAATTAAATCAGTTTTTCCACCAGCACGAGCCACATCTTCATCACCAGCACTGTTCGCATTTTTAAGATCCTCTTTATTTTGCTGTCGACAAAATCAGTTTTTCTGTGTTGAATTACTAAATATTGAGACCTTTTAATAAGTGGCTAAATGTCTGCCTGATTTTAGTGCTGATGTCTTGTAAAGTAATGCCCTCTCATCTTCTGCAGTCAGGCATCTTAATTTTCTGATAGAGCTCTTGTGGGATATTAGAATATCTGGGTTTGTGTGTAAGCTATTGCTCAAATGTGCAAAATAGTGTGATCTTCAAGAAGTTGAGATGTGGCCCAGAAGAAAAGGCTTATATTTTCATTGCAGTTGTGAGACATCCACAATCACTATGGAATAGGTCATTTGCAATAACACTTAGCAAGCCCCAGAAGAATCAATTGCTTTTTGTCACTCAGTGGCCAGTGATTGTTGTAAACATCTCTCCAGGAGGCCAGGAAAACCTTGGACACAGCACTAAGTCAATGGCCTGTCGTGAATCACATGGTGCTGTTACACCAGCAGCAGTCTGTTAGTAAAGACATTATGTCCGAACATACTGTTGAGCCACTCAAAGCACAAAAGAGCCTCCGTTACGTTGTCTGGAATTGCCTCTGGGACCCATCTAAAAAATGCATACTTTATGTAGCATGTAGGTTTCCTGAATATTGTACCTTGGAAATTAAGATAGCAACTTGTATATAAAATATTACACATGAATGTTTTATGCACAGTGACAGATGATAAATAATTAGGATGTTACTAAATTGATTAAATTTCCATCATAGCACAAGCATTTTATTGTCCTAAATTCCCATGTCTCTTTCTTTTCTAGTGTACATGCCGGATGATGACACTGTTCTTCATGAGCCCATCACTGAGGAAGATGGAGAGAATGACACTCAGACGGAGGAGGAGACCTCAGAGAAGACCAGCCCTAAGGTGTCTGAGGACAAAGAGATAGACAACAAGAGCACTAACACTTATAGCAACCAGAACTCTCCCATTAGTGTCCTTTCCAATCAAGAGGCAGAGCTGGAGTCACGGCTTAGTGACAGCAGTGACAGACTCTTAGATTTCAAAACGTCCTCGCCACCTGAGAGCCAGAAGGATGATGAAAGCCGCACCTCCAAACATAAAGAGGAGATGAACAGCAGCTTGGAGAAAATGAGGGCAGCCTATGCAAACTTTCTCTCTGATTCCTATTGGTCAGGGATCGGAATGGACTTGAAAATGGGCAAAAACACCAGCAAAGCCAACTGTGACAGCACTAACGGAAGCACCAAGAGTGAATTTGATTGGCACCAAGATGCACTCTCTAAGACCTTGCAGCAGACTCTCTCCCCAAAGCCTGTGTCTAAACCCAACCTCTTCAGTTCTGTCCACCTGTACAGGCAAAGCAGCAAAGCCTGTGGGTCAGTGTTCACAGGCGCGAGCCGATTTCGCTGTAAGGACTGTAGTGCTGCCTATGACACTCTTGTTGAGCTGACAGTCCACATGAACAAGAGCGGACATTATCAGGACAACAACCACAGCAAACAGAGTAATTCGTCTGCCTCGTCCTCCAAATCAAGAAAACGAAATTTGCAAGACATGGAAGGGAAAGAGGATGCACAAAAAGTCTTGAAGTGCATGTTCTGTGGTCATTCTTTTGACTCACTTCAGGATTTGAGTGTCCATATGATTAAAACTAAACATTACCAAAAAGTGCCTTTAAAAGAGCCTATCCCAGTAATCACACCCAAATTGTTGCCACCAGCAAAGAAACGGGCCTTTGAAGCTGCAAGACCCTGCTCCCCTGACTCTACTACTGGTGTATCAGGCTACACTGAGGCTCAACGGGCCGCCACCATTTCAAATGCTAACAATAATCGCTATGGCTACCAAAATGGGGCAAGCTACACTTGGCAGTTTGAGACATGCAAGTCTCAGATTCTGAAGTGCATGGAGTGTGGGAGCTCACATGATACCCTTCAGCAACTCACCACACATATGATGGTGACTGGACACTTCATCAAAGTCACAAACTCAGCATCTAAGAAAGGTAAACAGTTAGCTCTTGACCCCTTGGCCATAGAGAAGATGCAGGTTTTAGCTGAGCCTGCTGCTGGTGAAACTGAGGGAGAAAAGGTGTCTCCAAAAAATCCCTCCCCCGGGAACAGTGAGAAGGATAGCCAGGGGGAAGGTACATCAGACAAAATGGAAGAAACTGAAGTTAAAGATGACAAGCAAGAGAGTGAGGATCAAAAGGCAGGCAATGGGGCTTTTAAGTACCCTTATCTCCGTGAGGAGGATCTTGAGCAGGGCTCCGGTGGAGGAGGGGACATTCTTAAATCTTTAGCCAACACAGTGGCCTCTGCCATCAACAAAGCTCAGACAGGGACACCGAGCTGGAGTGCCTACCCCAGCATCCACGCTGCCTATCAACTCTCTGGGATCATCAAAAGCACCCCTCTCTCTGCATCTCCTCCTGTTCAGCTAAAGCAGACATTTAACCACAAGCTGAGACCAATTGCCCCAAAGGGGAAGTTTTACCAGGGTGCTGTGGGAGTGGAGGCTCCCCAGGGACAGCATCAAAATGTGGACATCAAAAAAGAAAAGGTTGGCATTAGCGATGGTAAAGAAAGTCAGAATATTAAGTTTGATCTGGTGGAGAATGATGACAGCGATTGTCAGGATGATTCCTCTTCCTCTTCAAAGCTTGATGCAGACTGTGTGAATGAAGGGAGTGAAGGGATCAAAGGGAAGTTGAGCCCAGATTTCTCTGACAGAGGCAAGACACCAAGCCCCTCTGCCAGCAATGGACGCAGCGCTACTTCAGAGCTTCTCAATGACACTCCGGATATACTTGGCATAAACCCGCTTAGTGCACTGCAGTCAGTTCTGAACAATCATCTGGGCAAAGCAAATAAGCCCAACAATTCAAGAGCAGATAAACTATCTCCACGCACCCAGTCTATTTTTGCTGAAATTAACCGTAGCAATGAGAAACCAGCTCTAATGCTTGGAAACCCTATTGGAAATAGGCCTGGTAATACTTTCCTCTTTGTTAGTGATGACCAGCCAATAGATTTGACAAAATCTAAACACAGCAAACCCAGTTCTTCACTACTACAGCCCTCCACCCCAATGCCACAGAAATACGCTCTGTCTGACATTGCAGATATGGTCAAAGTTCTTCCAAAAGCCACCACACCAAAACCCTCCATACCATCAAGAATCCCCACGATGAAACTGGAATCAGATGTGAGGCGCTTTGAGGATGTGTCCGCTGAGGTGTACTCCGTCCACAAGCGCAAAGGTAGGCAGTCAAACTGGAATCCCCGTCATCTTCTCATCCTACAAGCTCAGTTTGCCTCCAGCCTCTTCCAAACCTCTGAGGGAAAGTACTTACTCTCAGATCTTGGCCCTCAGGAACGTATGCACATCTCCAAGTTCACTGGATTGTCCATGACCACCATAAGCCATTGGTTAGCAAATGTAAAATACCAACTGCGGAAAACTGGAGGGACCAAATTTCTGAAGAACATGGACACCGGCCACCCAGTCTTTTACTGTAATGACTGTGCATCCCAGTTCAGGTCACCGCCTACATTCATTTCCCACCTGGAATCCCATCTTGGTTTCCAAATCAAAGACATGTGCAAAATGCCAGTAGAGCACCAGACGAAAGTAGAGGAGCCAGAACTGTCGAAGGCCCTGAGTGTCAGAGCCACAGAGTCTCTAGTCTCAGAGGAAGACATTGACTCAAAATTCAAATGTAAGCTCTGCTGTCGGACATTTGCCAGTAATCATGCAGTCAAACTCCATTTGAGTAAAACTCACAGCAAATCCCCTGACAACCATTCACAATATGTGGAGATGGACAAGGAGTAGAGCTTTTCATATTATTGTCACTTTTTTTAAATACACGGATCAGATATTTCAGCCATTTTTCAATTAGAGTTGTGTAGTGTGCATCATTATGGCATTTAAAACATTTCATGGATTACAACAAAGACACACTGGTTAGAAATTGTATAAGGAAACACTAAAAAGATACTTTTGCACCCTGCTCAAATGCATCACCAGTAATGAAATGTATTACTGCTTGAAGAAACATAATTGCTGATGTTTGCATGCAATAGCTCTGGCTATGACTACTATTTATTTGTATGATATGACAAGTTTCAATTGTATTTCAAATACAAAGTAATGAATTAATTGTACTTTACAACTTCTGTAATACAGTACACCTGCATAAATGTGCAGCTGTTAAAACAGGTAGCCAGACACATGATAACACACATACAGACCTGTACAGTGTATTGCTATGTAAAGATGTTTTGTGTTGCAATGATAGAACAGAAAAAAGCACTTTAATAAATGTTTAATCACCAGTTTAGACTCGGATTCTGTACATGACTCAAAAAAAGAAAAAAAAAAGGAAAAAAAATTAGACAGTTTGGAAGCAAGGATATCTCACATGTAAATATATTTTAGAGGAAAAAAAAACAGTGTGTTTCATGCTACAATGATAACAGCAAAACAAATGATACCTGCACCTTTTTTACTTATTCAAATAAAGAGTTAACATTTGATTACAGCTTGTATTCATTTTATTTTTCAAGTTGTCCCTGCATTATTATTTTTTTCCAAATTAGTACACAAGTGAAATGCACTAAATTATTAAGAGTTTCAGGTTTTACAGCAATTATTTAAATTAATACATTATTCTCACATCTCTTATCCCATAACTAAATTTTTACATTCTGGGTCTCAAATGTAAATTCACAAGACTTAACCATATTTTTTATTTTATTTTGTTAAATAAAGACAGAACCTTTTTTTTTTTTTTTTTTTTTTTTTTAGACAAAGAGCAATATATAACTATTGCACACTACATTCTCTTTCTTATCCTTTGAATTTTAGATACACCTCAAAGATATATTTTCACATCAGATTTTATTGCTTTCCTGTGAATGCTGCTGTTGTTGCTGCATGATAGTATCATAACAATTAAGCATATTTCCTCCAGCTCTATTATTTCACAGCTATTAAAAATAATTGCCTTCTAAATTCATAAACATTTTACGCAATTCATCTCTTTTCAAGCAATCAAGTCCTCAATTACCTCCACCCATCAAATCTCTATTTTATAACAGGCTACTGACATTTGATGGTAAATGGGAAAAAGCACATGGGCACTGTGGTGATTTGAATACTGTGACACCAACTTGCCCCCTATTGTTGGAAATGAGCAGGCAATCACGTTGTTCATCAGATGACTCCTAATGCAGTTAAAGTATTCAGCTATAATTTCTCCCTGCATTTATAATTACTGTCAAAGACCACACACCTCAGTGAGCAGATTAAAGCTATAAATTATTTAGTGCCTTTCTTCACCGATGGATCTCTGATTTGTCTGTGGAGCCATTATGCTTTAGAATAGCAACCTACATTAAACTGAGGCAAGCATTGTTCTTAAGATATAGCAGAATGTTAAAAATACAAGAACAGCCTTGATTGTGTTTATTCATTTAAATTAGAAGTGAGATTCTGTGTATCGTCAAAAGGGTATGTTACAACACTGCAGGGGTAAAAAAAAAAAAAAAAAAAATCAAATCCTCCATATTGAAGTTTTATCTTATTTAGACTAAAAATACTCTATTCAGCAATGCAATGCATGTGGAAAAATCATTATTCTAACCATATTCTCATGTATGTACATTCTGAGGATTCAGCACAACATGCTAGAGATTCACCACAAGACTAACCAAAGAAAAATGCTATCATCTGTGCAATCAGCAGAGGGAAATTAGTTGTCTCTGACCATAATTTGGTCTAATAAGTCAAAGTCGCTTTGGGATTTATTGTTACGACACACAAAATGCTATATGACTGTAATCTTAATTCAAAGCAACAGTTTATAAGGTTAATGCGATTCTTATCGTGCAATCACCAATCATTTTAAAAGTGCACAAGGCTGTAATAGGTGGAAATCAAAATAAATTCCAGTCGTCCACAGTTTTCAAATATACAGTTTGTATTCCAAGAACAATATATATTATATCAGTTGTGTTGCACCGATACACTTAAGGTAATGCATTACAGGTAATTAAGTGAAATATAGCCATAATTCTTTTGATGCTGTATATTAATTCACTCTGGATGTTTGCATATTAACAGAGTTAATCGTACCGTATATCTAACAAGTCATGGCTAATTACAGAACGCAGCGAGCTCTCTGTAATTACACAACACACACACACACACACACACACACACACACACACACACACACACATGTACACACAACGTTGGTTTTGCAAGACTGATTGATTTTGACTTATTTTATGCATACACACACACACACACACACATGACACACAATGTTGATATGACAAATGTAAGCAAATAGTCTATGTTCCAGTACTCCACATTAGACATTACTGTGCATCGGGCAGATGACACAGTGATGGATCTCGATTGTGCGCTCCATCGTTAAAGTTATAAGTAATTAAAAGTTGAACGAAAGATTCAGGGCTAAACACAGCGTGAGATATACAGGGTAAAGAAAGGTGTGTTTTCCGTTCAAGGAATTCTTCTTATATATATTGTGGCTAATCAAAAGTAACAGCTTCCTTATGCCGATTACTGTTGCCACTATTTCTATTACTACCGTCTCGCCTTTTGAAATGTTTTATAAACCAAGTAAGGTTAATAAATGCCATTCATTGTCTGCTAGATTCAAAACATCACAAGTGCTTATATTTGCCACATGTTTTCTTTTCTTTTCCAGGGCCCAGCTTGCAGTATTTTACTAAAACTGTTCTAATAGCTTAGTTGAAAAATCAAATTATGCACATAAGTACACTTGCATTGCAGATGCAGTGAAACCCGACCTTAGCTAAATTGATGCCAGCTCACATTTGCAAATCCTTTGTCAATCTGTCATTAAACATGCTATCAAATAATGATAAGTGTGCGCTCCTTGCTTGCACTGGCGTGTATCTTCCTGATGTTGATGTGCTGTAATAGGGCAAATGTGCATCAGGATTTGCCTGCTTGGATACACACAAAACATTTACAATGTGCCTGACTTTCCTCCGTCCTGTGGTAGACAAGCATGGATTCTCCGCATCATCTGGCCTGTAAACCAGAGAGGGGGAATGAGGGTTCAAAATGTTCATCACATAGCAGCCGGGTAATGACTAGCTCATGTGTTTAATGAAGGGCTGTAGAACTTATAGCTATAATGACCCACATCCTAACTCCTTTTTTCCCATTTATTCTCCCCAAAGTCCTCAGATTATTATGTCCCTCTGAGAAATAGCCCAGAAAGAGCATTAAATCTCCCCATTCCCTTTGTCAGATATCAGAGCACTTCATTGTCCTTTTACCTTCAGTTTACTATTACAGATACAATGAGCTGATACGCCTTTCAAAAACGGGGGAGCAGATGCTCGGATTAGATAACAGTACTTAGCAGAAATGATGCACTCGGTGGCACGGCTCCTCTGCTGTTTGGTAAATAATTAGCAGGAAATCATTTTCTTTAATGCCTCTGCACTGAATTATAACAAAAGTACTCACAATATGCGCTTTACGAGACAAAGAGGGATGCGAGTGCAGTGTGTCTTATCTCTTGATCCATCTTCTCCTGCAGATAGCCCGTGGTCCTTAAGATAATGGTGTTGCTTCACATATGCTAATTAGGCAAAACAAGTGATGAATGGAATACATTTGATCAATCAAGTAGGCCTAAGCCCCTGGTGCTGCATATTCATTGTACATCATGAATATGAAAACTAGAGTCATTTATCAAATATCAGTTGCACA
Source organism: Myripristis murdjan (assembly GCF_902150065.1). Classification (NCBI taxonomy): domain Eukaryota; kingdom Metazoa; phylum Chordata; class Actinopteri; order Holocentriformes; family Holocentridae; genus Myripristis; species Myripristis murdjan. The sequence continues at coordinate 24,929,899 of NC_043986.1, read as the reverse complement.
TTTGTATCTTATTAATCATACATGCTGAAAACTTCTGTCTTGTCAAAAAAAAAAAAAAAAAAAAGCTAAAGGTTGATGAAGCACTTGCAGAATTAAACTCAGGGAATTCTGGGTAGTGGTTTTGGTAATAATACATGAGGTGTTGTCAGACTTCAAGGATCTCAGGCAGTCAGTCAGTCAGACACTCGCCTCTGATAATGTTGCCGAATTTGGAGCATTTTCGCAGGTTTTTAGTCATTTCTACCCCCGTCTGTGTGTGTCTCTCAAACTTTATGATATGATGCCATAAAATTAGTTATTCACCACTCAGAAAGTTCCTCTTGTCCACGTGGAAAAGCCTTTTAAAGGGCATTTAGGCCATCATGTGATCACGTGTTGGCTGCTCCTCCAGGCACAGACACACACCATACATTATCAGTGATACACTCAACTCAACAGCAATAAAATGAACAAAATAGGCAAAGGAAATCAAATCAGTTTTTTTTTTTTTTTAAACCCTTGCTCAGAGAGGAGCATAGAAGCTATAAGCAGCCTTTAGTTGTCATAAAAAAAAAAAATAGTATAGCCAATCCGCTGTACGATTTTAAGTTTCCTGCAGACCACACAGCTTTACCATATATTTTATTTTGTAATATTTGTATTTATTCATTTAATTAATTTTATTTTATTTAAGTGCTGCCTCAACTTTTGTTGATAGCTATGCATTAGTATGTGAGATAATCCCTAAAATTAAAAAAAAAAATATATATATATATATTAAACATTGTGATCATTATTATTAGTAGTAGTGGTGTTACATTTTTATCCAATCCATGACTGAAGCCATGCAGTCTGCTGTAACCATGAGCAAGAAGCACAGCAAGCCGCCCAAACCGCTGTGTAGGAATGCATGGAGGTTTTCATCGCCATCATATACTGGATGAGAGAACTAACACTTGATTGCCAGCAGTTCATCAGTGCATCCTTCACATGTGTCACCCAGCCTGCCTCAAGGCAGCGTGCTAGCTCAAATTGAAGCTGACATCTCCCAAATATGAAAGCAACAAATCACACATTTTTATTGGGCTTAATCTCCAGCCTAGCCCCTTGCAGACGTCAGCACAATCATGGACGCTGCTCTAATTCTTGCCGACTGGCTGCTTGTGCCTCCCAAGCATCTCTGGACTCACAGACCAAACGCAAATGGCCAGGCGCCAGAGACGGGGGTGACACCTACGCTTATTAGAAGGCTTTAATATGGTGGTAAGAGCGTGTGCGGCTCATGTAACAGGATTGTGCCGCGAGTAATCCATGGCTGAGTTGTAAATAGAGATTATATCTGAAACCACGTTTGTGCTCAATCATATCTGTTTTTGTGACACGTTACAAGGTTGGTATTGCACGTTTGTCTCTATGGATTGTGCAATAGTTTGACCTGTATGCCCATATCTTATTTTTATTTTTTATAACCTACACTTTCAGAGAAGCGTCTCTCAAAACACAGTGACTGTATTTGGAGGGTGCGCTGAGAAATCCCCGATCTCCCTGAAAATGAGCGTTTCAGTCCAGTTTTGTTAAAGATAATGTTGACATTTTACCTTTCTGCACACCAAGGATACACTGAAATGTCACGTTTTCAAGATTCATGATGTCTTATAAAGTGAGCACAAAATGCTGCAGGTGTGGTGGCATTCTTAACAGGACTTTACCTCTGTAGACAGGGCCTCGAGAGTCATTTTTATTTTTAGCTTATGTTCGCTAGCTACTATCAGCGAATGTTAGATAATGTTTCATAACATTAACCATGACCTTTTCCTACCCTTACCCACGACGACAAACCCTTTCCTAGCCTTAACCATGACGTTAACATTTCAGCATATTTGTTTGGCTGCAGAAATGCAACATGGTAACATTTTATTCTGGCAGCAGGGCTGAGTTATCACCATCAACCACTAGGGTGCGCTTTGACAAAAGATGTCTCAGTGGCCCATGTAGTGCATCGTCTTTCAGATATCACAGCTGAAAGATGAGCGGCCAAAATATTGCAAATGATGTTGAGTGTATTCTGCACAACCAGGAGAGGCCACACGTTTCACAAGAAGAAATGCTGCTTGCATTGATGCTGGTGTTTACATTTTGCTACAGTGCCATATATTTGTAGCTTTTGTTGCAGAATGTAGTTCTCTTCACTGATTCATTGAGATTTCTAATATTATTCAAGGGGAAAACACTACTTTTATCATTTCTACTGGCAGCAGAATTGTTTCTTTATCAATTAAAAACAGCAAGACCAATGCAAAAACAAAATCTTTTGTGATAAACACTTCATTAGAGTCACAATAATTATTGTTGTTAAAAGTAAAGTGGTTTACTGTGGAACACTTTACTTTTAACAACAATAATTATTTGGAAATATTGTGTTCTGAGTCCATGTTTGCGATCTGGACCCTGGATACTGGAGATGAAGATTGTATTTCCCTGACCATCATCAAAGTTACCCATCCCTGATTTAAACACTCTTAAAAAAAAAAAAAAGGTTTGCATTCCTTTTTTGTTGTTTGTTAGTGTATTTCTCTTATCGTAGTGTGGATCACTGGTCAAATTTAAACACTGGTGTCACATCAAGATATTTCCACCACAGTTACAACAATATCATGTAATAATAATAATAATAATAATAAAAAATGTTGACCTGTTTAAAAAAAAAATCAGGTTGTTAGTGTCAGTGGTCATGGTGGACATCAGGTTTTAGCGCCGGTCTCTTACGAGAGTTTGCAGCAGCGTTCAACAGTTGCACAGGAAGAAATCCACTGCAGCACATAGGCATTTCTTTACCAGCCTCAAGAGGACGGGTGTTCACAGTGGGGAGGGTGAGGCGGTGGGGATCCTATAGGTGCCCCTTTATTATCCTAAAAGGGCCTTAAAGCTGGTTTGAAGGCCATTTCCACTGCAGTATTTGCATTGTGGGCCTCTCCACCACCTGCCCTCACTCTCCTCTGCAGCTCACAGCGGTCAGCAGCGAACGTTTACGGCAACATGAATGTTGAGAAGCAACTATTAAGGCCGGCCTGTCAAAACCGACCTACTTCTATTTCACCCGTCAAAATATATTGATTTTTTTTTTTCCCTTTGAAAAGCTACATGCCAGTGTACAAAACGCACTACAAGTTTGTGTTGCATTACCTTGCTGTCGGATATAAGAGATTCTTTTTTCTACCTTCAGATAATTTCTAAAACGAACAATTATGAGCACATTAATGAACAAAGTTGTGATTGCAGTTTCCAACCATTGCTTTCAATGTCTGAAAACCTATTTATTTGCATGTATAAATACACATTCAAATTTACTTTGTTTCTCAGATGTATGAAATTGAAGTTGCATGGGAATTTGCAATTTGTACATTTCTAATTTCTAAATTCAAAATTCAATCTTTTTCTTCCTTTCTATAATGTATTATCATGTACTATAATGTACTGTAATGTGTTTTTACCTGCTCATTTGACTTGTTTTGAGTCTTACACACTCATTTATTATCAGTTTCTGATGTTTTTTCTTTTTCTTTTTCTTTTTTTTTTTTTTAAGTGTATTAATTTGCCCATTTTGCACCTACATCTTCCCTCTAATGGTTTCATCTGCTTCTGCTTCAGTTCGTGATATCCCTACATTTCCCAGAATGCCGTGCAGCGACCCTGTTTCACAGCATTTCAGCGGTTGGGTTTACGTGTTGGTGGAGAGGGCCACAAGACCTTCCTGAAAATGTAAGGTTTTGGTTCTGTATTGTATTTTTCTCTACCGAGGCTACCGAAATGTCTCTTTTCTACAATACATTTCTCCCTGAGCGTGATTGTTGACTGTTGGTGCCAAATAGTGAGTCCATGCTCTGGGATATATTAGATTTCGAATTATTTGAATTTTTTTTTTTTTTTTTTTTTTTTTTTTCAGAAATATCACGTTGCAATATCACCTCAGCTATCTTTGGCCAGATATCCACCGGAATAGGAAAAATACGAAACAACAAAACAGACCCAGAAATGCATTGCCAAAAGCTGTGTGTGTGTGTGTTTTAACACTGTTAAATTGTGTGAGGGCGGATTTTTCTTTTTTGGTGTGTGTGTGTCTTGCATAGTAAGAGTCTTGATTCCCTTCAGTTTGTGGCAATTGATTTGCCTGCAAGTTTGGCGTTTCATAACACTTCTTAACAGCGGCGAAGTATAAAAAATGATAAAAGCCGAGGAAAAAAAGAAAGAATATGTCTGTCAGTATGGTGCAAGGTCATCCTCGCTGTAAACTAATGACCAGAATTGGATGGGATTGGATTTGGATGCCTCAGATACTGTCTGGAGAATTCAGGGTTTGCTGGCTCTGTTGCAGCCAGCAGTCAACAAGGGCACACGAATGGTTTCTGTTTGCCAATATAAATTGTAGCTCGAGCATTTTGCTTTTCTTTTTTCCCCTTTTTCATGAGGAGCATACTGTTCACACCTTTCTATTATTAGATTGCTTTCTGGCTTGTAGTCTTGTTGGCCCTCAAGCCAGCAGCACTTATTCCTCACTTGTGTTAGGGCTGCAATGTAATTACTGTTGCTACTACCATGTAAGATGCAATGAACTTTCTGATTGTGACAAGGAACTTTACATTTTGCTGTTTAGTACATATACAATAGCAATTTCACTTGACCTAGTTTTGATCCCAGCCCTAACCAGGTGCAGCGTAATCCCAGCAGAAGTCGCAGTGTACTTCAGCAGTTTAGGCCTTTTATGCTGAAACTGTGATGTTACATGTGACCAGAGAGCCTGATGGGATTGTATTATTTTAACAACAGAATGCTCTCATTTCCCCTGTCTATCAGTCTGCCTGAGTGGATACTGGCCAAGAGGGGGAAGGGTTGATGGATGGATGGAGGGATGGGGGGGTTGAGCGCAGGGCTCTCCACCTCTTGCCCTCCTCTGCTGTCATCTGTTGCCCCACAGCAGGCCAGAGGTTGTTGGCGTTTTGCTCACTTGTAATCCGTCTCACTGTCTGGCTGCCGGCTCTCGGGTCACCCGTCACTCAAAGTGACATGAATCAGCATTGACGCCAGCAGATTTAAGCCATTTCTCTCACTCTGTAAACAGAGCCTGGGTCCATGGGCCTCTAGCAGAAAAAAAAAAGAAAAAAGAAACAAGCCCTCCCCCTCAATCCACCCTAAAACTACTGGCTGCTGTCAAGTGACCCATAAGAGCATATAAATACAGCATGTTTTTTTGTGACATAACATCAATTAAACGTGGAATGACAATCAAGTGGTGTTGATGTGACGTGACAAGCTGCAGCTCAATTTTCCAGGCCCAGATTAAGACACACGTGAAACACCGGGCGCTGGGGGTGCACCTAAATCGTCTGCTCTTTTCATTTTTCAACAGGGAATCTGATCATTAGCCGAAACGTTTGGGCGACGTGAGGCAGATCAGATTGTGAAACGTTCCCGTAGAAGCCATCAGCAAGTTTCCGCCAGAGCGTTTGGTGGTACCACAGAAACGTTACTCATCACAAAGTCGTGCATAATTTCTAGCAAGACAAAGAAAAAGGCAGCGTTAGCTCTTAGAATATGTGCAGGATCAAAAACACTATTATCACATTATATTGTTAAATTATTTAGGTTTGTTGTTGCACGTGACTGAATGGGATTTTACATCGGCTGCAATGCTGAATGAGTAGATCATTGCCTCCCAAAATGTATGTTCTTTATCCATTTTATGTGTATGGTATTCTGAATCTATCCATTCATCATATGCCCATTTTGGTTGAAATCTTAAAAGTCTTTCATTTCAGTTTTCTGAGATTCACAACTTGGATCACGAAACACATTTCCTTCATTATGGTGTTGCCAATGCATAGACACAAAAATATATAACATGGCAAATACATTGTATGATTAATATTTGTAATGGATGCTATTCATTGGTGAGCTTATTTCTATGTTATGTAGCCAAGAATGACTGCAAACAGTAACGTTTCATGTGACAAAATCGTCAAATCACCCCGAAGATGCTGAAAAAGAGAAAATATTGAGCTAACAATGCAGAAACCAGTGATATCTGTGGCAGAACTATACATTTCTGAAAGGAAAACGGCGAGAAGACGATCCTCCAAGTGGCTTTCGTTGCCTTTAAGGCCATGCAAGACTTGCTGATACATGGTCACGTTATATAATCTATATATTAGCGACAATTGGGAGAATTTCTTGACTGTGACATATCTGGAGGCCACTGAAAGCTAAGAAAGGATTACATGATTTAAGTGAGATCAGGCAGAAAAAAAAATGAAATGCAATCCTCCAAGAGCTCTGTGCACTATTTTCATCTCAAGAAAAAAGAAGAAAAAAAAGAGATAACAGGCTTAAACTTGTATGAAAACGTCGTCATCTGCGTCTATGCATATTGAAACATGATTAATTTACAGTATCTAATTATGCCGCCTCTTTGTTAAACAGCACTGCAGGAGGATGTGTGAGGGTTAAGGCCCACTTTTGCTCGTCTGGGAGGTGGCTCCGTTTTTCAGCTGAGTGATTCATTTGGTAAAACCTTTACCATCTTTGATTGTGGCTCCTAAGTGAGGGAGGCCCACACCGAGTTGTCTTTATGGATCCAGGCGACTGGTGCGTGACCGAACGCGGAGCCCCAGCCGCTGTGTATCACTGCCACTCCTCTCCCCAAGAAGACAGCTGCCTGTTTCATCCCTGTGAGGGCAGCGGTCATCCTCTTGCTGGATTCAATCCCTTAAACATGCCCACTATTATACAAACTCTGTAGTCACTAATGCACTTTATGAATCTGCCTCTTAAAAACAAATTACCCAGATTCTATAATTAAGTAGATGGCTCCTGTTTAATACAACCTTTTGTGAACTACTGCCACAAATTCATAAACCATTACTCCGACCTCGCTGAGCATGGACCGCAGCTACTGTAGCAGTTCACTGATCAGGGAAAAACAAAATGACATTGGTGAAAGGGGACAAATTTTATGCATACTGAGCAAAATATATACAACGCAATGTCTTTCTGCAAAGAGCAAGATTTCAAGAAATAGAAATAGGTAAACACTGCATTGTTTTTTTTTTCTTTTAATGTTTAATAGACAAGCATGAAAAGTTAGAGATAGTGGATAGATGATTTAATGAAGCAAATGTAAGCACCAGTAACAGCACCGGCTACAGTAACAGTTGTCACTGTGCTCAAGATTCAGACGTGGACATGTGCAATCTTAAAAACCCAGCCACTGTGCAGACAGGGAAATCAATACAGCATTTTGTTATCTATCTCTATCTTACAACTTAAAAGAGAAGGATTATATGTCATAGAATGAGCCCAGGCAGACTAAGGTGGAGATCTATCATTGTAGAGAGTCACTGGCCTTTTCCTGTGTAAATCATGTGTCACATGAGCAGCAAGTTCATTCTCCGGCCATGGAATACATTTAGGCCTTGGACACAGTCTTCCATTTTTCACTTTTGATGAGTGCTTCCCTGCAGTGCAGGACCTGTAAGTAGATTATTTTCTAACACACAGCTTTCATTCCTCATTTTATTATCGGTGTTCGTATCAAATCAAACATCCGGAAAAAAAAAATAGCTTCATGTACTAAAACAAGTGATTGATACGTTTTAATTATTACGCTTCTCCCAGGAGTGTAAGCGTCAGAGCTGCTGAGGTTTTAATGTGACAAACGTTTGACAACAAGACAAGAAAGGCAAATGATACACCTGTGGCGAAGTTTTTGAAGGCGCTGAAATTCTCCCATCTGGGTGCTCAGTCCTGCACGTGTCAGAGGCTTCAGTGCTGCGGCAGGATCCTCATAAAGCAAAGCCTCAAATGGAGGCGAGACAGCCAACGATCCAAATCCATCACTTGCAGGACCCTCGCTCCCGTGGACGTTGGAGAACCATCTCTCACACGGAGCATAACGCTGACCATGCTAGGTGTGTAAAGTGAAAAGTAGCCACACAAAATATGAACCGCCGCACCCTGCAATACATCCTCTCCTCTGCTTTTGAAGATACTGCACATGAAAGCCACATGCTTGATTGAAAATATCAGATTACTGAAATTACAATGCCTAAGCAGTGATTGATCATGCGCAGCAATGACCATTATGCAGTTAAATGGCCACAAAATGTGTATAAATTGTTCTTAGGCTCCAGTCACACTTCCTTAACACTCTTGTGGTTTGCATAAGAAGGCAGTCATGTACTGTAGCTCCAGTGGTGGGAGCAATACTCCACAGGTACTGTATATTCTCTATCTCAATTACGGGTGCATAGCCAGACCAGCAGGTAGTCACTCATTCAAGACATCTATATTACATCTGTGAGATGGGGTCTTCCAGAGACAATCATTTCTACGATTCACTTTCAGCCACGCAAGAATCATCTTATGTCATGAAAGTATGTGAGCGCTGAAATTGTCAGACAGCTCCCACTTCTAGCTTTCATCATCCCTTTCCAAAGCATTTCTATTTAATTTAAGTGTGCTGGGAAGTACTTTCATTTTGTTTTAATGAAGTTTTAAAAGTTGGCTGATCTGTAATGTAAGCTGCTCCGGTCCAAGTTCCTACTCACTTACCTATCATCTATTCTCTATATGACTGCCGGAGTGAACAATATGATGACTTGTCAACCATCACATTGTGCTGGATATTCCCCAGTTCACTCAAAAGTTAATCACGGCTGCGGAGAAATACGTCTGGCGTGCATTTTTCCCAGCATTTTTTGGTGACAAACAGCTATACGCATTTCTAGCTGTATGCCCCCACCTGAAACTGAAACACTAGTAAAATATCTATCTATCTATCTATCTATCTATCTATCTATCTATCTATCTATCTATCTGTCTGTCTGTCTGTCTGTCTGTCTATCTACATTTTTGTGACCAAGAAACAAACACTGTTCACATGTGAGTCGAAAAGGCAACATTAATGTTTCAAAGCTCCACCTGGGATGAAAATAGCGGAAGGAAATTGTAACTATCTAACATTTATGTCAACATCATGCGCTCCCACTAAAAGGCGCTGGTGAAGATCCTGAGTATCAGCATGCAGTACAGGGGAAGCCGTGGTGCCACGGTGTGCAATAGAGTCTTGTATTGCTGAAAGTGACTCAAGATTATGAGAAACAAAGACATAGCAAATGCCGCCATCTACACAAAGACAATGAGATGTTACATACAATGTCACGGCATTATGTTGGTGAATTTTCAACAAAGAATTGAACCATAGACAATATCGTCTTGGAAATGGAGATGGGTCTTAGCTGCCACATCAAAATGGAGAAAAAAGCCATAGCATTTGAAAGCCTAAAGGCTTAAACTAATACAAAAAGTCTAATCAGACTAGCAATCCCTGATGTTAATGAAGGTGTCACACATTGCACAAAGAAAGTTGTGCCTGGCAATCTTCCATTTTTCGGCTGCCTACACCAGTGACATTTCATCTCACATTCAAAGAGCGCTGAGGCCCCTTAATGAAATGCATAATTAACATATTCTAATTGTGCTGAGCACAGTGATGGTTTTGACAGAGCTCACTTTCCATGTCTAATTCAATGCTAATTTAATCTGTTCTTTTCCCGCCGACATGACCTTTCTTGATTGAGTTTCACCGCAAAGAATTTTTTGATGGATTGATTTATCAACCTCTTGGAATGCAACAAAAGTGCCAGTTTCAAACAGATGAAGAGAGAAGATGAAGAAAATGAAGACAATGGAAAGAACAGGGAAATCAGGTGACTAGATGGATGAAAAAAAAAAAACAATTTAAATTTTTATCTGAATGGAGTCAAGCAAGCAATGTAAAATTGTGGCATAAAAACATTCCCCTATAATGCATTTCATTTTGAATCCTGCATTTTTGAATCTAATGGCATAATTTCCCAGCCACTTGCAGAACATTGCTTAAGCCATTCAGCTGGCTTACCTTTAACACAGGGATTAAGGGGAATCTAAAGGCTTCTTTATAAAGAGCAAAGATACCAGCGTTATTCATGAATCTCCTTAATCTGAGTATTTACCAAAGGTTGATGCTGAGTAGGCGACTAAGAGTATCCCAGCCCACTCAGATGTTGAAATTCTCTTTCTTTTATAATAACAAGGAGGAAAATACATTGAAATCAACAAAGTCAAAGACACTGACACATCCAGTTTGGACAGCTTTCCTTAGCTTTAAGATCTTAGTCACAAATTTTGGAATGTGGATAAATTTGCTTTTTTCCCCCCTGAATATACATCCCTTCCCCTTGCAGTCCCTCACATGTTGGATAATACAATTCTTACACTATTTTAAATGGAAATGGTAATGACAGAAATTCCCCCCAATGTCTGATTCCATGTCCCAGTATGAGGCAGAAGCAAGGTAGTGAAATTAGGGGAGAAAGCCGGGGATGAGGAGGAATGTGGAGCTGTCAGTCAGTCAGTCAGTGGGAAGGGGGATTATGCAGAGCTCACAGCAGTAATTGAACACCGTCGGGCCCGCCCTCATTTACATCTCTCCCTTCCGCTGGCTTTGATTGGCAGCTGTACATGAAATGCCACATCAGTTGAAAGTATGTTGTGAGCTGGCACTAACAATCCTGTGGCTCCGGGGAGACCTGCCATATTGTAATTTGGTTATCAGGCATGAAGGAAATAATTCTAAGTGCCAGGAAATGTGAGGCAGAATAAATGCTTCATTGCTGCAAGTTGCCCAGGGTGACAGTTCTTATTTAATGTACAAGAGCGTCCCGTTGCCTGTAGATTTGGGGAACAAGGAAGGGGAAGGGAGATGTAGAGTGGGAGGTGCAGATTTTTTATTTTATTTCATTTTTTCTTCCACAAAGAATTAAGATGATGAAAAGCGTGTAGATAAAAATGCAGATAATCAATAAAATCTCGTTATGCATAATTTTAGGGTTCAAGTTTGCACTCTAAATCAAAAGCGAGAACAAATGAATAATAGAATATTGGCTATACTCCCCATCACATCCTAATTTTAGGCCCGTACTCGGACAAATACATAAGCGCGCGAAACAATCCTATACGAACAGGGGTAATGCACTTCCGTACGAGCCGTTGCATCATTCAGCTGACATGTTGTGAAAATGGGTCCTGATCGCAGCCACATCTCTTAAGTGGCTTGGGCCTTATTTGTTTTGATGCACTGTTTTTGCATGGGGAGTCTTTTCTCCTGAGATGGAGCTGTCACACTGTAAAAAGAAGCCCCTGATGCTGGCAGCAGCCCCCGGGCAAAATGAAAACAAGTAAGTGGCATAGATAAATCATGCCAACCAACGTCTTGTTGATGAATCGGATAGGACCAGAGCATCTCAGGAACACTGGGCTTAATGGAGGTCCCAATGGCAGCTGTGTGTGGGTTTATACTGAATTTAGTGTGTTTCTTTTCTTTACTCGCATCTATGATACACATAGATAGATAGATAGATAGATAGATAGATAGATAGATAGATAGATAGATAGATAGATAGATAGATGGATAGATAGATAGATAGATGGCAGGCTAATTATTCACAGACTAATGGGGTTAAGAGAGGGTGGCCTCTGCCATCATCCCTCGTGTGAATAGACTGACTGAGAGGCGTGATGGCTGACATTCCCTGGCAGAGTGTGGATCATTTGTCCGCAGGAACAGGGGCCGCTCAGTTCCAAATGCCATGGTGTGGGGTGCCCAGACAATGGACTCAATGCTGGGCTATTATCCCCTGTGTCAGCAGGGATTGGCCTCCCATTTGAAGAGGTCCACTCGTCTGCATCCATGCCACTTTGAGGAGCATCATTAGGTGGGCCTGTCAATTTCCAACCCAGTGTTATCTGGATGCTATAAATACCGTGCATCATTCCTGCTTATATTTTCCCTCATACCATCCCACTGCCTTCAATCCTGAGTAGATGGTCTGCAGAGTGCCAAACGATCTCGGCAATGCTCCTCCATTTGTTTTTAATGGATATGGACAAAATAGTTAAGTTGGCCAAATGACAGAACACGTAAATTGGATTTACATCATTTAGTGAGGTGTTGTTGTTGTTTTTTTTATTTGGGCAATTCCTTATATTACACAGCAACATGTCCCTTTGTCCACAGAGATATTTGTCTCTAGTTTGCACAGGCATAGCTCTCTCTCTCTCTCGCTCTCTCTCTCTCCCTCCCTCCCTCCCTCGCGCTCTTTCTCCCTCTCAATTTAACCTCAGGTAGGCTAGGTTAGATAGAGTGACAAGTGACAGATGCTGTATTGTACAGCTGAAATAGATCAGTGTAAATAATGCTCACGCTGATCATCTTGCCAAACTGATGATGCAATTCAAGCAGGTAAATACTGGTGGATGTATTGTGAACTTCACGTTGCATTGATTTTCCACTGTACCTCATCAAACAGGCCTGTGAAGGGCCAGGCCAGATTTAGACCATCATTAGTCCACAGTGCGGTTGCAGACTACCAATAGTTATCTCAGCTGATGGCCAAATTGGCTGGATGTCAGTCTGTCTGTGTCTTGTGAGGTGTTAAGATGCCTAATGATGTCTGGTCTTGGCTGCTCCATTGTCTGGGTGTTGATCTTCCACTGAGGGTTAAGGTAGGCAGTTGGATGTTACTGGACCGTAATCAATCACAGGTGAATTTCAATGATGAAATTTTTACCCATGTTTTACAACATGCCAGTACAACGTATCGCTGTGCCTCAGTGAAAATTAAAGGAGCATTGGAGCAGCATTTTGGGAGCCTCTTGCTTCCTTAATTTGATGTATTTCCTGTTGAAACAGGTCGTCAGGGTGGTGCTTCACACATCTTTCAAACGAGTAAACCAATGGGTGATCAGTTAGGGGCAGAAAAGCAGCTTTATTTGATGGGAGCAGGGGTTGTTTGTTGAAAAAGTGATGTTTTTATTCATTGAAATTTTTGTTTAAGCCTACTAGTCCCTCAAAACATCATTATTGGAGATACAGTTTTCCTAAATGAAGAGAAAGTTACTCAGAAGAAGAACTTTGATATAAAACTACGAAAATAAATAGATAAATAAAGAAAGAAATGAAAACCGTTTTTGTATTATTATTATATCATTTTGACTTAGATATATCAGCTTAAACACAAAATCAAAACACAGATATACATGAGTGCATGACGCAAACATTTCAGAGGGTCAGGTTCATGTTGCTGCTATTAGAGGAGTCAGGGAGGGAAGGAGAGCGAGAAAATGAGAGAAGATTTAATTTGTACTGGTGATGTTTAGTTTGCACAAATTTATGTATGGTGCCGTTTTCTGACACATCTCTTACTCATTCTTTTGGCTCGTCTTTAAACCTCCCGTTGGCATTGCCAGACTAAGTTATGTGGATTGCCTGTGAAGATGCGATATCTTGGAAGCTCTCAGACTGCCCCCAGAGAATTGGCCTGTAAACCATCATTAGCAAGCAGAGAAGGATAGTCTTTAAAATGTTAGATCCAGCTGACGTCCCGTATAACCCCTTTTATTCCCAATGACAAACCAAACCATCTAAAATCATGTATAATTATGGTGAGGCAAATCCAATTTACCCCCATCTGAATAAAAAGGTTCTCTAAACAAATGAATTATAGATTCTAAAACATAAAGCAACCAAGCACAAGAGATATTTCCAATCCTGCGTGTGCTCTGCAAATGAATTATGTAATTTCCAAGCATCATTTTTTGTGTCATTACATGATTTGATTGGGTGATATAAGCCATGATGAGTCTGGCGCAAAAGACCAAAAACATGACAATGTGGTGGGGCTTTGCACCAGCTTTTGTGATGTTATGGACTTCAAAAAAAAAAAAAAAAAAAAAAAAAAAAATGATGCCCTGACTTTTGATGCAGCCATGGCAAGGCGGAATTTCATATTTAGTTTTGACATCTTTGACAATTTGGGAGAGAGGCAACCTTCACAACTTTCAAGCACACATAAAACTTAGATCAATTGTATTTTTAAAGGTGCAACGGGAAGTCACCACACTCACACCCAGCTAAATCAACATTTCAAAGTCTTCACAGAGCCCTTGACTTTTGTGGCAGATCACAGAGGAGTGGATTGGCAAGACTTTATTCACATTGTTTAGGAATGGGTGGCTGGTCTAACTTGGAAAGCAAAATCCCCTTTACAAGGCTTAAATATCGCCTTTCATCTTCCACTCAAAAGGATGACATAAACACACACAGGTAAACACTAGAACATACAAAATAACACCATAATTGAAACTTTACATATGCATGCAATTAAAAGAGACAGTAGATTAACCATGAATAGGACAGAAAGAGTTTGGTTAAGAAGAAAACTGGATTTTTCCCTCATAAAAATGCGACTAAAAGTATAGTAGGACTTGAAATGAAAAAAAAGAGAGATGAAGTTTGAGTGACTCCTTGAGCGAGCCAGATCTGCGGACCTGTCAGTTGATTAGTCCTCTTGATTACCATTTATAAGAGGCCCCAGCGCTCTATTATTTGCATTCCTATTTAGCCATGATTTTGCAGAGGGCACACCGTGATTAAACTTGTCACTACGCCTGATTGACAGGGTCAAATCTTCACATTCCATTCTGCTGAAATGAGAAAAAAAGAAAGTAAAACAGACACTGGATGTGTCAGCTTCCTTTTCCTCTCCTTTTCCTCTCCCACCAAGCTCAAGCTCAGCAAACTCTCCGTCCCTCTCTTTCCCTCTCCCTCTCTCTCCCCCTTTTCCCTCTCACAGTCTTGTCATCTCAGATAGGTCAGGAATGTTTTAATTTTAGGGATAGATTCTGCCTGTCAAGTAAGGCTGGATGGCCTGTAGTTCAGGAGATGAGATGTGAAGGGTGTAAAACAATAAAAAAGAGTAGGAGATGGGAGAGAACAAAGAGGAAAAGAGCTCACTTTATTGGACAGATTTAATTACACTGAATAGAGATTAAGGCAGGCAATCCACTGAGGTGTGAAATTAACCCTTGATTACTGATGAGGCACTGAACAGAAGCGGAAAACAACAGTTGAAAAAAAAAAAAAAAAGAAAAAAGAAAAAAAAAAGATTGACCACTTGGTAATGATAATTATTTTGGATATCACATTTTTCTGAGTCTCGATAGGTAATGTTAATGGTGGCATGAATAAATGAATGGGGATAGGTGACTACATTATTAACCACGCTGAAAACGCTAACAGAGAGAGACTTGACATGATCTGAAATCTAGCAGCTTGCTTGCATCAGAGACTACTAACCTTTCTGTTAGACTGGGCTCCCTCCCTTGGGGGAATGGGGCCTTGGAAGGAAAAAAAAAAAAAAAAAAACAATTAAAAATGCAGAAATGAGGTGATGCAATCTGCTCACTCTGAATGATGTTGGGGACTCATTAAATCATAAAATCTCAAATGCCTCACTGTATTAACTGTAATTTGACAAATGGATGGAGCCCTGTGGTGAATTCTACATACAGAAGTCCTCAAGCGGTAGCTAAAAGAATAGATAAAGAGTTTTATCTTTTCCAAATAAATTACTGCAAGTGGCTCGACTTACTCGGTTCCTCCAAATGCACAGATAAATATGCAAAATGTCGTCATCCGCAGCCCACAGGACGAAGCCATGGCATTCATCTTACCGTGGTCACACATTATCAGCCAGCCATCCGGAAGGGAAACGGGACATCTTCCACTTTAGACCCTGATGTTCACAACCGAGAGACACCGAATGCACGGCCCCGACAAGGGTAGCTGTTCGAATAATTAGCAGTAATTAATGAACAGAAAGTGAAGACTCGTTTGTATTTTAAATGATCTTAAATGATCCCATTAGCGCTTGTCATTGTCATGTACACTAAACAGCGTGAGTTCAATTAGATTTTTGTCATATTAAAGTGGTTTTATGATGCCACATTTTGAGTCTTCCAGTGGTGCTTTTTTTTTTTTTTTTTTTTTTTTTTAAATGATCAACAAACTCCTCCTCCTGAGCAATATGCCTTCAGGTCTG
Organism: Myripristis murdjan; assembly: GCF_902150065.1. NCBI lineage: Eukaryota > Metazoa > Chordata > Actinopteri > Holocentriformes > Holocentridae > Myripristis > Myripristis murdjan. Next base: position 24,913,946 of record NC_043986.1, on the reverse strand, counting down.
TGCACTGAAACAATAGTAAACACTGTGTAATATTCATATTGTTGTGAGCACAGATGCTGCTTTGTCCAAGAAAATCTACACTATCTCTTGTGCAAAGAGGGAAAAAAAAAAAACCTCGGAATCGAAATGTATGATATTGGGTAGTTAGGCCGAACCATCACTGCCTACCTCTTATATCCCTAACCGTGCGTGCATGACAGCATGCATACAATAAAATATGTACCCTGTCTAGTACATCTCATTCCTGGTGCTGAATGGACAAGGGAGGAGGACAGAGAGGAGAAATAAAGTGCCATAATGAATCTAAAAGGCATAATTCATTCTGATCAAACGCACTCAGGGATGAGTCATGCTCCGGTGAACCCCTCTGACCACTGACGGCTCTACAGCAGCGGAGAGGAGGGGGTGGGATTGACGAGCACACATAAATTCTAATTATTCCCAATGTATGCGATCCTGCAAATGGCCGTCTTCACAGTGGTGGCCAATGGCGCTTTTTCCTCTAACAAACCCCCTCCCACACTTCCTTTCAAAATGTCCCCTCAGACTTTTTATTTTTTTTTATTTTATTTTTTTTTATGAAGAGCTTCGACTGTAAACCTGGGACAGGAGCTATAGAGCAGAAGGAATGAAAGCAGCGGGTCGTGCAGTTACAGAAAGGAGAGAAAAACACCACACCGGCGATGGGTTTGGTGCTGTGAAAAGAAAGGTACGATGATCAATTAATCCAGGCAGTAATTGGATGAGTGTGTGTGTAAAGCGGTAATGCTGTAATGAAAGTCATCCATTGTGCACATTCTCTCCCTGGCCGGTGAACCATCCCCCTCATCATCCTCTGGATCTCAGGTGCTTAGCCATGCAAATCTGTCTGACAGCCCAGTACATCTCTGTCTGCCTAATTGGACAGTATAGAGTTGTTTATGGATATTGCAGACATTTAGGACTCAGTTGGGGGCTGCTCAAAAATCATTAGCAAACGGCCCCTGTAACTGGACTGTCAACTTCACTTCACCGACGTCAAAGCCGGTGATAAAAAAATGTTTATCTCTGTCAGCCACACGGAAAAGGCTGCTTTAAAATGGAACAGTATACTTGCTGAACATTCAAACATGCTCTGAAATGAGAGTGTGCGGATTCCAGCAGCTTGTTACACCACTTCCACCGCTCGTTTTTGATGCGTAAGTGAGGTGGTGCTTTTGTTAATTAGCAAAACACTCCATCTGTAGAATTTGCAGTGGCTTAGGATGTTTACACAGTCATTCAAATGGGGAGTAGGAGAATATTGGACTAATAAGATCTTCCTAATATTTTATTAGGAGTTTTATTCTCTTTGCATAATCCACACTTGTATTACAGTTGTTTCAAGTCTTTAAAAAAAAACCTCTTTAAACCTGTCTGCTCTCTGTCTTGTGCATCTCTCATTCATGGCTGACGTGGATTTGACTCTAAAATCTCTAAAAAAAATCACAGATTTCACTTGGATTTTTCTGCTCATGGACACAGGTACATCTTCTGCCATGTGTAATTGCATATTTTGGATAAATATGCAATTACATATTGACGGTGACAGAAAAACTTGGGCAACTGACCATGACAGTCTGTTGCTACTCAGTATTCCTATTTATACCATGGGTTGGGTGGACACTCTTTTCTGATTGGCCGGCAGGTGTGTAACTAGCCGATTTGTAACCATAGCAACATTAAAAAGCACAACCGGCACTACGTAGTAGTTATCAAATGTGGCGAGCACAGCTGATTTATTGATGAGCTTCCAGCGGCAAGCTCTTGCTCCATAAACTTTGGATTTTGAGTGCAAAACTTTCACCAAAAATGTGCAAATGCTTTTATTTTATATTGTTGTGTTTTTTTTGTGGTTCTTTGTGGTGCCTTAAAACCATCTGACACACACCTACTCATTGATTATGACTTACCTGTTCATGTGCTTTCATAGCAAACACCGAGAGCTCACCATGGCTAGCTAAAGCTCTTCTGACATAACGGTAAATTGGTAAAATAATCCTAAATTAAAATGTGGGATTAATATCATGAAACAGCAGAAAACCGCCATGTTGTGTTAACAAGCTACTAGTCACTCACTGGGCCTAGCGTTTGTTGAGCCTAGTGGAGGACAGTTGAGGGGTCAATCAAACGGGGGCGGGAGAAATAAAAACTGAGGTCCTGCTCTGATTGGATGGCTCCACTCGTATGTGTGAAAGCAGCTTTTAATCTCCTGCGAAACTGATTATTTGAGTCAGGAGAAATCAACCAATAGGCCTCTCTCTGCATAGAAAGGACTTTAGTGCTCACAGCTTTGAGGTGTTTTCTACATCCTATGATGAAAATAACATTCATGAAAAATTATTTTTACATATTAGTTTACCTAGTTAAAATATAAAAAAGGACAAAACGCATGATCACATAATGGGCAAAGAACAAAACAACAAAAGTAAAGGTGACAACAAAACAAAAAAAAGTTCCGTTTTGTCATTTTACAACGGGGGCAATGTCAATTTCTATCTATAGCTGACTTTTTGTCCTTCCACAAAATAACCACGTCCCACATTCTGCGTCTGCCCCAACCCCAGCTCCCACCGGCTCCAAACAGGAGCTGCAGGTTTGGCTTATGAATGTTCGAATTGAAGGCACTCTGATTTGCATGGATGAACATGGTGAGGCAGGGGAGCGGGTCAGGGGGGCTCCAGACACAAGCTTTTAGAGTGATGAGGCTGTGCCAAGCCAACATGGAGGTGATGTGCTCATGCACTGATATGACCTCACACACAGCGCTCGAACAAAGAGGAGCTAGAGGGCTCTGGTAAGATCACAGCAACCTAACAGACAGTGGGATGTAAACACCGTGGAACATGGAAACGACGCCGGGATGGCTTCGACTAATCAGCCGGGCGAGTTATTTATTAACGTTCATTAACGCAGGAGCCGTTCCAAAAGGGAGAGCGTTCAGCCGCCAATGTCGAGTGGAGGTTCATTTTCGTGAAGAAGCTCTTTTTATCGTCGCACTTATTTCTGTCCGGATGCAAATGCACTGAAGGATTGATTGAAGTGACCACAGATGCAGACTTGCAATGCACAGAAACTCCGTAACTCTTCCTCTTCCTCACTCTGTCTCTCACTCCGTCTCTCTCTAGCCCTCTCTTTATGCCGTTCTATCTTTATAGCTGAAGCCCAATCAATGGCAAACTAGTGTCTATTGTCTGTTCTGTGCTCAGTCCCCTGCCCTCCTCCAGCACCCCCCATTACAGAAATGTTTCTTCCCATCAGTGCCTTTACTTATCACTTCCCGGGTGACATTGAACTTCCTATGCCCCGGCCGCCGAGACACATCTCTGAACTCACACAATTACTCTTCATCCCCACTAACAATTTAGTAATGAAGTATTGATTTCCAGATTCCTCTCTTATGGATGATATTAGATTTTGTTTGATAAACTGTGCCTGGGCCTCTAATCTGCACTGTCCCTTTTCCCACTGTCTGTAAAACAAAGTGCCACTGGAGAGATAATGACCAGGGAACATCGATGAACTCATTTCATCAATTTGTAACACTTGACAATGAAAAAGGGCAGGCATTTTTCAAGCAGCAATGTCAAAGTTTATTGCTCTGGGTACGGTCTTATTGGAAGCCAGACATCTTGAGCAGCGTTCAGCTCTAATTTATGAGCCCCAATGTGCCAGTTACTTTTAAAGGAAATGTTTGGATACTGGGAGGATATTAGTGTTGCACCTGGGTTGTCTGATTCCCAGGGCCACCGGGGATTCATGTGTCATGTCAGAAAATACAAAAAAACAGGAGAGGAGAGGCTGAGACTCTATTTGTAATGCAAGAAAATGCTGTTTGGGACATAAATCATGCTGCGATGTTACATGCAAGCCACACATGCACAGATGCAACGGCCACATGAATCCTTGAATTCCAAAGTTCTCTGGATAAACGGTCGTCTCCGCTTATTGAATGAACCATTACCATTGTATTTTATAAAAACAAATGGGCGCGAGGTAGAATCCCACCTCTATTAATTTGAGCCGTACGTTTTTATGTGCCTCTTAGCCCAACGTAAAACACCCACAATGATGTTGGAGATACATACAATGCAATTTATTCCGGTGTAAATGAATAAATCTCGTGTTAATGTCGGCTCTTCCTGTGCTCTTTTAGACATTTCCCCTGTGAAAAGAAACATTTAGATGGCTGATAGTCATCATCAGATCAGCCATGAAGTCAGACTAGTGTGTGTCATTCAATAAAGGTCTGAGTAACAGCCGGAGTTTCTTAAATTTGTCTCCTTTATGTGTGACTGCAGGGCTTACCCTTTACAGAGCTAAAATTTGAGCACTCTCACCTGTCTTGGCCTGATGAGTGGAGAAACGCTGCAGAATTGCCTCTGCCTCGAGATTAGATTATCTCTCTGCGAAGCAAGACAACAATTTCTCATGAATCATCTAACTGTTTTATACGTTTTGAACTTTAAAGTGTGCATATGCGCGGTTCATCAGAGCAAAGACTCTCGATTTGATTTTCTAAATAATTCTAGCATTGTTTTCTTAACCTTAATGCGGGCCGCTGCGCCGACTATTTATCTGGTGCAAAGTCAAATCATTTATTTCCCCTCATTCATCCTGATAGAATGAGAGACCCAAGGAACATCAGCCAATTTAGACCGAAAATCCCAGTTCAGCTCGGGGTAATCTGATTTCCCTCCTCCCTAGAAATCTACATGTATAGTGCTTATCAACTGGATTACTGGCAGGTAGGAAGAATAACCCAATTTGAGGTTACTTGTTTCTCTGTGTGTAGTATTCAGTGTCACATTGCATTAGAGGAGGAGGGCGATTGCTTTGTGGAATAGAGGTGTAACTGCCTCGCCCTTTTCTTTCACAGCTATACCCACTCATTCAGTCATGTCTGTCTATTACACAGCCACTTGGACCATACACATAGAGAAATCAAATCCAATGACAGATTCTCCGATGAAATGCACATGGGCGCTAATCGGTTAAATGCTCCACTTGCACAAACGAGCCACATCAGATGAATTCAGTTAAAAAGAAAAACACGCGCTTCCTGGTGCCAAGTTTGGCGCACTGAGCAGCATATGACCCCCACTACTCGAATGTTTTTGATAGGACGACTTCTCTTTTTTTTTCCGCCAGGCAGCCATGTGGTGGAGGTGACACATCTGAGATAGGGTTACTTGGAGGGGCGACAGGGCCAGAAGGGCTCCTACTGTATTTGGTCCCGCTCTGATCCCAGGGTAGACAGTAAGGGTGCTAGCCTGCTCGCCTGCTGCACACACACCTCTCGCCCTCCCCATCCGCAGCCATTCCACATGGCCCAGTATGGGCTGTGCTAAGGGATGACCCCTGTTCGTGCACCCTCATCACCAGAGAGGTCAGTCTCCATGAAAGAGAGCGGCGCTCCCTCCAAGGTGATTATTGATAAAGAATGACACGCCAATGTAGACATGGGAGAAATACACTCCGGGGGCCAATCACCGCTCCTCTCCTGTTTCTGTGGAGGGAAACCAGCCTAATGTATAAATACAGGGGTGGGACACTATTCCCTTACCTATCGAGCTGCTATAAAAGAAACGGAGTGGAAACCATCAGTGATGCAGGGAGCCATGTCAGTCTCCTTTAGACACAGTCCTAATATCTTTTAAAGGAAACAATCATCTTTCCTGATGAACCAAAATGTCCTATAACAGGCAAGGTCAAGTACACACAGCCCACGTGCATCGCCACAGTGAACGCATCATGTGGTCAACTACGCATTATGCTCTCTCATTTCCCCCTTTAGCCTGACACTGTGCTTTGATCCTTTGTCTCGGGGTGTTGAGAGGCTGACTCCTGTTTAACCTGTGGTGCTAGACTGTCTCACCAAAACTGAGCTTACAGATCGTGGGGCAGCACTGAAAAATACTTTCAGACAGTCTTGGTACACATTGGAAATATGTAGACATACTGTATAAATAAAGAAATGAATAAATATGACAGATTGCATATATATTTCTAACATTTTTATCATGTTTATATGTATGTGAGGTGGTTATACTTTAAGTAAGTACGTGGGTATACTCCAATATATTTCAATGGGTGATAGCTGGGTATAGTGTTTGTACTATCTATCTAGCCATCTATTAGGGATGCACCATAATATCAGCACGCCATCGGTATCGGCCAATAAAGGCTATAAATGAAAATTTATGTCGATATTGTTGCAGATATTGTTAGTGAGTATAATACACTTCTGGACAGAGATTGCATTTTATTCAGTTGTTTTGCAACTTGTGAAATAGGTCAGATTTGCCCTGGTTGTGGCTATTGTCAGGATTGTCTCAGGCAGAGCATTGTGTTTTATGTCTGCATCTGCCAGAGGGCCAACACAATAAGAGTAGGCATAACGCATAAGGCATAGGCGTATGTTAATTCCACTATAGGAGAGGCTTGATGTTCTCTGAAATCAGGTGGAAAAAATATGCACCTAGGTGCCAAACCGGCCAAAACCGGCCAAACCGGCCAAAAGAGTTGGAAAATATCAACACATCGGATATCTGCAAGGAAATCCAATATGGTCTATCCCTAATACACACTTAACATCTAAATATTTGATCATATTTATGATATACTGTATATTAAATGCCTAAAACATCGCAGAAGTGGATCATTTCCATGACCTCACTGTGTATCTATGGTAGCTTGTTGGTGATAGCTACAAGATGGGGGGGGGGGGCTCACGAAAAAGCAGTTGCTTAGGAGGTGCCATGTCCTACCAATCACTCTCCGCTTCTAAAGGGGCTCCAATGGCACCTGAGGGGGAATCTCATGGCTGTCATCCCAGAAAGCCTGCCGCACTGATGCCTGCTTACCATCTGCTCCCCATATGAGCAAAAACAGGCAATTGTCTCAGAGAAAGCACCTCAATCACACTGTCATTGAACTAATATACTTTAACATGTTTTCAGCAAGATTTGGACAACATCTTGAATCTGCAACGCTGGAAGTCCCTATTTGGCTCGGAGAGATAACGGTAAATGATGGAGTGCGCATTTGGTGTAGGATGAGTGCTTTGGAAATGCATATCATAGCCCTGCCCTGTCGCAGCTTGGACCTGGCATGTGACAGTGAAAAAGGCAGAACAGTGGGACCCTGTCAGTGTTACACTTCCTGTAAATAACCCCTCCATGCCTTTGGTTTTATCATTCCCTGCAAATGATTCCGGGCCCCTCCAGAGTCGACGAGAAATAGCATTATTTTATGGCATGGAAAAAAGAGGAGATAAAAAGAGGAGCCAGAGAGAGAGAAAAAGGGAGATGGGGCTAAAAAAGGTCCTTCAGGGAACATGGTGTAAATGAAGTTCCAGGAATGACACAGGCGAGCAATGAGGCGTGGATGGAAAATATACGCTGCACATCATCGGATAGAGATGCCAGTGGAAATGGCTTCATTGAAGTGTCAGCCCTCATCCATCAATCAATCATCCGCAAGAAACAATAACGCCGCGGCGATGGGGCAGCTTTTATGGGGCTTACTCATGGGTATCGGAAACAGCACTTAAGTGTAGTTCTGACACTGGGAGAAAAACAGAGGTGAGGTGTTCGGCTTATTCCACATGCAGGTAGAGAACATGGGGGGGTTGGGGTGTGCAGGAGGGGCAAGGGACTAAGTAGACAGTGCCCCACTGGCAGGAGAGCTCTGGACACAGAGAGATCTCTGCAAAAGTCATGGATTCTCACCTTCGGTCCAGTCTGTTATTTCCTGCTTGCCCTTACATTTGATATTAGATTTAGACTATCATATTTATGTATGTTCCAGTGCAAATGGTTTTCTTCCATTTAAAATATAAACAAAAAAATAATCATTTGAAGAGTAGCCCAAATTCCCTAGTAATGCTGATCTTTTTTCAGTATATTTACTGACTTACAATTACTCCTGAGTTCATTCTTTGTGTTTGAAAAATCTTATTTTTATAAAACAGGTGGTTCTTTATGCCTGTTAAGTTTTCTGAACTATACAATAAACAAAGTACCATACATACATATGGGAGCTAATGTGGATCATCACCGAGTTTATGTACAAATACTGTGGGAGAGGGAAAAAAAAAAAACACACCACAAACCACGGCACTGAAGGCAGAGGCCAGCGTATTCTTCTGGGCTCTGGGTGCAGAGCTCATACAATAGAAAAGTAAACAAAAATGCTAAATGGTCTAACAGTCGCTTTTGCTGTATGTGAGTCTTTTGATTTCCCCAAACCAAGTCTCTTGATGGCTTCTCGGCAACATGAAACATGACACGTCATCCATTATTCTGTACATGTGCCTTGCTATCTCAGCCCGCTCCATATGGCCCCTGTTGTCTCCAGACACCCAAATCCTTTCCTGAGGCCAGAGGCTGTTTTTGTGGGAACCATTACATTGCTCCTCTTCCTCAGAGGGATGGGGTGACGATGATGAGCAATCACAGCCAGAACAGACTTTCTGCTTCAAATTCTGACAGGATATTCAACAATTGACCGTATCTGCTTTGTTGGCCCAATTGCTAATTCATGCAAGTTGACAATCTGGAGGCAACAATTATGAGTGACGAAAGAACTGAAAATAAGAGAGGAGAGCACTTAAGGGGAAAGGGACAAACATGAAGTTTACTTTACAAGCAAAGGGGGAGGTATGAGAGGAGAACATAAAGTGTCTTACTTGATATATGACTATACCAGAGAGAGGGGAGATGAAATTTCCAAACTATCCCTCAGTGTGGTATCAGTCCAGATGACACAGATGAATATATCCACAACTCTTGAACACAACCTCTTCTAAAACCAAATGCTTTGAAGAGAAGAGCGCGTGACAATGCAAGCATAAAATGGCATTTGTGTATTGAATTGTGTGCTAAGACGGCTGCCGATGAATCCTCACCACAAAAAAGCTAGCATAATGACAGAAACAGAAGGGATTGTGAAGAGCTCAGCTGTTTATGCTGATACATTACAAGTATAAAACCCTAGTTAATGTACAGGAAACATGCTTAGAGAGCATCCTGGCTTTCCCTGGACCTTTTACCCTACCAGCCGCGATGAAAACATTGTGTATAATTTGCAACAGCACAGGCACTGCAAAAAAAATCCCCCTCCTGACAAGTCATTTAGTCTCATATTCAACTTTAAATCCTGTTTTTCTTCAAACATGCAAAAAAAATCTCCCATTGGGATAAAATAATCCCACTTGTTTCCAGTGCAGTTTCACTTGTTTGAGTTTTTTTTCTTCCTTCCTAGGAGCAAATATAAATATGTTGAAACAAAACAAAATAAGGTATATCAGCCCACTCGTGTCAGGAAAATGACGCTTGATTCAAGCAAATTACGGAAACAAACTGATTAGCACTGGAAACAACTGGATCATCACATCTCACTAGAACATTTTTTCACAGATTTTTAAATACTTAATATGAGACTCGGTGCCCTTTTGCAATGAGATTTTTTTTTTTTTGCAGTGTGGTATTGGGGCATGAAAATTAAATGTGGGCAAAACAGCTAATGTTCTAATCAGTTGACTAAAATCACATTATTTTCTGTTTAGAGCTTGTAGAGAAACAATATGCTTGAGTGAAACCCCTCCTGCAGCGCTAGATGTTAGAGTAGTATCTGAGTAGTAGTAGTAGTAGTAGTAGTAGTAGTAACAGTAGTAGTAGTAGTAGTAGTAGTAGTAGTAGTGTCACTTGTAGTAGTAACTGAATGCCAAGCTGGAAGATACTATGCTCTCTTTTGGATTACTCCATTAGGAAAGAAAAAAAAAATAACTCCATGAATAAGTCACATTGATGGGAAATTATTTTAGGGTTCAGACCATAAGAATAGCTCATCAGTGATCCAGCTTTATGAAAGGTAGGCCTGCAGTGCTCTTCATAATTGGTGAGTAAAGGTGCAGAAGTCTGGCCAAAACTCTGTTAGCAGAAATACACTGCTCCACTTCCTGTCAATTTTGTTGAAATCCCCAAATCATAAGAAAGAAAAAAAAAGTACAGAAGAGCAGAGCGAAAATTCAAAGTGCATCTTTGCCTATTAAAGAGACTTTTGACATAACAACCCTTGGAGCAAGTTTTGACGAGTGGAAAATCTTACAAGAGCATCATTCTGGACATGGAGGACTCAGAATAACGGGACGCATGTCATAAGCTGTTGTCGACTTGCGTCCTCTGCCACGCGTTTGCACTAAGTTTGCCACAGTATGGGGGAATATGAGGATGATGCTAAGTGAAATGCTCATTTTGCGTTTGTGATTACCAAGGCCCATGGGCGATATGCACTAATGTGAGCTAATGCAATAGATTACACAGCGCTGGCCCTGGGGAACAGACAGCAAACAGATGTGGTATACTCAAAAAGGGACAGGGAAAAAAAAAAATCAAAGTTTAAAGTGTTCAGTGTGCTGAAGATTGTCCCTTGCAATTTATTGTTTACAGAATGCACAGCCATGATAGTTTTTGTCACTCTCCTCCTTTAATAGATGTGGGGGAAGTCAACAATAGTTTGGCTCATGTGTTGCCGATGTGAAAGAAAAATTGTTTTCTCAGGAGGCTTTATTTATTTAAGTTACAGAATTATAGTTCATAAACTGGTCAGGGTTGAGAAGTTAGTCAATAAAGGCTCAGAAACACTTCTATTTTGCATTGTAGTTCATTCCAGTCTTCACCTTTACCATACCTAAATCCAACATCTATTAAAATGCAGCTTGCAAGGCTTTGAAACCAGTTTGTCTGTGAAAGCTGCAATCTAGGCTTTGTATATACTGCCCTCTAGTGGCCAAAGACAGCTGTTGTTGAGGAAAGGGAGTCTATTCTACACCCTAACTAAGACAGCTCACCCTTACCCCAACCCTACTATTGCAAACAATGTTCTTTAAACTCTCCATTATCTACTATAGCTTGACACACTCTTTACACATTTAGGTTACACCATGTATTACTCACAGTTAAGAATATGAGAGGCATGTTGGGTAAGTGAATGGTTCAATACAAATGCATTTGAAAAATGACTCATGTTGGTGTAGGGTGGAAAAAATATTTCAGGTATGTTTGGTGAAATGTGTGACCTGCACCTGGCAGACAAGCTCAAATCAGAGATAAGTCTGTGTCATCAAATAAAGCCAGTGACACCTTAACTGAATACACTGAATGACACTCAAACTGGCTGGAATGGATTTCTGTACTGGCACTACACCAAGGAAGAGAAATTAAAGAGTTACTGATAAACGAAGACTATAATGCCACAAATCGACTCTCATTTTATTATTATAACGTGTCATACAAATCTCAAACAATAGTATCTTCAATTTTCCATTAAGTACACATGTGAAAATCGAACCAAAAAAGTAAATAACTTAATGCAAGTTTTTTCAAACTGGCGAAAAAAAAAAGGAAAAAAAAAAAATTACAGAAAAGATTGTATCCAATAGCTTGTAAATATCAGACCTGAGAAGCATTTTCTCTTTCACAGTGTACAATGTATTAAACCATTCTATCAACAAGGCTGTCCCCACCTCTTCTTTTTTTCTTTTTTTTTCCTTTAACCAAATAGTCTTTCATCTAAAAAGGGCCACTTTATGACCAGTCGAGACTACTTGCAACAACTTGAAACAAATCAGTCACTTCCAGGATCCTGCATAATATAAACAAAATCCTGAACGCTGCCAATGTACAGTCCAAAGAGTACAGCATGACCAGTAAACAGACAAACATAACCATGTAAGATTTGGTACAAATTTTACAGCATATTGGATTTGAGGCATTGACAAAGCAGATGACGTGCATCAGCTTTTTCAACAGGACATAAAGGATGCCCCAAATCCTTGTTTTTGTCAGGGCTTGTGATCATCTCAACCCAAACCATTTCCTTTGACTCATGTGCCAGATGATAACCTGAGCAGCAGTTGGTCAGTTGTTGTATTAGGCACTCTATAAATATAAACCTCTACCTTCTCGAAAGATATACTCTATGTCCATTCAGTGAAACTACTCAAACTCACAAGACATCTGGCTCTAGTTAATATGCAACCAAGTACACAGGTTCAGCTGACATGATAGCTACAGTAGCTTTACAAAAATAACAGTGTCAAGTTTATTAAATGAGGTAGACCACTTTAAGATACAGAGTAGAGCTTGTGGCTGTGGCCTGTTTGTAAACCACTGGGCTAAGACATCAAGTAAACTTAATAGAAATTTAAAAAAAAAAAAAAAAAAAAAACACCCTCCAGTGCTTTGGAAAACCATAGTGCTTCACTACTGCCTGCACAACAAAAACTGGACAGGGCAGCATATTTTCACAAATTAGTTTAAGTTTTCTGTTTTTACTTGTAAATTGTGTATTTCCTGAAGACCTACCAATATGACATTTATGTTATCCCACACAAGTGTCATTGTTATTTCATAGACATATAGCTGAAGGTCACAGTGAGGCTCAACTACAGATTTAGCAACAGTTCTGCGCGGAACCAAAAAAAAAAAAAAAAAAACAGTGCACACCAGTGAATAATATTTTCAATGAGAGATGACCTGCACTTGCTATCCAATACTAAAGACAGATTTAGTTTGATGGCCTGAGCTCTGAAATGTCTGTGCAACACAATTTTTCTTCTGCGCTGAGAAAAAAAAAAATCAACTGAGGAAGCCTGCATGTTCTTTTAAGGACAAACATCTCTCTTATTTAATTCATACACAAAGCCTCCAGTTTAGTTCACCAAAAAAGTAGCAGCACACTTGAACTCTAGAAAGGGAGAAAAAAAAGTTTTTTCAAATATGACAGAAGTAAAAACATGTATACTTCAACAGGTGAGTCTTCTGTGATTCTGGATAGGGTCAGGAAATCTATAACAGCTCAGTTTACCTTGGTGCCATTTTAGGTATTTTTGTCAGTAGTTCCGTAGCGTGGATTGGGGAATGGGCCTGGGTGGTCTCTCCTCTGCAGGTTGGGCAGAGTGGGCAAGTGTGGGTAGAGTGTTGCTCTGCTCCCTGAGAACAGACAGGATTAATGTTAAATCCAAAAACTGCTAAAATATACAGCTGTAATATACTGCTGGGAGTCATCCCAGTTAACCAAAAGTACATGCCTGCTCTTGGGATGGCGAGTCCTCCATGGCTGGGGTTTGCTGCTGTGCTGTGATAAAGAGATGCTAGGTCACCCGGCGCGTAGGAGCGCAGGAGGTTCATCATGCCCCACTCGGTGTCCATGCCCCCTGCAATAGCTGGAGTTGGACTTTTCACAGGACCCAATGTGTCAGAGACAGCTGAAGAAGATGACCCTTGTGATGTGGTTTTCATGCTTCTCCCCGAGAGAAGCAGCCGGCTGGATCCATCCCCTGCTGGTGTTCTAAAGCCAGGTTTCTCTCCAGTGTCAGCTTCCCTGCCTGGGGGTATAAAGTACTTTAATCTCTTGCTGGAGGGCTCGCCTACATCCCTCTGGGAAAGGCTCCCAAACCGGCTGGACAGACACAGCCGAGCAGCATCTGAGGGCCAAATGACACCAGACCTCACTGGGTAACTCCTCTCACCAATTCCCACTCTGTCTGGTGGACTAAGTTTGTCTATTACAAACTTGCTGCTGGTACTGGATTTCTTCATGAGCTCTGTGAATCTGGGGGATTCCAGACTGGTGTGTGAATCAGTCTTGGGCCTATATTGCTGGGTCTCCTGGACGGCCTCATGTCGAGGTACATGGGTAGGGGACTGTTTAGTAGCATGAGGTGGATGAGCAGGTTGAGTCTTCTCTTGTGATTTTGAAGGCTGAGGAGTTGGAGACTTGGTTCGACGAGGATGACTCCTGTCAATCATGGGAAGTGGGGTGACGTCTTTCCCTTCAAGGGCAGGAGGGCAGCCAGTGTAACGTTTTTGTTTCAGATTGCCTCTGAAGCCATTCTTTTTAGTAATGTCTGACTTGTCTTTATGAGTCAGCTTTTTGTGCATAATCAGAACCTCTGGGTACAGAGTTTTATATGCACAGGACGAACAGGCAATCGGAATTAATGCATTTTTGGGCTCTGAGCAAGCAGGGATGGAAAGAGACACTTTTAAGGACAGATTTAATGGGGCCTCAGAGCTCTCGTCTTTTATCTCCTTTCGTTCCATTTTCAGGTTAACAGGTACAGGGCATTTTATGAGCACATCATCAGTCGGGGAGTAAGCAGGCTTAGCAATTAATTTCTCATACTCAGCTTTCATTTGGACGAGTGGTTTGCCAAGATCGCTTCCTATATTATCAAGTCTGTCCTCTGGTTTTCCATTGGCACACATTTTGGGTCCAGGAACCCAAAGTTTGGATCTATTTGGGACAGTGTTTTCATTGTGATTTCCAAGTTCTTTGTAACTGGAAGAGGGAACTAAAAACACAGGTCTGCTGGGGATCTCTAGGTAAGGCTTGTCCTTGTGACGCCGATCGAGGTGATATTTCAGCGATGTCTTTTGGGCCGCTGCGTAGTCACAGTACACACACTTGTATGGTTTTTCACCTGAAATAAAAGAAAATAAGTATTAACCTATTCTAAATGTCACTTAGGCACAGTTAGACCTATAAAAATAGAAATTCAGTTAACTTGTGTAGTCACAATTTTATCATTCAAGCTCAATATATTGCTTCATATACCTGTGTGAGTCCTTAGATGAACAGTGAGGTAATAGCTTGACCGGAATGTTTTGCCACAGTAGCCGCATTCTTTTGATTTCATTTTTGATCGTTCAAAACCATCCTCACCTTTGAAAAATAAGTAAATAAATAAATGACAAGATCTATATATAGGTATCAAAGGCATATGTCAAAGAAGGATAATAAATGAACACCAGAGGGAGCATTTGCTAACCAAAAACTCTGTATGAAGTTCACTTTTTAGTAATTCCATCAATGACCCCATTTACAACTGGCCTTTCATGCGACTTTTATCAAAATTCTATCTGGATGTGACCGATCCATATTTAATCATCAAAAACATGTCTTTGGCAGTGGAAAAGAAATCAAGACTGCTTTCCTTTCATAATATACAGATTCTCCTTCCTGAATGTGGGTGTAGAGTTTAACCACCCTTCCTGTGAATTACCTGACTCAAAAGCGACCTATCATTTTAGGAGAAGTACTGAGATAACAAACGTGGCATTTCTATTTGAGTGTGACTGATCTGCAGCAGCAGTGCATCTCAAAACAAAAGCAACTGAATTTTAATCTATCTAAAATGCATTTTGGGTGGATTTAAACCTGAATTTTTATGTGGATAAGTGCAACTGAACTGCTGTCTGGTTGTTCAAAATATGTTAATGCCGGGGGTAAATGGGGTAATTTGGTCTGTTTCTAACAAAATAGGAATTGTGGACTTTGTTGGAAAGAAAAGAATACAAGTAATGTTGCTCCCACTTTACCTGAGCCCAAGGTGTCTGCCACTGTATCCTCTAAGCCCTCCTCAGAAACATCATCTGCATGGTCCACTGAACCTGCTCTTGACAACTTCCCATCAATGGAGGCTGTCGGACTCTCTTCACCTCCCCTCTCTCTTTTATGCACCCTGGAGTGAAGAACTAACTGGTGATAGGTCCTGAATGCTCTCCCACAGTCCTCGCAAGTGGTTGGCCTTTCCTTGTCCTTATCTTTTTGCATTAGAGACCTGTGTTCTGGCTCTGGTGATGGGGTTTCTGCCGAGGTCTGCTGCCGAGACCTAAGCTCTCTCCCAAGGACCTCTTTCATAGCCTTGTCCCCTTGGCCCTCAGCCCAAATATTACTCAACTCCTCCTTATCAGAGCTGCACTCTTCGTTGTCTGTGCTGGCTTCCTGGCCCATGTCTTTAGTATTATTGGGTCCAACCGCTATCTTGCCCTTTGTAGCAAGTTGCCAGGCCTGGTATGTGTTGAAAGGGTCTAGCTGGGCAATCCATTTGGATGATCTCTCTTGATGTAAATTATTTCCGTCAGAGCAAGGCCGAAGTTTGAGACTGTGTAGAAATGTTTCTTGTGTGGCGTGGGATTCATTAGTGGCATTCTTGTTTTTATCTCTGCCAGGCTCCACCTCTCTATTGTGTACTTTACTGTGCTCTACTAAACTGTCTTGGTTAGGAAAGAAAAACCCACAAACCATACACATTTTGTAAACAGTGACTACAGGCTCTGAAGTGTGGTTTTGAATAATGCCATTGATTGTGACGGGAGTCTCCAGGTCTTGCTGGGCCTTGTTCTTTGCTCCTGTCTTGTTTACATGCATCTTCATGTGGTTTTTGAGAAACCAAGGCTCTCTGAAACGTCGTCCACAGACATTGCAGCAGTAAGTGAAGTAGTCCTTGTGCTTCCTCAAATGGGTTTCCAGTTCACTGGCATCTTGTGATACCTGGCCACACACAATACAGCTGAACACCTCTTCCTTTTCAAGTGGGAGAGTACTCGGTTTGGCACGGGGCCTCTCTCCCGGGATCCTGAATTCTGCCTCAACGCGAAGCACAGCTGGTTCAAACAGTGTGGTGGGGTGTTGGGTTAATACATGGGGTCCTAGTTCCTCCTGGTGAGTAAAGGTCTCATCACAGAACATGCAAGACAGTGGCAGATTTCCTCCACTTTGCAACACAACCTTTTCTGAGGAGGTGCTGTGGGGCGTCAGGCTTGAGCCGGGCCCTGGCATGCTTGCGTTGCTACTGATCAGAATGTCTTGGCCCAGTCCATCTGGGCTCTCCACAAATGGGAGCAATGGGTGAGTAGGCATTGTCCTCCAAGGTGGAGCAACTATGATTTGGATTAGTGAGAACCTGTAAACAATGAGGGAGGAAGTTTTAAGCTTTGATTTTGTAGAGCCAATCTGATTCAATAATTGCCAAGATCTATTGATAATATCTAACGCTAAGACAAAATCTGCTTTAAATACACCTAACACACAGAAATGCTTTCTCTTACACTGAAACAGGAAATGAGTCTTTTTAGCAATCAACGCCATAAACAAGCCGTTTCCTCTAAGTACAGGCGACTGATAACACAAGGTTTTGCCTGCTTTTAAGCATTTTCATTCTTAGCATGTATACCTCTATCAATTTCACAACCAGTGAGTGACACAACCGCAACTAGTCAAATTAATTATTCTAAGTATTTCTGTACAGGTTGATAACGTATCAGAATTCAAACGGTAGCAAACTGTTACTGAAACTGATCTATTTATAAACTGTAATTTAAAGATTATATTTGGTTGTACACAAGGCCATGCTGCAGACAAAATGTTGCAGTTGTGTAAAAGTGCAAGAAAATACCACTAATTTTAACCATTTATGGGATTCTGAAAATTGTTTTGAACATAAACACTGCTTGCTGTCTAATGGAGACTGAAGTTTTCATGTTTTTTCCCTAATAACACACTGTTTAAGACTTAAAATATGGCTTAGTTTGATGTGTTCTTATTTGAATGTCTTTCAAGGCAAAGAAGAAATAAAAGCAATTTTTTTTTTTTTTAACATGGCACCCTGCTGTACAATCCTGGGCTGCTTTGTTGACACATACTTTGCCTGAACTTGCATTATCTCTGTGCTCTTGTCCTTGTCTAAAAAAAAAAAAAAAAAAAAAGATTTCGTACAATTCAACAACTTGGGACCATCTTGCTGATGACTTTACAACAGCAACATATCTTCTGAGTAAGTCTGATCATTCGCTTATAGAGTACACAACATTTTGAGGGATGGATATGAGAAAATGCATTTGATTAGCTCTTGAGTGGAGTAACTGGACAAGCAAGTTCAAAAGCTCAAGGCTCATGCAAAAGTATGAAGCCTGTGACTAATAACTTGTTTGCACTTAGGCCTTACGCCGTTTCATATCATCTACAAAAATGTGACAAACAGAGAAACTAGATAATATGGGTCAAGTTGCAGGTCAGTCTAAAACCCGAACCTGACAGCCTGTGGGGGGGTTTCACAATGCGGATGAACTGAAATCAATTCAAAATACTTTTCTTATCGCCTGTCGACCCCTCTGAATACGCTGCTATCCCAAAATTCTATTTAGCAGCTACAATTACAATGTAAGCGTACCTTTCTCCAGGTGAACACAGGCAACTGTCGAGTATGACCGAGTGATTTTTTTTTCCAGCAGCACATGCACGCTTTGTGTGGGAAATGATGTAGGTTAGCTAGCCACTTGTTCACGCAAGCACAGGTCTCGTTAAGCTATGATCATTAAAAAAAAAAAAAAAAAAGATGTTGCGACCTTGATGAGTTAGTCTGACGTTATTCGAGCCAATCGTGGACTTAATAGTGGATGGCTATTACATTCTTGTATATGTATAATAAATAGAAAACCCACGCATTACTTTTTTTGGACCGAAAAACAAAAGGTCAGTAACGCTCGCGCAAACGTTATTAACCTAACAGTAACTCGGACTGGGGAAGACAATCCAAATCCTAACAATAACACTTAAACTACACACAAGTTCTGACTACGTTACTAAAGACAACTTGTAAAGCGACGTTAACCCGACTGCTGGCGTTTATGGCTCAAGGGTTTGTTCACTTTCAAAACTTCTGTAATTATGCTAACGTCGCCGAGGCTTGTTGCCGTCAGCTCCAAGCAGGGTCACTGGCATTCTAACGACGTTAACGTTAATGTTAGCGACCAAGCGTTGACTATCAGCTAGCAAGCCACAAGGGTATCTGTTGTCTCGACTTCGATCAAACTGTAGAAACTCACCAACAATACCTACCAATTGAGAATTTCCGGAATTTAAAACAACACTGATACACCTAGAGAGTGAGTTAAGCCGCTGTCTGAGTGAGTTCCTTCTTCATTCAGCAGCGCTTTGCTGGCGGACAGCTCACCTATTCAATTGTTTGAGTGTGAATCATATTTGTTCTGTTTGCGACTCCTCACTGTGCAGCTGTTGAATTCTGAGGCGCGCTCTCAACGAGTCTCAAGGGGAAGATGGAGCGCGTTCATGATAACCCCATAGGGTAGTCACGTGGTCACAAATAACAGAAATGATTAGCTCACATGAGTTTAACATACCTTCAATAAAAAACGTGTACTATGGTATTTCATCCACTGTAGTAGCCTGGGTGTTATGATGGAATACTACCAACAGGAATACCAAACTTGGCTATTTAAAACATGCGCCGTTGTCCAGTGTGGTTATCTTGTTGTTTTAATTGCTCAAGTTCCCCAGCCTAACATATAGAGTCGGTGAGGTGGTGAAGTCCACTGGTATGCTTGTTGGCAGTGTTCAGTTCACAGGATGTGGGATAGCCCATGAGAAATGTGGCTTGAGCTTTACTCATAGGTGGAGTCCCCTCACTCAATAGTTTGGTGTGCTTCTTCACGCCGTGCACGTCAGGACCGTTTGAGATCTATGTTCGTGCATGGTACCTTCCTCAAATGTAGTCCTCCTTCCACGCGTTCACTTTCTGCATCAGGCACCATGTGGAGCGGGGGGAGGGGGACCTCAAACTTTCCACGGCTACATGAGGGTTTGCTGAGGCAGGTTGTGTCGTGATACATGTCATTTGCTCAGTAAACAACCTGAATAAAAAAAGACTGTTTCATTAGATGAGTTTGAAACATGCAAAATACCCCAAACTATAACAAACGTATCTCCAGTGTTTCCAAATTGTCACTTATAAACATGCATAACCTATTCAAATATAAGCCATTCCCATAGATTAAACGGTGGTATAAGATGCTTGATCTTGATCCTATATTTTTACTTGGAAATACTATAAAATCACAGGAAAACTTTAATAAAATATGGTGAAATTATATTTATAGCAAAAGCAAAAGGTGCTTTAAAGTAAGACTAAGTCACTGTAAACTATATTAACTACTGTTGAGTGGCAGCCTGATAAAGAACCTCACAGGACACCGCCTTGAAGTTGATCACCTTTACAGCACCCGCATTGTAATTTTGAATAGCATCCCCTCCTCCACCCCTAAAGTCCTCCAAACAGGCTCCAGGCACTGACAGTGTGATTATGAAAGCCGGTATATTACCCAGTATAACTCTACCGTCTCAAAATATAATGCAGTTCAAACATTTTTAATGGGTGTGTAGTGGATTTACGCAATATTGTATGAAAAGTGGTTCACAAGAAACATCATTATGGCTTTAATCAGTACAAATGCCGCCATAATGCAGGCATTTAATCAGCGCAGCTCTTCATTAGAGCCCAGTGTACATTCTCATTATTGAGACTTTTCTTCCATGAATGGCAGCAGTATCTAAGAGGGAGAGAGAGAGAGAGACAGACAGAGAGAGAGAGAGAGAGAGAGAGAGAGGGTGAGGGTGGAAAATAGAGAAAACCCCTATCAGTTTCCATTCCCAGCTGTCCAGGGTAAGGAACAGTGAACAAAGACTGCAAGACACCATTTGCCAAAGCCATCTCCCACATCTGGCTGGAGTATTGCCATGCAGCCTCCCCCCTCTTGTATACATGACTATCACACTTTGGTGTCTATGTGCCTTTGGGATTCTCCTAAAACTGTCTTTGTTGCTGTTGTCACCAAACAGGTCTGACTAATGCAGTGTTCACTTCATGATGAGAGCACAAGCGGATCTACCGGTTTGGCAACAGACTTATACATTCACCATAAACAGAGTAATGACTGTAATTATTGTGCATGTCAAAAACTAATAAAACTAGTCATAAGCATTTAAAAAAAATAGAGGAAAGTACTTTTATGCTCATACCAGACGTCTACGTAGGGTGATCATGTGTAATTTCTGCTATGATGTTATTTATTTAATTATTTACATAGGTCTATTCATTTATTTTAGGTGCTTTAATTTCATTAAGCATCTTCTGAAATTATAGGTTGCAACTTAGGCCTGTCCTTAAGTGCCCGCATAAGCAGATTGCTTATACATTTGCCTGAATCTGTCTTCCTGGCAAGATGCAATTTCTTACATTTGCTTCCTCAAATGAAAACGTTTTGGGTTTTTTCGTGCCCCCTGCATCGCTCCGATTCAGTTTTTGGTATTCTTGCCTCACCCTGAGATCCTGTTACACAAACAAGTCTCGAATGTTAATCAAAGGCAGCACATGTGACACACTGAGGCCTCCCGCTCATTTCCTATTGTTCTGCTGCCACAAAGGCTTTGTGAAGAGCTATCAATCTGGAACAGCAGTATGATGCCTTGGGATGATGAAATGGCCCAGTGATGAACTCACAAAATAGCTCTATGTGATATCTACAGGTGGCATTAGTTTTTTTTTTCCATAGCCTTCATTTCATTTAGACAAAGATTTCTTGAACATGATGGCAGTTTTATAATTGATTCTGTGGAAGTGATGAGCCTTAGGTGAGGGTAATTAGTATTCATTCTCAACAGTGTTAAATGACAACAGCAAGTGGGCAAACGTTGTTTACTTTTAACTGATTTAATTAACTTTGACCTATTCTTTGACTTTATACTCCTTTGAAGTCTTTTCCAAAATCCTCACAGCTCATTGTTTCCCTTTGTTTCCTTATGAAAAACATTATTTTGCATTAGAATTTGTAGCCATGTGGAGCTCTAATACATCCACCTTATATAAAGGATAAACAAAAAATGTGTGTATTGGGCATCATACAGAAAACACAACATGCTATGCAAATTAAGAATCTATCTTTTGAAACAGTGAGTGCTTGAATGAATAATTTTGTATTCAGCAGACCGGCACCCCTCGTAAGTATTGGATCGACACATGGGCGAGGCCCTCGGTCTGTGGTGACTTGTTTTTGTCTTGACGTGTCAGGAGCAGCTGACTGCATTGTCCTCCTCCAGATTCACAGCCTGGCTTCTTTTATAACTATAGTAGCTCCTGAAAGACACTGATAATATATAATCTGTCTTCCCACCCGTAGTCTAGAATGTTTATTCATCATATGCAGCTATTTTGAACATCACTGGAATTTTATCAGTCACTAAAAACAATGAATTGTGCAGATTCTTTGTTTGAGTTGCATGTTTGAAAGGATCTGTCGCCTTTCTTTCCCAAAGAAAAAATGGCTCTTTTTTCTGATACTATACCATTATAGTATTTATAGCAAAACCAAGGTCAAAAACAGCTGAGATGGTTGCACTTTTCAAGATTTTATTTACATGTCTTCATTGTCTTAAATAATTTTTAAGAGCTTTTTCGGTGTTTGAAGGGGAATTCTTGTATCTCCCAAATGTTTACTTTTCAGGAACTAAACTAAAAATGTCTTTTTTCCACATTGTCCACCATACATGTTAAAAACGCTGTCAAAGGATTTCAAAACCCCTTATAATTTTAAATAACACAAGGTCATATTTCTCAACCTGTAGAGAACACTCCTTCAACCAAAGTGAAAACATGAAAATGAGCGAGACGGTTTGCACATAACAGCAGTGATTTGAGAAGGTGTAATCACATAATGTTCAGTATTTTAACTGGCATGACAATAGATTAAGATTAAGTCAATATTTGGTTTTCCAATAATAAACTCGCAGACACTTTTTGTCCTCCTTGCAGGATGTAACATCCAGCTGAAAAAGACTGTTGCATTTCCAATAATCCATGACAATAAACTCTCCCAGGTGCCACAACTCTAAAGATCACTTGACAGCATCTGCATCTGAATGCCCTCCCCCTCCCCAAAACACACTCTCTCTCTCTCTCTCTCTCTCTCTCTCTCTCTCTCTCTCTCTCTCTCTCTCTCTCTCTCTCTCTCTCTCTCTCTCTCTCTCTCTCTCTCTCTCTCTCTCTCTCTCTCTCTCTCTCTCTCTCTCTCTCTCTCTCTCTCTCACACACACACACACACACACACACACACACATACACACACATACACACACACACTAGACACCCACTTTCATACATGCTGCCGGTAGGACCTGCTGATTCACCCTTGAAATGAGGCCACAGTGGGTGAGACTATCATGCAGAGGCAGGATTATTACCATTAACTTGCCATTAGGTGACCTGTTACTGTGCCTTCCCATAAGTCCCTGGGATCGCTTCGCCCCTATGTTTTCCCTGCGGACCTGCTACCACAGAGCAGTGCTGTGATGCACATTAGTGCTGACAGCAGGCCTCCCGTCAGGCCTCCCTACCCACTGTTCCCTTGTTCCACCCCCTCTGAGCTCGCTGTATTCACACAGTCACATGCATTGTCCTGGGATGAACTGGAGCAACATGGCGGCAGAGCAGATCCTGCAAAGTGTACAGTCTCTTTCGTTGTTAAATCCGTACCAATTACTGTTTAGCTTTAATAACTCACCCAAGTTCTGTGTAGGGATTGACCAGCCCTCATGAAATGTGATTGCTTTCTTATCTTTCTTAGCTCTCCTTGTAAATGTGTCATTGAATTTATACATAGTCCTGGCATACTCATTAATATATGATAACTACCTGCAGCTGCTGCTCGTTTATAGAAGACCAAGAATGAATCATTTTGGTTGTGCTATTACTTGCTGTTTTTTACAACAGTGCAAAATGTATGAAAAGGTATGCAAATTACTCAATAACAGTGTTGAGAAAATAGAGACACCGGGAACTGGTCAAAATGTTCAGTGCAAGGCAGCAAGGCAGAAAGTCTTTCATTTTGTTGTTGTATTATGGATACAATTATTTTTCATGTTTCAAAAAATATTTAAGAGACAATTCTATTCTAAATTGTATGTGCAACACTAGATATGCTAGCACATTTCTGTGGTCCTACATTGTTGTCCCACTACTTCATACTGCAGCTTTCTGTCTATTTTGAACACATTGATCAGAAATATGTTTCTGCTGGTTCCATCAATGTCCATGTATAATCTGGCAATGAATCTGAGCTTACCTCTCCTCAGACTTTAGCATTTCTGTCTGTAAAACCCTCACATTGCATCCTAATTTGAGACAATCTTCACTGGGGAAAGGACAGACAATGGACCAAATGAATGTCTAGTACCGCTTAAGCCATTCCTCACTTTTCTCCTTCCAGTGTCATGGCAATTACTTTGATGCTCAATTTAAAATGATCGTACCTATTACAGAGGGTAATGCAAGAAGAGTGTGCGTCATTGATAACAAAGGAGCAGTGTGAGTTATGCCTTCAGGGTGCGCAACTCATCAGTTAATGGTGGGTGAACGGTGGGTCTCAGACATTGCTATCTAAAACACATCCTTCCAGTGACTACACACCATGCTATCAATCACAGAAATCATAAACGCTGAAGGAAGAGGTGAAAGCTTCCTTTATCAGAGGCATGCAATAGTTTACATCTTGTTTTACATCTGTAATCTGTAAAGCCTGTCTCTTAGGTTGTGAGAAAATGGAAATTTGAATTCAAGTCGTGGTGTTCTGCAGCGATCTTTCTCTCAGAGTTGCAGTGGCACAGAAGATGGTCCGCAGTAGGTATTTTCCCTTTGTCTGTCGGATGAGTGTTACTTAGAGGGATTTAGTGTTACACAGATGACTAGGGATTAAAATATTTGCCACTACACTCACATAGAAACTGTGAGTTACATGGAAATGTGAAAGGATATAACATCGCTCCACCATCCAGGGTAAGAAATTATTGAGCAAGTCCCAGCCTGCTGTGAGTCAACACTAACATGAGAATATTACAATGGGTCGCAGCCACTTCTTGTTCCTTACACCACAATCACGTGACCTTTTCCCTGAAGCAAAACTGAGATGCCCTTTTTTGCCAATTTGACAACATTTACTGGATTTACTGTGTTTAAACTTCTGCACTGTATTTGAGACAATGTTCCATATAACATTTTTGGCCAAACTTGTTGAGCCACATCTTTCTGCCATCATTGCAACACCTGGTTATTCCTGTCAATTGCCTGATGCTGTTTCTCAACACCAGTGGGGTTCACACCAACACACAGCAGATAAATGGTGAACATATTTATTGCCTTTAAGATAGCTGAGAGGACACATGTATATACGTCTCACAAACAAAAGCGTGATGTTAACTACACATATTGCAGACTCAAATGACTAACACCAAACGACTTCCACTGAGACATGGCACAAGGTGGTGTGATCAAAGTAAAAAAAAAAAAAAAAAAAAAATCAGGTGTGATTTGATTATTGCAAAAGGTACCACAAGGACATATTTGCACAAGAACAATATTTTGCCATCGCAGATGCATTTGTTAACTCTTTAATGAATACCTGCAATCAATTCCCCACAGAAGATTGTGATTTCCCTCAGTATAAGTACTGCATGACTGTTAACCAGTTGATGTCTATATGCATGAATCTATTGTATATATATTGTAAAAAATCTCTTTAAGTGCAGTCTAATATATGAACACTCTTCTAGATCATCAGAGTATCAGCAACAGCTGTATTTGCTCCTGAATTATTTTCAGTATCGTATTTCTTTATTAAGTACCTTTTCCATGTATTTTCAGATTAACCTCTCAATTGCCATAAGTGCATACTTTGCATGGACTGAAAAAAAATATAAAGCCTTTATGACAGTGCTTTTAAAAGCTTCATTCAGACAAATTAATAACTAAAGGCAAAGCTTTAAATATTGCATTAGACCATTAGATGTGTTAAGCTGCAAGAATAGTCACTGAGAGAAGTCACATTTGGCAGTGGTGCATATAAAAGGTTTCACACTCACATCGCTATACTTGTCAAAGCATTTATATAACCAAAAATATATATCTCAACAACCTCATGATCAAAGTAGCTCTTTGAGTATGTCAAATCACCACTCGTGCAACCACCTGCACTGTTCCTCTTCCTCAAAACTGTTCACATGCTTGTATCCTTCCAATCACCTTCCCTTCCATAGTGTAGATAATAGAAAATTATAGTTTAAGTAATTCCAAGTTCATGGTGCTTCAAGGGGGGAAATGAATGGGGGGGCAAAACAGAGAAAGTTGTCAGTGTTGCTTTTTTTTTTTTTTTTTTTTGGTTTCATTTGGCCTTCTCAGGAGCTGGAGCAACAACCACTGGCTCTGTTTGGACACCGGCGTCTGTGGAGTGACGTTTCTGACCCTGCAATTAGGAATGAGAAAACATAGGATTCTCTTACGTTTGTTATTTACTTACAATATATTCATGTCACACACAAAAATCTAAACTCATATCCAATCCACTGGATATTACAGTTGTGTTTGTGTGACATAAGTTCCTCAAATGCTTCGCTCACAGTGTTAGGTGTGGGAAACAACTTGCTTACTTGACAACAGAGTTTTTTTCCCAATAACATCACTTTTTGGAGCTTTAGGCCATGCTATTTCTTCACTTTTATCATTTCACAAAACCACATGCATGGAGTGAGGGTAACATTACTTGGAGGACAAATTTAAATTCATTAAGACTCACTAATTCAAGCCAAATGAATTTGTTAAAAAAAAAAAAAAAAAGTCACAGGATTGGTGTAAGATGTGTAAGTTTATGTGCATAATTAATCAGCTTTGTTTCTCAGTGAAGTACAATTTTAGGTCACCTGGCTACACTCATAAACAATTATGACTTACTAATGCCATCTAGTGGAAAAAGATGTAAACAGCATGTTGGAATGAAACAACAAGGCCATAGAAAACAATTACAGAAAATCTAATAATCATGCATCTGAATTTATGGGGACATGCACATGTCTCAGTTTTAGTTCAGAGTTGCAATAACAACTGGACAGAGCTGTTCAGCCTACCAAATTCTTAAAGAACAAATGGATGGAGTTCCTCTTCTCCAGTTTCTTGGGGACATTGGCTGCATCATCTCCACTTTGGGATGTCCCTGAAACTGATTTGTTATCTGTAGTGGCCTCTGGGGACTTGGCGGCTGCTTTCGGCTCCTCCTTGGCTTTTGCCGTCGGGACAGATTCTGCTGCTGCTGCAGGTGGGGCAGGAGTCTCCTTCTTGGGCTCAGCAGCCTGAGAGAGTGAGGTACGTGATCGAAAGTGATTAAAATGCACTTTTTATTCCAATTCTAGAGCAACCGAGGATCCAGGGCATCATTGCATGGGTGCATCTATTTTGCTCCATTTATTAAGTTGAGATGGACACTTAAAAGATGACATAGGATGAGAAATTAAAAGAAATTAAAGTGTCTATCTGCTGTTAGGAAACAGTCAAAAGCCACTTTCTTAGTGATTGTAAGATGGGATGATAAAGGAAGCATTGAAGTGTATAGTTATGATTGTCTAACTAGTAAGAAATGTGGAATAAATACTTAAGCTGTTTTAGAGAATGTCTAAAATAGCAATACCAGATGAGATCAGTGAAATCATTCTGGTTAATAATGAGTCTGTGATCGAGTGTATTTACCACTCCAGTAGTTTTCTTGAGGAGACGAACTCCACTTGTTGAGGCTGCCTGGACTTTTGTGGCCATTTGGTTTAACAGTTCCTCAAATTCACATTGCCACATTAATCTGTTACTTCCTATTTCGTAATCCCTTTAGACATACACAGTAGATTATGACATGGAAAAGTCAATAAATCCAGTAAAAGAGAACAGGATCTTACTTTAGACTTGAAGAAAGACAGGAAAGTTGCTTTTGAGGGTGCTTTCTTTTCTTCCTGAACAGGTGGTGGTGGCTCAGGCTTTGCCGCGGCCTCTAGAGTGCTGGCCTTTGAGGCATCTGCCTTCTTGATCAAAACAGCAAATAGGAAAATACACAACATGAACATTTTAAAAATTAAAGGCAAGTCAAAAAGATCATTGTGAAGCTGATAGACTGAGGCTAGGAACTGACACCTGCAAGAAAAGGAGAGGTAAGAGGGAGGAAAAGCACCACAGGGAACTGGAGAAACAGAAAAATCTGGTGTGGCATAAAGGACAGATCCCAACAAGAGTAAACAGAGCACCAGTCCATGATGCTAGGCAGCAGAATGAAAACCACGATTTCCTAATAAAAAGCATCTGATGCTGTAATCACCCTGGGAGATTCCAAAATTGCTGTGCTCTGATTTTCCTGATCTTCTACAACTGATTGTGGCACCTCCTGCACTGTCTGCAGGACAGGAGCAAGTATTGGTATTGTGATCAGTCCAGATGAAGCAGGCCATATGAAAAGCAATAAATCATGATGGAAGAGAACATACAGTAATTCATCCAATGTAATTCAGTGTGAATGAATTAAGGAAGGAAGGAAGGAAGGAAGGAAGGAAGGAAGGAAGGAATCAACCAACAAACCAATTAATCAATCAGTCAATCAATCAATCAAAGTAGAGATGGAACCATATGTTTTTTTTGGATTTGTTGTTGATGTTGTTGTTGTTGTTGTTGTTGTTTCAGTCCAGTATGTATATCCCATATCCTCCCATTCATGATGGCCAATAGCAATACTGATCTTTTTAAGTGCTTTTTAACAAAACACTATGTTGGTTTTACTTAGTGTTATTTTGTCTAATTAAAATGTTGGCAGTAAAATTAATATTGGACTGATAACAATATTGCTTTTTAAGGCTTATATTGACCAGTGCCAATGATCTGCTGATACATCGATCCATCCCTGAATCAAGTATTGAAAATAGGGCCGTGAGATTGAGAATGTGATATTTCTCGTGTTCACACAGCCAGTGAATTAAGTAGAATAAACCACTGATAACATTTAGCAACACAAGGATGTTTGCAAATACCATACAGGCTTTCTTAAATGGTTGTCATGTCAGAGGAGCCGGCAGAGTGAAGATTAAGCAAACAGTCCCTGAAAAAAAGATGAAGACTCAGCGTCCTCTGCTGATTTACCTGCTCCTCTACAACTGGCTGCGGCACCTCCTCCCCTGCCTCCTGCAGAGCAAGATTATTTTGATTCTGGGCAAATGCAAATGAAGCGGAACATGTGAAAATGATGTAATTCATTACATGCCATGTCAGCTACAATGGTAATGTGGAATATGTCCTGCAATTTATGTTATTTGATGTGATGTCATGAGCTGATTAAGAGTAGCTGTAGCTGTGATTATAGGGAATAGGATGTGGTTTTGTTTAATCTGTTGGAGAGAAATGGCCCTGTGAGAGGTTTTGTATAGACGGATTGACCTTCACATTAGAAGATTAAGCAAACACTCCCTGAAAAAGATGAAAAACCCCGAGACTGAGCATTTATCAGTAATTTACCTGGACTTCTACAACTGGCTGCGGCACCTCCTCCACCATCTCCTGAAGAGCAAAAGTGCTTAGTTCTGAATAAACGCTGAGCATGTGAAATGCTGTAATTCAGTACAAGGCATATGTCTGTTACGACGGCAATTTGGAATACATCCTGCAAATGATGTGAGGTTATGTGATGTGATTTAATGAGTCGGTTTAGAGAAGTAGTGGCTGTGATATTTGGAATATGGTAGGATTTGTTCAGGCAGATGATAAATTAGTTGAAAAAAAAAAAAAGACCCATGGAGACATATCGTCCTGCTAAAACAGATGCACTGAGGAACATTTGAGCTTCTGTACAGGTTGATTGGCTTTCACATCAGCATATCAATGAAACGTACCCTGAAAAAAAAGATGAAATATTTCAAAAGTGAGAATACGCCATTAATTTACCTTGACTTCTACAACAGGCTGTGGCGCTTCCTGGATTGTCTGTGGGAGAGTGAAGGAATTCTTCTTCTGAGCAAATGCCAATGAGGCAGAAAACGAAAGTGCTCACAACCTCAGAAATGCACACATGAAAGGCTGTAATATGTTTAATCTGTTATCATGACAAAGTGGAGACCTCACAGTACAGTGACTGATATAATGGGGTAGAGTAAATGAGTCAGTAATGTTTGTAATTTCGATGCTGGGAGTGTGATGTAATGGCGTGTTGCCTTACACGTTGAATGTGGTAGAAACAAGGTGATGCTGCCAACTTGCCAACAATTTTAGTATTTCCGAAGAGCTACAAAGACTTTTGTGCTTCACTTTGATGTTGCTCAAGTAGCACAGGGTGTAAATACTACTCCATTCAGAGCTGCTATATAGGAAGAATAGTAAACAACAGGAAGCAAATTTGCAGTTTCTGCCACCTCCAAGTTACAGATGAATCAGTTTTCACACTGTTAGATGAAATTATTGACAGGATGAGCCATGGTCAGTTAAATTAAGATACATAATATGGTAATCTACTGTACCACTGCTGCATTCTTGGCTGCGGCATTGGCTCCACTCGTTGAGGCACCCTTGGTTTTGGATGCCTTGACACCTAGCAGTACCTCAAATTCACATAACGGTGCACACTAATGTTATAATCTGTCAAAATGTTGTGCCTGAATTTGGCTAAAATCAATCAAAGTAAGTAAATAGGTCATAATCTATGCAGGCCCTTTGACCTTCAGCCTGCTTACCTTTGGACGGAAGAACTTGCTCAGTGTATCTTTGGCAGATTTTCCCTTTGAGGCCTCCGGTGCTTTTGCAGCAGCTTTTGGTTCTTCTTTCGGTGCGGGTTTTACAGACTTGGCAGCTGGCTCGCCTTTGATTTCCATTTTGGGTGGCTCTGGAGGAGGGGGCGGTGGGACAGACATTCCTTTAGGTGCTGCGGGCGGGTCAGGTATTTGTGCAACCTATTCAGGAGAAAGGGTCAGTGTAAAACATTGTAGAGCTCTGTATAGGAAAAGCACAGCAGACTGTATATTCAATCAACACCAGGATAATTAATCAATTATATGATGACCAAATGACCATTTTAGCTGAGGCATGTTATATACTGTCATACAGCAAAAGCAGGGTACTTTCAATTCAATGCAAGGAATTTGCTTCAAAATTGCTGTCTTGAAAAACCTTGCAACAAGGAGGTAAAATGTAGTACTTATCAAGAAATAATAAGTGGTAAAGCATATAACATGACAACTGCTGGTTACATTTTGCATTGAACTGGAAGTGCACTGACTCCATCAATGAGTATGCAGCCCTCTGATGCTATATGGCAAGTGCGATTATAGTATGCAAATTAAATACTTTATTACTGTAATAGGCATTGTGCTCACAGTAGTAGTTGCTGTTGGTTGGGTCTCCTTTTGGGACTATGTGGTAAAACAAAAAAACAAAAAACAAAAGAAGCTGTTAGAGTTACAGTTAAAATTAGAGCAAATAATATCATCCCAGATGTGCTAAGAGGTTGTGTGCCATTCATCCAAATGTTTAGGAGAGTCTCATGGTCCTTTTGAGATACCTTTCACTGTTTTTGAGTCAGTATCAGAGTTTTCAAGAAGCAGTCCCACTGAGGCAAGCTTCAAGTATGCAAGTCTCAAGTGAGGTTTTAAAATACAGAAAGTCAATTTGATACCGTTTAGAAAATAGAAATATGCAGTGATACAGTGAAGGGTATATCAAAATCGTTCTAAACCAGCAAACAGTGTTACTGGCCTAAAGGATTATGCGTTTAATGTGTTTTACATGTGTTGTAATATTTCATAATCATGTGTTCACCTGATCTTTTTTGACATCAGGAGTAGCTGTTTCCTTTTTGGGTGTTTTAGTGGGGGTCACCTGCACAACAAAAGAAGGAAAATTGAGAGTCTTTGCTTACTTTTTTTTTTTTTTTTTTTTTTTGGTGCAACACAAAAAGCTAAAGGCCTGACCTATAAATGTTAATTAAAGTAAGCATTGTTGAGCATTATGTTATTGCGTATAGCTGGCAGTCAGTGACGTTGTTTTACAGGAAGTCCAGCATAAATGGACAAAGTTGATGTGACTGGAACAGCAAAATAATGATTTTGATAACACAGAAGCCTTTCTGTAAAGCAGACATAGGCCTTTATGATAAGCTAAGTGAGACACACAGAGTGCACACTGAGGTCCCTGACAGGGCACATACAGTACATGCGCTGTCATTGTGACAACCATTGTGCTTCGGAGATGGCGTAGGCCTGCCCTCGCTCTATCTTCACGAATCTCAACTTCCAATTGCACAGGCCTCCCTTGTGAGCTCACACTATGGGTTGAACAATAGGCCACCACATTCCCGCATGTTCAAAGACTTGATTAGCATGGGGCTGGGGCAATGGTAACTCTTTAAAGAGGCAAGAATCCAAAAGAAGGCATGATGAAGAGGAAAAACACAATGGCTGCTTGTTACAGTCTTTCCATCAGACACTGTCACCATCACACAGATTTTTTATGGATGCCTTTCCTACCCTCAAGCTCCTTTATGCATACCATTGCACAGAATAAAAATAACCTCTTACAGACCAAACCAAGCTCAATGGTAGTATCCTCACTGTTAAGTTCCTGTTTTCTAGGACATTAAATTTGAACTCCAATATATCAGAATAAGACAGATTACCCAAGGTGTGGGTTTGCTGAAGCTTTATGCATTAATTCAGTCATGCATTGTACATGTCATTTAGCAGTTTGAGCAACTTTGAGCAACTTAAAAGTTCACCTTCAAAAGCCGTTGCAAATAACAAAGGTGGAGTTATTTTTGCAACTTTTTATTACATTTGTTCCTTGATTTAATTTTGTCAGTCAGAATGAACGTCTTAATGTACTATAAAGGGAATAATACATCTCAAGCACAAGTGAGCCACAGAAAAACAATTTCACTTACTGTAAATGTTGCACTTACTAGTGTTTTGAAGAAGTTCATAACTGGATTTTCTTCTGTGGAACTGTCCTCTTCTTTTTGCACGTCTTGGTTGTTTTCCTTGTCAGTTTCCTGAATTTTTTCTTCCTCTGGACTAGGGTCTAGAGTCACACTTTCTGGCTCCTGTGGTGATTCTGAATCTTGCTTTATGTCAGCTGTGTCCTATACACCGCCACAAAGAATTAGCCTTTGAGAATATGTTGCAGCAGTGGAGCTGATATGCAAGCAGTGAGTGTGTTAATCGCAGCATTGAGATGGGCGCACAATTCCAACCATGCCTCTGCCTACTCGGGGCATTGTCAACAATCACCCTTTTATTAATGTGTGTGTCCCCCCTCCACACTCATTGATATTCAACAATGTCTCAGAGTTATGTTGAGAAATGTCAGGAAAATCAAATACCTTGCTATGGTGTGAGGTCAGTATGTCTAAAATAAAAATCTGGTCAAGCCTGATCCTAAGCAATTGGAAGTGAATCTATTCAGTGCAGCATGTGGTCATTTATTGTTTCGGCCTGCACAAAATTACCAGACTTGACAATCCCATTTGATAGTGATATGTTCCAAAATATGACATCCAATTGTATCAGCTGAGGAGAATTCTTTTCCAATTTCTATTTCATACTAAGTCATCAATTATATTTTCCATTATTTACTGAAAAGGCAGCCACAATCCCATAAAAAGTATGATTAACAGTTAAAAAAAAAACAACAACTCAAAACTTAAACTACAAACCATTCACTTTTATTGAAAAATGTCACAGTACTTTACAGTGTGGTTTTTATGTTGGTAATATATACAAACAGAAACATCTAAAGGCATTGAAAGAACAAGAAAAATTTCAGAATGCATACCCAATAACCACTTCAAACCATAAAATACGATACCCTAAACAGGTAGATCAACACTTTTAAAAACAATATTTTGACAACTTTTAAAAAGCAATATTTGGACAACCTTCAAAAACTAATGTTTGGGCAACTGCTTCAACATCTTACTGCTTTATTTCCTTTAGAGTCACATAAATTGTAAAAATAATACTGTCCTCCAGAGAGGACACCTCGATACTGACAAGCCTATATGCTGATTCTTCTACAATTGTTGTACATGCTGACTGCAGTCTCATGAGTAAAGCTGCCATCTGATTTTGCTCATCCTCAGCTTCAGCAATGGGTGTATTGCTTGGTTCTTCACACACCACTTGTGCTGTTTGGTCTGTAATTGTGAGTGAGGTGCATTTAATTGTTTCAGTACTGTTCAAGTCCAAAATGGGATCTGTTGTGTTCACATTCAATTCATTCTCTGCCCCCTCCCGTGCTTCTTTCTCTGCACCAGCCTCAGCCACTGCCTCTTCTGAAGTCACAAAGCCATTTTGAGGTTCAGTTTCTTGAGCAGGACGCTCCACCACTCTGACAGTCATCTTATTTAATTCCTGCTGCATAACAGTCTCTTCCACAATCTCATTGTTGGTGATGGGACTAAACTCATATGTCTCTTTCAAGACAACATCATCAATAGCCTTAGTGATGCCTTCTAAAATGACTTCTGTAACTGTATCTACACACTCTGCCAGCCCTCCAAACATTGACTCTTCAGAAAGACTGGAACTTTCTTCCACAGGCACATCTGGAGTAGTAGTAATGGATTCTTCAACAGCCTTTTGCTCTATGGCAGCTACAGCATTCTCTGTAATGCCAATTTCTTCAATACCACACTCTTCCACCACTTCAAGGGTCATCTTATTTTCCTCAGGTTGGAAGACAGTCACTTCCATAACCTCATCAGCAGTGATGGAACAAGATGCAGCTCCCTCACCTGGTGGCACATCTCCACATAAATCTTCATTTTTCACCCCTTCAAACCCTGGCTCCTCTTCAGCAGGGCTGATACTCTCTTCCACATGCACATTTGGAACTGCAGCAATGGATTCCTCAGTGCTCTCCTGTTCCAGTGCAGCTACAATAGCCTCTGGAATGCCAATTTCTGCAACATCATCCTCCACAACCACTTCAAGGGCCATCCTACTTTCTTCAGGTTGGAAAACAGTCTCTTCTGTAATCTTGCCAGCAGTGATAGGACAAGATGCAGAGCATTCTGGTGGCAAATCTCCACATGCATCCTCAATTTTCTCTTCCAAGATGGCCTCATCCTCAATAGCCTCCTTTAAAATATTTTCATATACTTCAGTATTATTCTCAAAAATTACCTCAGTAACTATGTCAGCACCTTGAAATGTTGACTCTTCTTCAGTGAGGCTGATATTGTCTTCCACAGGCACACCTGGTGTGTTTGCAATGGAGTCTTCAATGATATCTTGCTCCATTGCTGCTGGAACATCCTCTGGGATGCAAATTTCTTCAACATCACCCTCCACAACCACTTCATGGGTCATCTCATTTTCCTCTGCTGGAATGACAGTGCCTTCCATATTATCAGCAGTGATGGAACAAGATGAAGGTCCCTCGTCTGATGGCAAATCTCCACATGCATCTTCAATTTTCTCTTCCAAGATGGCCTCATCAATGGCTTCCTTTAAAATATTTTCATGTACTTCAGTATTACCCTCTAAAATGATCTCAGTAACTATGTCAGCACACTCTGGCACCCCTTGAAACCTCGATTCTTCTTCAGTGGGGCTGAAATTGTCTTCCACAGGCAGATCTGGTGTATTTACAATGGATTCTTCAATGCTCTCTTGCTCCACTGTTGCTGGAACATCCTCTGGGATGCAAATTTCTTCAACACCATTTTCTTCTAGTTGAGTGGCACTCCATCCCATAAGCTTGTTGGCAGTGATAGGACAAGGTACAGACCTTTCTGGTGGCACCTCTTCACATGCATTTTCACTTTTCTGTTCCAAGACAGCCTCTTCAATAGCCTCCTTTAATATATTTTCAGGTACTCCAAAATTACCCTCCAAAATGACCTCAGTAACTGTATCAGCACACTCTGGCACACCACCAAACCTCAACACTTCTTCAGGAGGGCTGACACTCTCTTTCACAGTCTCATCTGGAGAGGTGGCAGTGGATTCTTCAGTGCTCTCTTGCTCCACTGCAGTTGCAACATCCTCGGTTATGCAAATTTCTTCAACACCATTTTCCTCTGGTTGAGTGACAGTTCCTTCTGTAAGCTTGTTGGCAGTGATAAGACAAGATGAAGGTCCCTCATCTGGTGGCAGATCTTCACATGCATCTTCACTTTTCTCTTCCAAGATGCCCTCATCTGTAGCTTCCTTTACAGTATTTTCAGTTATCACTGTATTGTTCACCACAGTTTGCTGAGTAACTGTTTCAACACACCCTGGCACCCCATCTAGATGGTCAACTTTGATGTTCTCCTCCTCTACTGCAGCTGCGGGATCTCCAGAAATATCTCCGGCAGGCTCTTTGGAAATAAAGCAGGAATCAGTTGAGTCAATCGCCTCGACGACTTCCAAATCAACCTCAGGTGTAGTAACTGTCTCTTTTACACTGAAATCCACATCAACACCATTCAACAGCACTTCAGCAGGGCTAAAGTTGTCCTTGATGGGTTCCTTGGGAACTGAAAGGCTGAGCTCAGGTTCCTCTGCGGCTTCCAGTAGTGAGATATCTGCTGGAATATCTTCAGATGTCTCAACTATATTGTCAGTGACTATATCAGTCCTCACAAGGTTTGCTGAAATAGCTTCAACATCAGATTCTGTAATATTGTCAAACACGTCAGTGGTTGTTACTTCTTCTACAGGTTTTTCAGCACTGACTGGGATTTCCTCATTTGTTTCATTGGTTTCACTTTGTGCAATAATATCTTTAGTTTTCACATCTGTATTTTCTTGTTCTGCATATTCATTAGGGATGATATTTTCTTCAACAGGCTCTGCAATAGTGGATCCATCTATGACTTCTGCTCTATCAGATGCTTGGTTGAAACTGGAACATTCATCAATAACCTCTGGCACTTTATCAAATTCATTTGACAGAATCTGAATAGGTACATCCATTATATCTTCAGCAACTGTTTCATCTTTGAATGGAATAGTGCTCTCTTCCACAGGCTCCTCTGAAATTGTGAAGCTACTGCATTCATGTTCTCCAGAAAGAGGCACAAGAACTGTTGCAGTGATTGGATTTTCTTCTAGTGGATTTGCAGTATACTCAACAGGATCCTTGGCTGGGCTGGGTTCACATTCTTTAGAGAGGGCTTCAATTACTGCATCAAATATTGCTTCAGCATCTGGCTTTTCTTCTTCATGGACAGCACTCACATCAGCAGGATCTCGGGCAATGATAAGATTAGGATCCAGTTGTTTGGCTGTCTCTGGTCCTGTCTCCATTATCACATCTTCGACCTCAGCTTTCTCTACTTCATCTATGATAGGTAAGTGATTAGATTCTACTTCATAAGTAGATTCTGGTCCAACCTCAACTTCTTGCACATCAGGAAGACTAAAACTGTTTTCAGGAGGTTCCTCTGTGGTGATAGACTCTTCTTCTTTGGAAGGAACCTTCATTTCTGCCCCAGTTACTACAGCAGTGACACTCTCTTCTTCTGGGAAACCATTACATTTCACCAAAGGCTCATCTTCAGTCGCAGGGCTGGGTTCTTCTTCTTCACATGTTACTAGTGCAACTTTGATATTATCCACTTTCTCCTCTGTAAGAACATCTTCGATAATAAGGACTCCAGGGGTAGATTCAGTCTCTATGATAATTTCTTGTGCATCGGGAACAGTAACAAAATCTTCACGAGGCTTCTCTGTGATAACAATATCTTCTTGAGAGAGGTTAGCACAATCACCAGAGGGTTCAGCTACAGTGATTTGGATGGGTCCTTCTTGTTCACTTGTTTCTGTGACATCCTCAGCATCTTCCATGTTTTCCATAATAGCATCAGTAGTGATGACCTCTTTTTGTGTAGATTCAATCTCCATTGGAATTTCCATCTCCTCAAGGGGGGCTGAAATTTCCTTCAAAGACACCTCTTGAGTGGCAGAGATAGGTTCATCATAAATCACTTCAGAAACTGTTTCCATCACCATAGTCACTGGTACTGCCTCCAGGGAGCCAGTTGCTTCACTGTTGTCTTCATCAGTAACTTCATCAGCTATTGGCTCTAGTGACATGTTTAGAGTTGCATCATCAGCAGATTCCAGAGCAGCATCTGGAGCTCCCTCTACATCACCCTCTGTCACCACTTCAAGGATTGTAATTTCTTCAGCAAGGCTAGAAGACTCTTCTGCTGCCACATCTTCCACAACCTTGTTTTCCTCTTCTGTGACTGTCTCATTTTCTGTAGTAGATTCTTCTGGGATAGATTCTGACACCATAATGGCCTCTAGCTCAGGTCTCTCAGGGGTATTGATGCTCTTTTCCATAGACTTATAACTGTTGTCTTCAATAATTTCAATAATTTCCACCCGCTCCGCTCTGTACACAGCATTCTCACACACCTCATTGTTCTCCATGATGACAACTTCATCAGCAATGACCTCACTTGTCTGGTTGTCTGAGACCTCCTCATCTGCAATCTCTTCAACAGGTTCATTGGCAATGACAGCAGCAGATTCTCTCAGTGAATGTTCATCAGTTGTCATTGAAAGGGCTAGTTCTTCAATTGTGGTCGCCGGCATCTCCGTACTAGTTGTTGGGACATCACTGTTCTCACAGTCACTGTCAGTTTGCGTAGAAATGTCTGCTTCACTATTTTTGTCTGTCTGTGTTGATGTCTCAGCTAGGTGAAGTGAAGATTCAGATTCCTCTTGCTGTGTGATGATGTCCATGGCGTCATCTTCTCCACTTGACCTTGACTCCTTTTGCCAGGAAGATCAACATTCATTTTTAAATAAAAATACATTTTGTGTTTTTGTTTCATGGATATATTGAATTATCATGTGCTTTAAATCTAACATAATTACAAAGACTCATGAATCCAGAAATCATTTCATTCTCTTTTATGCAACACTTTATAATGAGAAAGATTAAAATATTGATTGAAGCTACAACTTGAAGGGAATCTAATTGAGGTAAGTACTGTAGTGTAAATGATCTCAAGAAATTTAGACTGTTGAAAAGACATTAGAGTAAAACATCAAAATGCACTTACAGGCTGTGGATCAGCGGCAGTAGGACTTATATCCACTTGATCTTCTTTTGGGGGCTCATTTTCTTGAACTCTTTCTGGAGATGCTGTCTTCTTTTTGAACATTTTCCCAAAAATGTTATTTTTTTCCTCTTTGGTCACCTTGACCTCTTCGTTTTCAGTGGCAGAGTCAGGTATCTCAGAAACAACTTGATCTGCATCGTTTTCGCAATCCGGTTCGACTATCACAAAATCAGGCTCATTTGATTCTGTGTTTAATGAGGTTGGTTTGCCATTTTGCTTGACTGCTGTCTCATTGGTAACTGCAAATAAGAAGCCATTATTATTATGTAGCCTTGGGTTATGTTCTCTCTAGGACAGTGAAAAATTATTAATTTAATTCATTTTTAATTTCTGTAATATGTAATTCATGGTGCAATGATTCATTTTATTTACAAATAACATACATTAATACACTCTGCTTTACAGTTCCCAAATGATAGTACTGCAATAATGATTAATCAGTGTATTTATATATATATATATATATTCCTCAGTGTTAAGCATCAGTAAACACATCCAAGCTATCATGCTATGTTACACTCCATGAAGCAAACATGGGCTAGTCTTCTCTGGAAAGAGTGATACTGGCTTTCTCAGTCCAAGATCAATATTATCTCAAAGACAAACTCAAGTGTCATATCAAAGGGAATCCTACAGCACAACTGGCTATGCAGTGAGACAAAATACACCATGACAGATCAAATAGCTGCACCTTGTCCAGGTTTGAGACTACGCCTATAGTTCACATGCTAAAACTCAATACCCACTGCCACTGGGAGTCCACAATGTTTACCAAGCATTATCAGAGTCCAGCTAAGAGTAATCCCATAGCTTCGTCATGGAAATATCCATTCAGTGTTTCATTGCAAAGTATGACTTGTCATTTTTTTTAAACAGGGGAGACACTGAATATATGAGAGAGTGAAACTCTAAAATTAAAATTCTAGCTTAGTTTGGTTTTAACCTCCCTCAAATGCCTAACAAAGAATTACCTGAGATTTTCTAGTTACAGAATGATTCAGATCATACAATCAGAGTAATTGTAAGTAGTTAACATGGGTAATATTCATTTGTTTAGTGAATACTTGGCATTTGAACTGGGTAGACTCTCTCATATATTTTCAGTAGCACCGATGAAATTATTGTATTGTATTACTAATATGCATCACTCTTACTGCACTGTCATTTATCTCAGTCAAAGCAACAAAAGTGGCTCTTACCATCTATATCCAAGCCATTGGATGTGATGTTTACAGAAAGGCCATTCACTCCTCCGTTTTCATGCTTCTCAAGATTTTTTCCATTCTATGAAAAAAAAAAAAAATCTTTTAGTTTAACAGCTCATATACAGCTTATAGTATGACAAGTATGCATTTTCAAGTTAAATAAAAAATAAACAGATTTTGCAATTTGTGCAGTTTTACCTTAGTGAGCTCTTTTTTGGAATGCTCGTTTCCCATGTTTATGCCAGTAGAGACCTACAGAAAAGTTTTAATAAAAGTATAGAGGTTCTGTTACACTGGGAAACTAAAATATAATTGAATGATTCACTGACGCTCTGAACATGCATAAAAAATGCACATTAATAGGCTATTTTGTCATTGTCAAAACTTCAGTATCATTCAAAGTGTAATATCTTACCCTGTGTCCCCTCTGCAAGTCCAACAATATCCTCTCCTGAATTAAAATGCAGCAGGTAATGCTCTGTCGACGAGACGGACTTGCAGATCTACCTGCCCAACTGTGTATATATAGTCAAGCGACAACAGCAGGCACTAAATGTGTGCTTTAAAGTGGGTGGGACAGCTTCAAAGTAATCAATTGGATTTCCTTTACTGACAAGCCCAACATCAGCCCGAGAGAAACAACAACAGTCTCGGCAAAGGCACCTGTGATTCACTCATGCTAATCTCACAGTGAATTCTGTGAAAATAAGCCCACAACGTCATGATGAAGTTAGAGCCTAATCAAGCAGAGGAAGATTAGGCAGCAAAGTACAGTTTTGTTGACGAAGATGTGGCGGTGAGGAAACAGGATGCGCGGAGAGGATACAGCTCAGCTGAGCCACTGCTTATTTGCTTGGTCTGGCACTTTTCCAGACCGAATGAATACATGCAAATGCACACATATTTTTGTGTTATGAGTCTGGTCACTTATATTTTCAAGAAAAACCTTAAGCATTCATTCATGGCATTATGCTCAGTTTTATCAAGATTTTTTTTTTTTTTTGATAATTATACAGTGGGTAAATAAATAACAACTCAATGAACATGGCCTGAAATATCCACAACTTGTTTGGTTTGGCTCAAGAGCAACAGTATCCATTATGATAATTAATCGAGACAGACACTGAGCTCTATAATCAAATCATTTGTCTTCAGAGACCTCCACATGGTCACACTCTAATGTGTCGGCCTGCACCACAGGACCTGTGAATGCACCAATGCACATCTGACAGGCTTTTAGTGATCAAAGTCAAGCTGATTATAGAACATCAATTGATTTCATTGTTTTCTTTTGTTTTTTTAATCTTACTCCTCTTTCTAAGTGCTGCAGACAGATTATGCAAAGTGTGGGTCACATTATGAGTAACAATACACTGAATCTGTACTTAAGGCATGTTAAGCTTTGACTATTCCTTAAACAACAACAACAACAACAACTTGTGCAATAATTTTCAAAATCATATGTGAATCTTAAGCACTGTGTTTTCGTGTGTTATTGCATTTGTTATGACAAAGACTGGAATCCAGGAATACAATGTCCCATTGTAGCCTATGGCCTGCACATCACACCGAGGTGGGAGTTGGATTCCCATGGTTGTACTGTGCACTTTTGACTTTGTGCAGGGCATGGTGGGACTAGATACAGCAGGATACCTCAGACAACCCTCCTCTCAATAGTTAACACTGTTACAGCCAGCATTAGTGATGCACCAGTGCATGGCAACCTGCTACTTTTGCAAACAGCGTGACTATTACAAACAGGTCGCTGGTTTTGTTGTGGGTTTAGTCTGACCAAACAACACATCAAGACTTATTTCAACTAACGTCAAAAGCATTTTATTTTCCATGTAGGTCAAGGATTCCAGTGCGATTCCAGTTACAGATTGAGTGTGAGTTCATTAGCTCTGTTTGTTTTTAGTGGATTGCATTACCCTGTACTTTCACCGTGTAAATCTTAGCTTTAAAAGTCTTGGCTTTACAGATGCATTCAGTAAATATTTGAACTTGGGCGTAGTAGCCTACTGTTTGCTGTACAAATTGCTGTATATACAGAGCCTCAGTTCCGGCTGATCTAATCATGAGTTTTATATGTTGACAAAAAGCATTCATATTTCTGACGGGAAATCTTAGACTGATTTAGCTGAAATCTCACAAATTGATCACATTTCCTATATGTATGGTTCTCTAACAAGCACTTAGTTTAATGCCGTATTCCATTTAGATTATTAACTATAATTTCTTTTAAACTTCACAACAATAAGTAATCAGCCAAAATATGTTTTTATTTGGATATAACTGACTTAACATAGTGTTGCTGTTGTTGTTGTTGTTGTTTATAATTCTTCACCATTATATTATGTGCTGTCCATTCCGCTAGGTGGCAGTAATAACAACAGTGGTCAGTTGCAGCAACGCTGCCGCCGTGAAGCCGAAGAAGCGAAGCAGGCGAAGATGGCTGCCACCATGAAGTCGACAGTAGTGAGTTTAAATTGACTGTTCAACAATTTAAACCGTATTTAAAGGCTTTAGCTCTTGTTTGGTATGCGTATGTGCATCAGGAAAGCGGGCATGTGTACGGGAGAGGGCGAATAATCCCTGCAGTTGGTATTTTAATCCCAGCCACACCCTCGCGTGTTAACCATATGAGCTAAGTATGAGCTTAGCTAGCTAACGCGCAAGGCTTGAGTGAGTGAGCCAGCCTGATGATGATGATGATGATGATGATGATGATGATGATGATGGTGGTGGTGGTGGTGGCCAAGGCGAAGGCTGTGAGGGGTGTCCAGACCGGCTGTGTGTGTGTGTGTGTGTGTGTGTGTGTGTGTGTGTGTGTGTGTGTGTGTGTGTGTGTGTGTGTGTGTGTGTGTGTGTATGCAGGGCTGAGATGCTGCTGCCTCCTATATGACCTGACCAGGCTCGCCTTACAAGGCTCGGCTAATAATAAAACCTCCGTGCTTTTTTTTTTTTTTTTTTTTTTTTTTGTCCTTGCAGGCAGTTGAAGACGTTAATGTGACGTTTGAGGACCAGCAGAAGATCAACAAATTCGCCAGAAACACAAGCCGAATGACAGAGCTCAAAGATGAAATAGAAGCCAAGAAAGTAAGCACTAAGCAACCTCCAGGCCAAATGCACTCGCGAGGGGTGACAAATTACCGAAGTGACAGAAAAGTGTCCTGTCAGGGTGTTGGAGCACCATGAGCCGTTGGGATTGTGGAGGGATGCAACACCATTCCTCCAGAAGATACTGATGTGATATTGTAGTCATAGTACTGCTATCAAGCATAAAGGCATTATTATAAAGATTAATGCAAAAACCAGAAGGTGCTGAGAGATGTGAAAAAAAGTGGTGTGATCATTCTTCACCATATTCTGAATGCATGTGTATGTGCACGTTCATGAGGAGAGTGCAGCAGGCCTGAATGTTGCCATATTATCAGGAATAATGAGCTCCAGAGTGATGTGACATCCTGCTGAAACTCCGTCAGTGTCATATGGACGGTGCTGATGGTGTTTGTCCTGCTGTTGATTATTGACACGGCCACAATGGTGTGCTGTTATCTCCGCTCAGAAATCCCTGCAGAACCTGCAAGATGCCAGTGACGACCTCATGATGTTCGATGACGACTCTTTGCTGATCCCCTATCAGATCGGTGATGTGTTTATCAGCCACACGCAGGAAGAAACACAGGAGATGCTAGAAGCTGCCAAGGTGGGCCTGTTGCAGAGGGTCTCTCACCCGCAGATCTCATCATAGTGTCTTTAAGGGAGCGTGCCACTGGGAAAAACATTCTCACACATCTCTTGAAAAGCTGTTATGATGGATTTAATGATTATTAAAAGGCCTGATTGAAATCTTTTAGAGCCCCTTTT
Source organism: Myripristis murdjan (assembly GCF_902150065.1). NCBI lineage: Eukaryota > Metazoa > Chordata > Actinopteri > Holocentriformes > Holocentridae > Myripristis > Myripristis murdjan. The sequence continues at coordinate 24,870,253 of NC_043986.1, read as the reverse complement.
AAGTAGAAGAACCATTAGATAAAATTAAGATACAAAGGTGTCAAGTCATAAACCAGTAAATAATATAATTAGAGAATTAATGTCCATGTGCATTTAAAAAATATTGTATATGTAACAATAAGTGCAGCAAAACTCAATCAATTCAGTCATTTAATGTTTAAAACTCAACAAATTTGTGTGTGCTCTGGAGCTCTCTACTCTTCACTGTGTATGAATTTATTATCTCCAAACTGTTTACGTTTTACTTTGAAAATATTTATACAACTTCAGAACACAGTAGTCTGTTTTATTTAGCACACAGTGAGGAACTTTTTCTTGCTCAAGTTCTCCTTTTCCACATCATGTTCAGTTTTTTAGTAACTACTTTGAAATGGCTTGACAACACAGTAAATCTGCTCTTCCTACAAAACAAAATTAAACAATGCCTTGTGGAAATTGGATTACCAGACCCTTTATATAAGCTTTTACATTTTTAATATTTGGTCTCACTGAATATAAAAATCCATTTCCTGACCCAGGCTGTGGCAGTGACACTGCTCGTCTACACAACACCTAACAGTTCCTGTTCATTTCATTTTTCAACTTCATGGATTTCAAATCACATATATCTGCATTTGTGATACAGTTCTGATTACACATCATTACACATGTATTCACGGTATGTCACAAGGGCAACATATTTGGCAGTTTCACAGTATTTTCAGTCCAGTCTAGACCTCATGCTCCTGTCTGCCGCCACTTCCACAATGTTCCCCCGCCTTGATGACAAGTAACTGTAATGACCAGGGCTCTGGCTTATGCTGATTGGCTGCAGAGAGGTCTGTTATACATGTTCATGTCAGCATCTCTGCTAATGATAACGTAATATGCACTTTAGAAGGTCATTTAAAAAGCTTTTGCTAAATTTCTTCACTCACTGGCGGTTTTTCAGTTCTGTTTGCTTTACATTCTGTAGCTGAGTGCCAAAAACACTCTTAATGTGTTTTTGATGACACAGCTGCCATGCCTTTGATTTAAAAAAAAAAAAAAAAAGAAAAAAAAAAGGTATATAGAGATGTTTACTGAGCCCGTTGTTGCTTGACACTCATGAGGAAATGACAGTGGCTGTCAAGTAACTTGAGTTTTTAAAGTCCCTAATTCCATGTTTTTTATTCTACAGGAGGCACTGGAGCAGGAGGTCAAGGACCTGGAAGCACGAGTGTCAGCAATTCAGCAAGTGTTAGGCGATCTGAAGGTCCAGCTCTACGCCAAGTTTGGAAACAACATCAACCTGGAGGCAGATGAAAGCTGAGCGCTGAAATGGACATTGACAGCTGTCTCAGTACGGACGTTTTCACACAGCGCTCACATCAAATTCATAGGAAGCTTGCCAAAGCGAAACATCAAGTAGGACGCCGCATGCATGGATTAGATTTACAGCATCTGGCTCATGTTGTCATTTACGTTTGTTTACCCAGATGATGTACATGTTTTCATCTTGGTTTTGGAACAGGAAAACAAAGGTAAATCTTTGGAAAGTGAATAAAATGCACACGATTTCTCATCTATTTTAATTGGTCACTTATTTAATGTTGGTGTGTTTTATCTTTGGCTAATCTGACTGAAGTGGAATAAATTCAGTGAAGCAGTTGCGTATTGTTTTTCCGCCTACATCAGCAGCAAATTTAGCATTCTACACCGTTCCCTACAAGGACCAGTTTAATTTGTCAAGATCTGATTTTGCAATAAGTATTCAAGCCCTTTGCAGAGACACTACACCTCTGTAGTGACAAATAAAGTGAAGTTAGATTCAGAGTCTTTGGAAAATGCTCCATATTTCTCTGCAACTTCATTAGAGTCCATATGTGGCCAAGTCATTTAAATAGGGCATGATTAACAATGAAATTGATGTCCGTATAAATGAATGTGAGAGCAGACACTCAACCTGTGCTGAATTCAGAGACAGAATCGTGAGGGAAGCGTACATCAGGGGGAAAAGTGTAAAACAACTTGTAAAGTGTCAGCGGTTCACAGAAGTTCTGCCAGCTCCATCATTAGGAACTGGCCACGTTCTTCGTTCAGCTGAACTGGTGGTTTTCAGAGACAGGGACTGTGACGCTTGTAAGGATTGGGCAAACAATGAACAGAGTGAGCAAATGCTGGGAAGAGCCTGCTTAAGACTGTCAATAATCACAGAGCAGGGCAAGGATTTATGTTCTAATTATAGGGCCAAATTAACACCGAAATGGCTTTAGAAAGTTCTTAAAGCACCGAGCCAAGGCCCAGCCTTGATTCCCGCTGGAAATCTGGCATGCCTATAAAACATTTATTCACAGATAGTTCCATCCAGCTCGACCAGAATCGAGCAAATCTACAAGTTTGAACTGGAAAAAAAATCCAGATGTGCCACCCTGATGCATAACCAAATTAGATTTGGAGCTGTCATTGGTGCCGAAGGTGCTTCTACAAATCTCACAGGGTCGAATGCTTATTTAAATGAATGCAAGATTTCTGTATTTTATTTTAATATTTTTGCGAAGGTTTCTCGAGCCATGTTTTCATTGTATACCATTCTGTGTAGATTGGTGACAGCCACTAATAACATTTGTCTTTTGACTGCAATGCACAAAATACAGAAGAAAGTCAAAGGGGCTGAATGCTGTAGGAATTTCTTGCATTTTACAGATAAATGATTAGTTCATCGAAAACAGAGTAAGCTTAATATGGCATTCTTAACAGCAATACAGATGAATTTTAAATACACAGTGATTTGTTCTTATCTACAGATGTTTCAGGCAATATTGGGGAATATTTAGCAATAAAATGGACACTTGGTAAAGAAGAGTATAGGTTTGAAGAGAGTATCTGATTTGAAATTGAAACCATGAAATACTGCATTTTTCTGGTCATAATACGATGATGAAAATTGGATGGTAATGTTTGAAAATATGAAATCAGGCTCTACTCATGTCTTGCCTTCCTAGCTCTCTGTTGGTTTTCAACAGGTTGTGTGTGTGTTGTCCTTGAGCTGCGTCCTGTGCACAGAGCTGCAGCTCACTGGGCTGCTTGCATCTCATGTAAGCGTTCTTTATCAGCCCCATCTCTGAATTTCATGAAGATTTACAGATCGGTAATGTAGTGTTTTTAAAAGACATTAACTTGCCACTGGGACTTTTTATGGTGAGGCAGAATGGAGAAGTGAGAGGCGTGACAGCAATATCCAATGAGTTTGAAGCAGCTCAGCAGTCATGACTGGTCTCCCAGCAGAATAAGTAAGGATATCTTATAAGAAATTGGTGATGTGAAGGTTCAGCTCTGTGCCAAGTTTGGGTTGGTGTGCTGGTGTGAATAGAGAATAGTCCATTTTGCAGCTCGGACCTCAACAGACCTGGGTCAAAGACAATTTACTGATACCTCTGCATTTGTTTCAACCTCCATTGGAATAGCAGGCAGTTAAGACACTTTGAGATATAAAAGGATCCTGATTTGACTTCAGTTTTCTATGTTAAATCATCTTGGCACGTACTGCCTTGCCTCTCATATTAACTGTTGCTACCAGGTTAAAGCAAACACTAAGAATCATTTGCAAACACTGTTTGGCCTTGGTTTAACTTAAAACAGCTTTTTCAAAAGCCTGAATCAATCAGCAGTGCAGTGTAACATTAGCATTTCCTGAAGGTGATCTCACTTTGTTCTCATTGTGACTAATTATTGATCCAGTTAAGCAGATCTCCACCGCTGTTAATAATTGAGATGAAGTTCTCAAGGGGGAGATTAGATGGACAAAGACGTGAATAGAGCCGGTAGATCAAAGACCACTGTAATGGCACACTCGAGCATGCGACATGCTGGGAGGAAAAGACTTCTAACGGATGACGCGACGCAAAATAGATAAAATCACCTAAGCTTCTGATTCATATGTTTTGTCAGGGTAATTGTTGGTGCTGCCACTAGTCAGCAGATCTGTCCATGAATCAGAATGAGGCCTGGGTATACTTGAAATACCTCATAACATCAGAAGAATAATGAATTCAGGTGAAATATCAGGCATGCAGATTTTGTTATCCGAAGGAGTGTGTTCCATTTTGCAGATAATTCTCTCTATATATTACATGGTTGGTGGCTCCCACAAATATAAACAATGCACAGACCTCATTAAATTGTGCCCTGGAGTGTGGCCTGCTTGAGTTAATAAAATATTAGAAAAATAAATGGAGAGTTTGAAGTTGTAGCAGACACCTCTGGAGGATCAAGATCTCAATTAACAAGTTCCTCTTCCCCATGGGTTTCCTGCTGAACGTTCATAGCTATGATTAAGAGGAACTCCACCCACACAGGCTCGTCTTTATGCGCAGCTTGTTAAACTCTGGCTCAGAGGAACATACATGGAAATGACTGGACTTATTTCCCTAATGGCCTTGTTCAACCCCCCTCAAAACACACACACACACACACACCCTGTCTCTCTTTGTCTTCATTTCCATCTGTGCTCTCTCTCTCTCCCTCTCTTCTTTCTCTCCAATGGCACAAATATTTTTTTATTTTATTTTATTAACTGTGCCGCATCAATGTTTACATACTGCTTTGGCTGCTTTTAGATTTATATGAATCTCAATGAGGCAGCCAACAAGGTAAAATGCACGTAAAGTCTGCAATGCTGCTCTGAGAACTTAATTAACTTATATCGATTGTTTTTTTTTTTTTTTTCTGTCTATTAAAGCTGCAGACCTACTGCATCAAAACCAAAGCCTACATTATTGCAGAAGTCTGTTTACTTCGCTGAACGGTGGAGTGCTGTAATTTTAAATTAGGGCTGCAAAAAATGTATTTTCTTTACTGCAAATTTAAAATGTTAATTTCAGTCAACATGGTCTGCATTTGAATGAGAAAAAAACATATTCATGCAATAACTGTGTCCTATCTTACGCCTGTTTTTAAACTCAATCTTGCTGCGGTAATAGCACAATCATGCCAGAAGGTGTCTCTGTCTCCCCACTAATTGTCCAGTGATCAAGTTGTGCCCTTGGCCAGAATGTAGGCATCATACTCGCCATTCTCCAACAAACATTGACATCAAATATGACAAGGCCACAGCTGCTCAAAAGACATATGGATGAAATGTAAATAAAGTTATATAAATGTGGAGGAAAAAATTTACAGCACATCTTGTATACACATAAAATCACACTGTATTCACGTGCCTTGGCCTTAAGATCCAAAGACATGATTTGCTATAAGACGCATTGGCACTTTTCGACCCCCCTCCCAGTCGAGTAAACAGTTTACAGAGTATGTTTTTCTGGTAGCCTCTGTCCTTTGCTCTTGTGCACTCGTCATCATTTTCTGCACTGGTGATACAGTAAGAAACTGTGTTTGCTCTCTGTCTCTGTCTGTTAGCCTAAATGTCAGGAGAGTGAACCCGAACTGTCTGAGACAATCTGCAGCAGCAACAGCCATTCCTCATTACATAAATTCTGTTCCGGCTAACATTGATTCATTGCAAGTGAAATGCAATCTCACCAGTTCTCAAAAGTGCAGTGCAACAGGCTACCTATCAAAGTCATACAGTATTTGGTCATTCATATGTATTAGTTTAAGGGATGGATGATTAACATCTACACAGGCCTTTTTCTATTCCTCCTGGTACACAACAAACAATCCTCTTTTGTTGTGGTCAAGCTGTAGCTTTGCCACTGATGTAGTTTTTTTTTTTTTTTTTTTTTTTTTTTTTTCTACAGTTTGGCTTTTTAGCCACTCAACTAGATCTCAGTTAGATTTGAGAACACACTCACATTTCTGAGAGCTATGTATTATGTTGCAGCACAACATTTTTGGTGATGGGAGACAATACAAGTTATAAAGGTCATGATAATGTGCAGTGGATAGATTGTGTGTGGGGACCATGAGAGGCATGATAGAGCAATACACCCCTGTATACAGAAATGCTGCAGATCATTTAGCATGCAGCGGAAGAACATGCTGCTCAAAGTCCAGATGGGCCAAACGCCTAATAAATATTGTGGGAGACTTTTGAGACAAATTAATTTGCTGCTAATTACCTCCACTCCATCACGCGGGACTCTGGGTGGGAGCTCGGAGTGTGGAGGCTGAGCACGGCGCGGATACTTGTGCCATTCATTTCATTACTGTCCATCAAGTTGATCGACCAAGACAATAAAGCCACAATTCCGCTGTGACAGCATATGAGGCACATTGCATCTGAATGATGAAGACAAGTCTTTGTGAAGACTGATCGCCCTGTGAATGTGTGTGTGTGTGTGTGTGTGTGTGTGTGTGTGTGTGTGTGTGATCAGTGCAGCAATCAGAAGTTATAAGAGCTTAGAAAACAAACTGATGTCCCGGAGCAAACATCCAGTGGTTTATTTAAGGATTGCTTTATGTTTCATTTATGAATTACAGTGCTGGAAATGAAAACTTTCACTTGTGTATTATCAAACCTCTGTGTAGAGCGTCCAAAACAAGTGGGAGTTAAAGCTCGCAAGTTGCCATCAGTTAACTACTGTAGTCAGTGGCCCCCAATATGCAAAGAGTACAGTTTGAGAAATGCATTTCCATATCCACTATGGCACATTGGAACAAATAGCTAATCATACGAAAGACAGTAGGACGCTTCCCAATGCTTCAATGAATATCATTACCAGAGACTGATATCGTGTCAGTTACTTTGCAAGGACCTTAAATGAACTGCCACATCCAAGGTTTTGGGATAGAATTTTAAGTGCGTCAAATCCCATTTTATGAAGTTCAATCTCCACAACTATTTGCCTCTTAACAGAGATCCTAATTTATGGAACCAATACACTGAAATTCTGAAATAGTGAATAGGTGTAAGCAGCTAGTGGCCTTTTTAACCATTTTTAAATTTCTTAATAAGGTGTTAGGGGTAATCATATTTTTAATTTCTTAATAAGGAAGCATTATTAAATTAACAAGAACACGGTTTGTATTACAGCAATGGCCTCCAGAGGCTGGGTTCCAGCAGAAGGCGGGGTAAGCAGACCATCTGGGGTCTGATCAGTGTAGTCAAACAAATACAGTTCAATGGTCTTTGACTCCTGGGCAACTTCACTCTGTTTGGGGTTTAGTGTATCACCCTGATGGCATTTATTGATGGATTGTAGAATAATTCCTATTCACTTCACAAAGATTTTCCCAACTAGTCCACGCCACTCCATTCCCATTTTTCAACCCATTTTAAGAGTGGGCAGAAAATTTTGACAGAGAGAAAAAGGTCAATCGTAGATGAAACACAGAATGGGTATTCATCATCTGAGCTTTGAACTTGAAGTAAAAGTTTTGAGATGCAGCTCGACACTGTGTGTCTCTCCGGTCATACATTTGTAATAAACACTGTTTTTTAAGGCTTATTCAAATTTTAAAAGTTTAGAGTGTATATGGGTTTAGACCATTATGACTGAAGTATATTATAGCCATTTCCATTCCTACTTGTGTGCCACAAGTGTTTGCAGCAATTCTTGGGTTGATACCACTTGTTACACAGATTTAGTGCAAAATTTGACCATTTTTGACTTCTTGTGAATTGATAAAAAATGGTTAAAAATCCATCCAAAACACCACATCAGGACACCAAGACCTTGAGGAACACCACAGAAAAAATCATGCTGTGATTTAATTTGATTGTAAAAACCTTTGACATTTGGAGAGAATTGCATTTTTCAGCAGTTGGATGACAAACACCTCTGACTGGAAATTGGCCAGAAACCCCCCTGTTTTGCTAATATACCAGGAAAACCAGACTTCCCCTGAATGCCCTCAGTCTCTAGTTTGTGGTTGTAAAGTCTCATGACTAGAGGTCACTATAGGTCATTTTATACAGTAACATCAACTTTCAAAAAATGGCCTTACTACAATGAAATGGCCACTATGGGGGCTAAAATAATCAAACTTGAATAAAATTGGGCTCATTAAATCCACAAGAGTCTCAGCTTTCCAGTCAAACTAAATATAGGTAACTCCAAGACTGTTTAGGCCCCAGTCTGCACAAATACACCATTTTACAACAGGCGAAAATAGCGCATTTGTACTGCATGCAAAGAAACTGCATGGTTTTTGCCCAAAACTGCATGGGATTATCATGAGGTGGGCATGTCTGAAAAGGGGACACCCGTGGCTGCCCATAGAGCCCATTTTCATTCAGATATCTGGAGGTCAGAGGTCAAGAGACCCCTCTGAAAAGTGGCCATGCAAATTTTTTTCCCACACCAAAATTTTGCCTAACTTCGGAGCAATATTTACCCCCCTTGCCGACAACCTAGCGTCACACACTTGGTACCATTCCTTAGCTTGTCTGTGCTTATACATGATATAACATCTGATTCACTGTAGCTTTAAAACTGAGCCCATTACCAACTCTGAAAAACAGTATGTCAGGCAAGGACGCCGGTGTCCCCATCGGAGTTTAAGAGGCTAGAGATGAGAAGCAATGATCCTTCAGTCCCGAGATTGTTCCCTGATCATTCAGCTACTGTTTGCCCAATTACACTTTATGATCCACCAACAACAAATAACAGCAACAATAATGGGTTCACAGTCGTCTTTTAGGTGATATTTTCTTAGAATTCTGTGATTTCTATACTCCTTCCTGCTCAAGACTCTTTATATGAGGTTTAGCTTTAGTTTTTCAAGCCATTCCTTGGAATTGGACACCGGACCAAATTTTCGTACAACTGAAATAAGCATTGTGGTTCACCAGTAAAACATTTCAGTATGAAATTGTAGCATCACGACGTCTGTGGGTGCTGTTCACCTCGTTTTGACTGCAGAAACTCTTCTATTAACACCTCAGGAAGTGTTGTTATGTTATCTCTTTGATTTTGATCTCAACACCTCAGTGGGCTCCAGCTGGCAAATGTAACTTTGATGAGTGCCAATAGGCTGATGTCATCCTGCCAATGAGTTGTCTATCACATATTTTGAAATGGGCCACTCAACTAGTTCATTGGATTCACTATTAAAACAAGAGTTAGAGGAGTACGCTATTATAATCACAATATAAAGAAAACTATCTAGCCTGTATCTTAAGTGTTTGGAAATAAAAGGAAAGATTTACAGAATGAGCATCTTTTCATATTTTAACAGTCATCATGCATAACAAAAGGAAAACGACATTATCTTCAAGAAAATCTGTGTAATTGGCTGACTTTGTCTCAATATAATTAGATTTGCTTTTGTTGGTCCCCTAATAAAATGTTGTGAAGACTCCATAGATGTAAAGATATCCCTTGTGCTTTGCACCATTCACACGGTATAGACTGACAGCTGAGGATGTGAGTTGGAGCATTTGGCTGCTTCCCCACAGACGCTCGATAAAGCATTCAGAGTTATCTCATCCTGGGAATTTCACTCTCCTTCATCGTGGCATGGGCTATTCTTTATTTCACAGTTGTGCGACTGCTCATACAGTGCAGCCTGATCTATCTATCTTTGAATCTCTTTGATTTGGCACTGTGGATAATGAGAATGTCTTTGAGGGGACTATTGGACTTTGTAGGAAAAGTACTGTATGATGCACAGTAATGAATATCTTAACTGTTGTTTTTTTATGTTTGGAAAGGTATGAAAAGATTCTTGGAAATACAGATTTTCTTTTCCTTGGAAGGGGGTGGGGTGTTGGGGTAGGTTGTCAGTAAATCTGATGAATTTGAGCAATGAGCAATCTGGTGTGTGTACTATACACAACAAGTATATATTGTATATATTAACACCTGCAGGACACATCACACTTGGCGGTAGCTGCCACTTTGGTAACACAAGTCTCAACAATCTAGCCATTCTCTATTATGTTACATAAGGACCCACAGCATGCAGGTATAAGCACAAACTAATACAGGCAGTAAACTCTCACTGTTAGGGGAGGGTCGGCTGTAAACTCAGTGAGCCCGTCTCCACCTACCTAGTTTGAGATGTGATCATGTGGAGGCTGAGAGGAAAGACAGCCTAAGTCGTTTTTTTTTTTTCATGTAATGTTGAAGCTGAAATGAAAATAATGAGTCACTTGAGATATGCCATGGTTGCTCTCAGTGATATATTCAAGACAAATACCATTTTTACTTTGGATATGCTGTTAAAATATGGTTGTCTTCATAAAAATATTCATCGCAGCTTCCAGTCAGCTAGCATGAATCTTTGCTTTCTTTACCTTCACTTCATAGAGTCTCTGTTGTAGATCTAACATACAACTGAACATGTTAGACAAAAAAAAATACTGAGTCTGCCAGCAGACGATACAAAGTTAGCATAAATCTGTGTTTGGCCAAATGTGACTGCTGGTCACCAGCCACAGGCACTTCGGCCCAGCAGCATTGCCATCATCTTGGCTCGCTGTGCTTCTCGGCACCGACTCCATGTGACGTCATAAAAAATTAACACGAACTATTTTATGATATTCTCCACTTGAAAGGGATCCAACACAAATGAAACAGGGGGAGTATTTCAGCATAGGCATGAGTGAACACCGTATCACACAGTTTCACACAGTTTCACACACACCTCAGCCGACCCTGTGCACTACAGTGGCATCAGTTAATGAGTTGGTCTTGTTCATACTGTATTACCTGGTGAACTTGAACCATTGTAAGAAGTTGTCACTGACCACTTGCAGTTACCTCAAAGCCTCAGCAGAACCATCTGCTCCCTAGCACCATGTGACCATAAAAGTTGGATGTCTGTCTTGTCTGACTTGCGATTTGAAAAGGATCCAATTCAAATGATTTGGGAAACTTGGCCAAGGGCAGCATGACAGCTCACTGTTTAGCTCTGTCGCCTCACAGCAAGAATGTCTTGGCCTCAATCCCTGGACAAAGAGAATGTGTGAATTTCAGCACATTGACATCTACAACTGCGTCTTGCGGTATAAACCACATGACACCAAGACTATAATTATAGCATATTCTGGGATATGGGGATAAAAACAAAAAAGGGCATTAACTAACAGGTCCAAGATAGAAAGCACAAATGCAAACATCTAAATGTGCTACAACTGTACAGCCACAACTTTATTTTCAGGTACAATCTTAAATTAATTTCATATGAAAGTACACAATGACCATGTGACCCCAATATTCCAAAACATCTGACAAAAGGATGCAGCAGCTGCTGGCTCATCTGCTTCACTAATTATAATTCCACTTAGAAATGGAGGTACAATGTCCTAATTGGCTGGAGCAGAAGTCATTAGGAGAATCTTCATTGTTCAGTGGTGATGAGTAGCTGGAGATGGAGCAGGGAGAGCGGGATGTCATATTTAGTTTTGTTTACTATTCACAAAATAGCTGGACCTGCTTGTGGAGCTGCACCCGAAAGAGTGATGATTAATGATTTTCTCCTAATAGAGTAAACTGCTTTGTTTTGTTTTGTTTGTTTGTTTGTCTTTTCATTTAAAACTCATCATTTTTACTCCCAGAGTTCAATTTGCACTCTCAAACAGTCGTTTCACCTTGCCAAAAGACGAGAGGATTTATGCATGGTGCATTATAGACTCTGCATGTTTTATCAGATAAAATGATTTGATGCACAGATACATTTTACACTTGAAGCATCTCAATTTTGGGATACAGTTTGGCAAGTTAAGAATGGTTAAGAACGCTCTCTATCAAACCTGAGACCTTAAAAAAGAAAGAAAGAAACAGGAAAAAAGAGCACTGCTATGTAATGGAAAAATAAATAACGTACAGAGGCAACAATAGAAATCTCTGTCAGCACAGAAGTGTTAAATCAAGACTTACTTCTGTCCTATTTAGAGAAAAATCAGGGTATTCCATCAGATTGCCGTGCATTAGCAACACCAATGGAGGCAAACAAGAATGAACATTTAAAAATCCTACTTTACAGACAGACAAAAGAACAGCCGAATGACAGAGGAAGAAAGACACAAAAGTGATTAAATGGTTTGTCAAAAGTTGTGCATTTCATAAACAAATTCTCGAGACAGTCTTAAGACAAAGAGTGACAAAGGAATGATTCATGTTAAGAATAAAGAGTTGCACTAAAGCCAAATACTGCACATGATAAATTTGATTTCCCTTAGAGTGAGTTTTAACCAAAATAAAAAAATATATGAACAAGTTGTATGCAACTTTTTAATGTACCCAGTAGTTCAGGTGATACATTTAGCAAGCGAAATCTAGGTTTCACCAGTACGGTCTATGAAGTTATAAAGTTAAGTTATAAGTTATAAAAATTATAAACATTAAATAATCTTCATGATCATGTGAAATTGCTGATTCATTTTTGTATTTTCCAGCTTACACACATTTCCAAAAATCAGGCCTCACCTTATACATAAAGATTTGGAAAAAAAAAAAAAAAAAAAAAATCACTCATAGTTGTGTCAGTTCATGTCTTGATTACTGTAACACCTTGCTCACCTCCCTCAGCCAGGATTCTGTTCAGACTTTTACTTTTGATGTACCAGACGTTCCACGATCAGGGCCGTCTCTAAGTGACAGAGCTGCTGCCCCTCTCAGTGCTGTGAGGAGCCGCAGGTCCTCTGAGCAGCGACTCATAGCCGCTGCAAGGTCGAGGCAGAAAACTGAAGGTGACTCCATTTTGGCTCGAATGGCTCCTCAACTTTGGAACAGCCTTTTCCCAAGTCTAAGAGAAGCCAAATCTGTTCACATAAAAAAAAGAAAAAAAAAAAATCTGAAAATGATTGTTCTCATTGGCCTTTTATACTCACTGATTTGCAGGTATCAATGCTTTACATATTATTTTACTTATTTTTTTTATCTTTTGTCTTTTTTGTCTCTTTTTCTATTGACTCTCCTTTTGAAGTACTTTGTAACAACAGTTTTGAAAAAAATGCTATAGAAATATAGTTTATTTACTTCCCCACTTACTGTACAAACAACAAAAATCAAGAAGAGTGAAGCAAACTGCTCAGGCCTTTAAATGATTTTTGTCTCAGATGGTAGAGTTTTAGAACATCACATGCTCTGCATCATTTACAAAACTTAGCATTTTCTCTGTTTTGAATTCAGTTGCTTAGGCTACTATTAAAAAATAGTACTCAGACAGATGCTATGCTCACACTGCTTGCATGTAATGTAAAGAAAATGTCACACATAGTATTCATATTTTGAAGTATGCTGACTGAGTGTAACTTGTGATTCACCTGACACTGTTTTGATTAAACTTCATCATTATTGTGACTTAAGTGGGTTTTATCAGAAGTTAACATACCACAGCAATATTAATTAGCCTGCATAAAACAACAACATATAAACATGATCAGAATTAAACAGGCACACCCGCCAATTTAAGAAAGCATAGCCTGATGTCCTCCATGGTGCTCATTCGTATGGTAATCTCACGTTTTATGTAACACAGAATTAGGCCTGTTTATGAAGGCTCACCCTGCATTGCAGCGCATTATATTCATGTATAAACTGAATGAAAGAGGTATGTCATCATGAATGACAGCCCATGTAGTATATTCATCCCCAGATGTTCTGCTCTATGCAGAAACACCGGTAACACTGCCTTTTTCCCTAAATCCTACTTTACAGGACTACAGAATTTGTGACAGGGGACTTATTATTTTTACCTAAATATTTAATTCCTTGTGGATTCCAATAAAAAAAGGCACATTCAAGTGGAATGCATTGCAATTCAAAGATACAGCCAGACATTTGCTCCAGTTAGCTCTTTACTCTGAAAACAGTTTAATGAACCTATCAGGTTCAAAACATCAGATGTGAAGTAACTACGGTCAGACAATGTAAGTATGACATCATCAGCAAACAGATTTGCTTTGACCTAATAGCCAGTTGTGTCAAAAACCTGTAATGATTTTGCCATTACATGTATTACTGTTGAAGGGCTCCAGTGCTAAAATAAACACAGTTGGTAAGTCAGGACATCGTTGACAAGTTGAACATCTGACACAGAAAGGGTCGGATACCACACCGTTAGTCTGTACAGAAGAGACAGGTGCCAAAACCTTATTTTGAATAATTTTGACCACTTGATCCTGTCAGAGGCTTTGTCCACATGCAGCGATACTGCCACAGCTGCACAGTGGAGAAAGTCTTCTCAGATAGTTTGAAGAGAGAGATCCAGGGACAATTCTGTCTGGTCCAAGGGGGCAAATGAGACAATGAACGTGGCAAACCAAAGTGCCAGAAATGCTTTGTATTCATTATACAAAATGTTTAATTAAGTGTCACCGGCTACGTTGTTCCTTGATGTCATTCCCAGGATTTGCAGCAAGGCTGTAATGGCTGAAAGCACAGAGTCTGACCTTGACTGGAGCTCAGTAATATTATTATTGAAGCTAATTTAGTATGAAAACATTTAAAAAAAAAAAAAAAAAATCTGATGCCATATCCGTCTCCTCCTGGAGATTTCCCTGGAGATAGAGCACTGATGACTATTTGAATTTCTATCTCACTGATGGGAGTCTCTCAATCAGCTACATCTTCATCTGTTTGGACAGGTAGTGTGCCATCTGTTAAAAAAAAATGCATTTCAGAGTTGTTTCAGTTTCATAATCTGAGGCAATAATCTCTAAAGGCAGCATTTATACTCTCCTGCTATGTGATAACTGAGCCGTCATCAGGAAATATATTGTTTATTTCGTATTTGTCTCCATTTGAAAGCTAACATTTTACCCCCTTTATCACAACAGCAGTCAAAATCTTCTCTTTTTAATTAATACAGTGGGAAAACAGTCCCCACATGCAGAATTGATTGAGCAAGATTTTCTTTTTCAAAGTCTTGGTTGAAGGGTTTTATTTTATTATTTTTTTCCGTAAATAATTCTTTTTAATTTAGCATCTTTTTGTGTTTGGCTGTTGGGTAACTAAGAATCCAGCCTTTGCATGTAGCTTTCAACGTCTCACATATGGTTTGAATAGCTAAAACAAACTATTATTATTGAAGAATCGCAGAATATTCTATTTCATGACTGCTAATTAACATTTAACATAGAGTTATTGAATCTCCAGTGCCTATTGGCTACTTGTTTCACCAAAGGCAAGCAGCAACTGACATGGGAGTGATGCAGTCCTCACCGACAGTCACAAGAAGTCTTGGCGGATGTGATATTCCATCCTCCAGAAAGTAATATGTGCTTTCAACGTTTTAAAGTGAGATAAACATTTATGGTCAATGGATCGTTCAATCAATCGATAAAAATGCCACAGGACCTTAGAACAGGAAAGAGAGAGGGAGAAAGAAGACAATAAAACACAACATTAGGTACCATCCACCACATTTCAGCATCCATGGTATGTTTCCAGGCAACACGTATACTGTCATGTCGCTGCTTTTGTCTTTCCACTTTAAGCAAAATGTTTAAAGTGGATCCATGAGCCTTCCACGTCTGTCAGAGTCGGACAAAAGCAACTCACTTATTTTCATCTTTCAGGTTAATTTTATTTAAAGAACAAGGAGCTTGGTGTTCAGGTTTGGGATTATCCACACTCGCTTGTATCTTTGAAGTCCAGCAAGCAGAAATACAAAGACAATGGCGAAAATGGGCAGTCAATAGAAACAAATCTCCTTACCTGTGTGATTTGTTGTACTCCAGCACTGGAATATTAAAGGAGTATTAAAAATGAGTGAAAATAAATTTAAAAAAATAAAAGGAAAAAGTTACGCTGATTCAAAAAATAAAGTCAATGAAAAATGGAGGAAATTAAATAAAGAATTAAGAAATAAAAAAGATCAGAACTCTGAACACATCCCTGTGTTCAGAGTTCCCCTGAGACTGCCAGCAGCCTTGGTGGTCCACAGGGCCCGTGTTGAGGAACAGAGGGATCAAACAGACACGCATTAGACAAGCATGTCTGAAATGTAAGCTGCTGCTTGACCGTTAAGTGACTTAAAAACAAGGAGTGGAAACTGTCTGTTCTGTCCTGGATGTCTGCTCGGAAACTAACAGGCACCCAGCAAAGAGGCCGGCAGTAACGTGTGCTCTTCCTCTGGCACTGGTGGCTTTGCATTTCGGACAGTCTGTTGATTATGTAAGATTTCTAAAATAATAATTCCAATAATAATTCTTGGGATAAAACTTGCACCAACCCATCTATTTGCATGCTTTTGAACTCAGTCCAGCATACAAAGACAAACACATTTTACATGTTTTTTGCTCATTTCTCACAAACTGACTGCTTCAGGGCAAAAGGACAAATATTTCAGATAAAATATATATATTTTAAATCATCTTCTCTCTCTTATTCACATGCATCTATATCCAGGGATTTCAAATCTTTTTTAATTGAAGTGCTAGGGTCAGAGGCCACATCATTTAGTTCACACGGTTTTTGACACACTGACCTGTTTCTTTCTACTTTCCACCCATATCATGTGAATTGATAAGGCTAGAATGAGTGAAATAAAACAGTGTATCTCTGCCTTTTCACCTGCTTTTATTTTTCATCAGGGTGCGACAAAAGCAGCCGCCCCTCAGGATGTGCCTTGTCTGACACATATCACATGTTTAATATAACCCACAGCCACGCAGGGGCTCACATTCTTCTGAGCCATGTCCCCGAGCTAGTAATTAACCTTAAACAATACCAGCTCCTCCTAATGAAAAACAGCCCAATGGTTATTCACTGCTTTATCCTGCTGCAAAATCCCCCATAATCCCCCAGCATCTCCTGGCATATTGGCGGCTAGGTGGAGGTGGGCAGCTTTTTAAGTGTGATAGATGGAGTTTAGTTTCAGGCTGCTGCTGCTACTGCTGCAGCTTCCTCCTCTGACCCAGCCTTCCCCAGAGAGCCCAGGATGAGCCTGAGCCACAATATAGTTCTCAAAAAACCTTTGTTGCTGTTCAATCTGTATTCTGTATAAGAGCAAACAGCCTTCCTTTATTCTCTTATTTATTTATTTATTTATTTGGCGGTTTCTTTTGGGCAGCCTGTCCATTTATGTTGAGTGTGTTTAGTTAAGCGCAGGCAGCTATCCAATTTCAGCAGCGAATCTCATGTGGATGTCGTAAATGTAGCACTGTGTTGCTCCTATTGTGCTGTACAGAGGATGCAAATAGGGAGGCGATCATTTCCACGCTTAACAAAAACCTTTTTTCATGATAGCAAGAGCGCAATCACCCACTTGATTTTACAAAGTGGTTTTGCTGAAACAGTAGAGGTGTTTGCTTGCATATATAATTCAATCATATTAAGAATACCATTACAACAATATAAATTTATGGATGTTCATTAAGTTGACTGATGCACTTTTGTCTTTTCAGTCATAATTATTGTTGCATGACTGAGGGGTCACTGGCAGGGGAGGCCACCTGTGGGTTCAGCATCTATAACTCAAAGGTGGTTTGTGTTAGAGCTATCGAACCGTCATGCATAATGCCCATATTAGTTCACTACAAGTAACAGTCCTTACAAGCTGTCAGTCGCAGGCTATGTGAGGTCATTTCAACTAAAGAGAGTTCAGTGGTTGCAAATTTCCCTGCTCTGGGATGAGTTGTAACAGGAGATAGATGTAACAGTAGGAACATTTGCTGAATACAGCGCACTCTGCAAAAAGTTGTAGGTTTTTTTTTTTTTAAGCGTAATCTTAAAAAGAGGTTTTTGTTTGATATGTGATATTTGTGTTGAACACATGAAATGAAGAGGAAAGGAACACCTTTCATTTTTTGGCACATCTAAGAGCCCCTGACATTCCCTGAAACTCAAAACGTGTTCATAATTTTAATCTTTACAGCACAATTTATGCCTCATTCCTCATCCCTGACATTGTCAGTACTTTGCAGTGTTTCCAGATTTTCACTTCTGTGATTGTAATATAGACAGATCTTTACCTGTGGACCTGCAAATCAACTGTTTTGTATTGTTAGCTGGGTACCTGTCACTGGACAGCCTACACTGTAATGTTAAGTAAATAAGTTGTTCCGGGGTAATCATAATAAGAAAATTACAACATATTACTTTTGAATGCTTTTGAATGCATGTCTTTTTGTGGTTCTTGGACGGGATGTAACTTAAACCAAATTTCCCCCCTGGGGACAAATAAAGTATGATTGATTGATTGATTAATTCATCCAATATCCAGTCCAAATGTAGACGAGAAGTTACCGCTCTGTTCCTACAGCTTAGATATAGATCGATAATGGAATAGGGGATCTTACACTGATAAAACAATGGAAACATTAGTTGGAAAGCTTCAAATATCTTATTCAAGAATGTAAATTCACAATATCAGAAATGAAACCATTCACATCATAACCTATCTCCTGTTTTGTTTTGTTTTGTTTTGTTTTAGATTAGCCGCCAGTCTTAGTTTCTACTGCATAATTTGTTACAAGTAGGATTGGTCGCAAGTTCAATTTACCTCCCACACCCCCACACAAAAAAGAAATCTACTTAAAAAATGCGCTCAAAGAAAAAGTTGCTTGTACAAAAGAGAACTTTACGTGTCACTTTTTCCATGCAAAATGATGAGGACAAAGTGCCAAAGTTCAAACTAAATTATTTTCTTTGCAGAAAATCTTATTTTCAAAAATAAAGTGCACAAAGAAAGTATAGCTAGATGACTTGTCTCTTTCTTACTGAGTCACCGTTCACCGTGGAAGGCTCCACAAGTGGCCAATTGACCGCAGGTCTCTGTTATTATTCGGCGGAATTAAAGTGTTGCATTATCAAGACTGTTTCAAGGGTCTGTCTTGTCTGTCTGAGACACAGTTTTTTAGTTTCAATCTGAAGATTATCTAGGATCCTCACCCTGAGGTGAGACAATCAGGTGAAGCTTCTTAACTCTCGCATGGAACGAGGTGTGATTCAGATTGTGGTAGAATGGTGAGATGATAATCAGATAACGTTGAAAAGAACGGCGTTTCACTGTTGCTGGGTCTGCAGGGGATTCAGATTTTCATTCTGATTCGTTATCGCTCATGAACTTCAAGGATGTTACACGGCGACAGTAGCACATAATTTGCTCTTTGAGATTATTTGGTTCACAGTGATAAAAACATAAAACTGTTTGACTACATAAAATAAAGGGGAAGAATTCACATGCAGGTCACACAGAAACGATGGTGTGCATGATAGACGATAAGAAATGTTAGTGCTCAAGTTTGCAGCCTCCCAGTGCTCTTGTTTTCCACCCGAAATGCAGAAACGTCAAAATTTCTGTTTACTATTTACAGGCAAACAGCTATTTTTTCTATGTGTTTGAGCATCCAGTGTATGACTGAAAATTTTGATGCAAGAGGTGAGATGTATCTCACGTGACTGGAGTCGCATCAGTGGCATGAGCATCTCCTTTATGACGCCTTTGCCTAGTGGGACCGGAGCATAAATAGCCTTGCATTAATGTATTACATATTTATTAACAGCACTGTAGTGAATTGTTTACTGTCAGTTGCAGTTTTGTTCAGTGATAATGCTGCCTTGAGATAGATCCTGTGTGTGAATCCAGCTGACATTTTCAACCAAACCGTGGCAAGCCAGGAGGTTTCGATTAATTTTGACCCGCGACCCCTCTGCACCTCCCCAAGGCTCACTTTGTGCCGATCCAATCTCCCGGCTGTGCTAGGACCATAAGGGCTAGATTCAATCATTTTGCAGTGTTTATTCCTTCACCTGTATCTTATACATACCATTCTGCTCATTGACAAGTCAATATGTTATTGTGGGATTTTTCCTCCCTCACAGCTCCCATTCTTTCCTTTTGTATTTACTGGAGACATGTCTTGCGTGAGGAGGAGGTGCTGTTACAGTACTTGTTCATAGAGCTCACAAGGGATCAGCTTCAACTCTTATACATTGTGTGGGTGAAACTCGCAGGTCAGACAGCATATCGAAAGCATCTCCCCCATTTCCACATCATAGCTGCAGAAACATGTCCAAGCAGGTAAGGGAAACAGGAGCGAGTGCATCACTGAAGTAGCGAAATGCAGCTGGAAGCAAATGACAGCTTCTGGGGAGTGTCTTAGCTCTGTATACTGCATATGCACCTCTGAGACGCTGGGGGCCACAGGGTCGGGCAAATTCAATTCCCTTTCTCGAGAGGCAGTGGAGTGAAATACAGTTCTTGGGGACAGGTTGAACTGATGGCTAGCCAATGCATATGCAGGAAAAACTCTGTAATATTACAGCCTTTTCATGTAGTGGCTCTGGCACAAGCATTCAGAACAACCTCTTTCTCCCTCTGTGTAACAGTCTTGGTGAAATCACATGTTCATGAATAAAAGGGCACTTAACCAGGTTCTCACTTGGCCATTAGGACTCAAGCAGCTGGCCTACAACTGTTAGTTTCCAGGGCAACTTCAACTTTTTCTCTCTTTTTGAGACATTACTTTTTTTTTTTAGTGCAGCTTGCCTGGATTCAGAGGGTTCTTTGATCAACATCAGCAAGCACTTTGTTGTCATTGGATGTGCAGATTTTCTATGAAATGAACTGTGTGACGTTTGTGTGGGTATAGCTCCCCGCCCTGCCTCCATATGGGCACAGTCACATCTGACAGGAGCCACTTCCTCCTCTTCAGACAAGGCGCATGGTGGGAGGTTTTACGAAGTGAGCTGTGGGTGTGACAAATACTCACAAGGGTTTTAATTATTTTGACGTGACAGCCGATCACTTAAACTCAAGCTGTTTTGGCTGGAGTGTGGCACAGCTGGCTAACCAGAATAGTAAACAAAGGGGCGGGGCACTGTGCGCTGACACACACACAAGCGAGGGTGAAGCAGCGTGCAATCAACTCTGAAATTGTCTTGATGCTTCGGTGTTCCATTTTTGTCAAGTGAAACTAAAATGTGGGAATAATTGCCACTTTCCTGTGCTTTTTTATGATGTTGCAAACCAAATGTGAATTTAACGTGTGGTTAGGGCTAGAAAATCAACGTTGATGAAGCCGGAACGTTTATTAATAGCGCATTCAATAATTTACCATTTAATGACACCACAGGATGAGTTGGGATCTAGGTTAAAATGATGACTGATGAACAGTGATCTCAGTAGGATGCACATTTTTTCTAGCATCACTGTGTGTCCTGGGAACCGTTTCCAGTGTGACTGAATTTGACACAACTGCACTGATTGTTTGCAGATTAAATTTTTAAACGCGAGTCTAAACCAAAGCAAAGTAACGCTTCCTCTCCTTCATGGTGTTTTGTTCCTCCAGTAACATGCAGCTCGGTTATTACATGGGCATTTGGCAGGGCAGCACTACAACTCTGTCGTACGGCCCTTTGAATTTAAACGGAGGAAATGGGATTTGCTCCCCAAATGTGATTACAATAGCTTAAAGTGCGGGGAGGCTCGCTGGCAGGGTGTGGAATTCAGATTTCACATGATCACTCAGAAATGGTTTGAGAAAGTTCCAGAGCTCCTTGACCTTCGAGCACTCAGAGATTCATGAGGCAGGCCTATTGATTTAAACAGGTGTAAAGGCCCTCCTCCAGCAGGGGAAATTTAATCTTGTCGGAGGACCACTGGATTATTGCAGACGACACTGTCACTGAAGCCATAGGACATTTTTATGTCAGGGGGGCTAGACAATATTAATTTTACTTTCATCTCATATTGTAGAGAAGAAGTGCGGGGATCTGAACTAGTTTCCTTTAAGCAAACTCCCCAAAATGAAAGACCAAAGCAGAGGCTAATTGGAAAATGTTTGTGTCTTGAAAATATGACTACAAATATTGTGAATGTTTAATTCACATTCTACTCACTGTGGTGACTTTGATATATTCAGCTTCAGTTCAGATCCTCTTTGAGAAATCTGATGACAGAGCAGAGAGCTACTCTTTTGACAAAGGAGATTAAGTAGAAAACACATTACAAACACATTTCCCAATCAAAGAAATGTACACAATTATCGCATCAGTTTTAATTATAGCATCCTCCCTCAGATCACTGGCTCCTTAATTTGCCTATTAAGACAAGTGCTTATGAAACCGGTGGGGGTGAGATTTCGAAGTCACCCAAGGTCCCCTGGTTTTAGCAATGTGTGTGGCGGTCTGTGTGTGTGCACACGTACATGATCAATGTGCACACGTCTCAGTGTTTGCGGTATGTGTGCGTTTGTGTGCGTGTGTGTGTGTGTGTGCATGTAAGTGTGCGTTCTCAAAGGTGAGCATGCCCAGGCTAATTTCAATCCTCTTTGTGAACGAGTGATTATTCCAATCTGTGGCTTAAGTTCACAGTGAGAGAAAGTGAGGAGGGGGAGCCGCAGTGTTAAGTGCTTCAGAGTGAGAGAGCGAAGAGGGAAAAGAGTCAGCATGGCACAGAAAAACAACTGTAAGTTAATGTTCATATCATGTTAATGTTTTTCTACGTTTTGGAAGTAGCCGTATTATTCTAATGGATTAGGCTGTACTAACAAGACAGCTAGCGTGTAAATGAATGGCAGTGTTAACAGCCGTAGATGACACATGACTCACTCCACAGACACTGAACACCTTTTGTTTGTTGCCTTATTATTCTCACCCTTTTGATTCTTGCTATTAGCATCACATGTTTTTTTCTTCTTCTTTTCTGCAATAATTATGTTGTATCTCAAAATGACTCTCCCTGTTGAAATCCTGAGTAAAAACAATGTCATAATGATTCAAAATATTACCTTCGCATACGGTTATCATGCTCAAATGCCTGGTTTTATATTTATGTGAGATAATCTTAAATTAGAAATGACAAGGGCTAAGATTTTTCTCGAAAGGTGCTTTCAGTCTTTTTTTTTTCCCCCAGTGGCATGTTACGTGAGCATTTTGAGCCCATTGTGAAATCAGCAGGATTTTCTTATTGCAGAAACAGGCCGATTAGTGTGACTGAGATCTCTCTGTCCACCCCACCTCCCTCCCTCCCTCCCCTCTCTCTCTCTCTCTCTCTCTCTCTTTCTCGCTCTCTCCCATACAGTTCAGTACTCCATCAGGAAGTACACGCCTGCAGATGAACAAGCAGTCATCTCCCTCTTTCGCACTGGGATTCTTGAACACGTATATCCAGCCTTCTTCAAGGCTTTGAGCCACCCAGACCACATTGGCATTGCCCTGAGTATTTCCATGGCCGGCTACGTGCTGGGAGGCAGCTCCTACTTCCAAGCTCTACTTTTTGGTGGTGCGTGGGCCGGCCTCATTTATTACTGCTGCCATGAGATCTATGAGGGCTACATGTTGAGGAGGCTGAGCACAGACATGGCTAACATTCAAACCAGCTACCTGGATAACCCAGACAACAGTTTCTGGGTGGCAGAGGCAAACATCAATGGCCAGTCCAAGGTGGTCGGGATGATGGCGGTGATGGGGAAAAGGGGGGAGAGCATCGAGGCTGTGAGGTGCGATGAGTGGAACGGAAGAGTGGTGGGAGGGTTGTCTGAGATCGCCCAAGATGCTGGAGATGGAAGTTACGGCGAGTTGCCCCATATGGTTGTGTCATTTCAAGGCCGCCGCAAAGGCCTTGGCTCCCAGCTGATCCAGAAAGCCTTGGATTTCTGCAAGGAGCGCGGCTACAGCCGCCTGGTTCTGGACGTCAGCTCACCACAGATGGCAGCCATCTCCCTGTACCAAAAGTTAGGCTTTGTTCAAACTGGCTGCCACAGCAAGACACACACCAATCGCTGGTTCTCCAAGCTGGCTCGAATAAGCGTTATGCGAATGGAAAAGTTCATTTAATGTAAACTGGACTGTAACCTCTCCGCTGAGACAGCTCTAACAGCACATTAAGCACATTTCACAGTTAATTCAAACAGTTTTTGGTCATTTTATGCAAAAAAATATTCAGTTGCATGGTAACTGGTCACTCATGTCTCAAGCTCACCATTACAGCACAGATCTCACTATCTTTATGTTTCCTCTTGCCTTGATGTACAATATGCACACCTGCAGTTCAATGCCAACAACATTCCATCTGTTTGTCAAATTAATTTATGAGATATGTATGGATGTACACCTGCGAAAAAAAATCTTAGTCGGATACTTTGTGAACTATATCGCTGGGCATTAAATGGAATAAACAATATTCGCACCCAATTACCTATTGTTTGTCCTGTCCACTAAAAAATATAACATTGTATGTGAGAAAGGAGACATTTAGACATCTGGATGTGTTAAACTTTCTTCTAAGCTTCTTTCCAGGGAAAAGTTGAATCCCTCTGCCTCAGAGGAATTAAAGCCAGCTGACTTCTAAGACCTCACAACTCTTTGCTTAAAATACCAATGAAAAATGCAGTAGTATCAGGACACTGGGAGGTTTAAAATTCTTGAGAGCTGAAAGAGCTGTGTGTGCATGCGTGCCTCCCTCCCTCCCTCCCCCCCTCTCTCTCTCGCTCTCTCTCTCTGCCTCTCCCTCCCTCTCTCTCCCTCTCTCTGCCTCTCCCTCTCTCTGCCTCTCTCTCTCTCTCTCTCTCTCTCTCTCTCTCTCTCTCTCTCACACACACACACACTCTCCCCCTCTCTCTCTCTCCCTCCTTCTCTCTCTCTCTCTTACCCTCTGTGTATATGTGTGTATGTTTGGCATAAAAGAGGATAAAGAGTTCAGTGCAATGCAATGCATTCAGGTCATCGTACATAAAGCAAAGACTGAGATTATCATCCCCAGACAATGGTGGTTTTATCATATGTCAGTGATGTGAAGAGGGACATAAGATAGAGGTGAAAAGGCTGCGGGGATTATGATTTTACTGTAGCAGATTCCTTCATACTTGCTCAACATTTCTGAAACAATGAAGAAAAGCAACTACAGCTGCTTTTCCCGAACCAATCCTATCTTTTGCATTCACATAACCTACCCACGCGGACTGTGCATCGTAAGTTAAATAATGTAGATTTACTGATTTCCTAATCTGTGTTGCCTCAGAAATCCCCCAAAGGTGATTACAGTTTCCCAAACATTATCAGTACCACACAGTGCCACTTTATCTTGAAAATGTGTCCAGGGCAGGGGGAAAATCTCAAGCAGCCGATGTAGACAGTGACAGGTGTGTGCTAAATGAGTTTTAAGTGCAAGTACTGTATGGATAGTGCAGCTTGGCACTGAGATGCATGCACCATCAGAGTCATCCAGGCATCAATCATTCCCGCTGTGGCTGTCAGAAAAAAATTAGGCTGGTGGCCAGCCGGCAGGTGTTGAACTAGCCAGAGGAAGCTGAGTCTTAATGCTGGCCAACCCATTGTCATCCTGTCACAGTTACATCTGGCCTCAAGGTAATGACAGCTTGATTGTAATTCCTCTCATGCACTACGTCTGCTAATGGATCAATTGCCATTTTAGCCTGAAAAAACTCTCTAAAAAGTATACACATCTCTGTATAATGGCAGTCATATTCTGATGCAGCTATGACTCATACTACAACATATCGTTGCATTTTTCATGCTTTAAAGAGGCTGAGAGACTAGCTGGGTTTATTAGCATGACAGATGTAGTAGTGAATGTTAATAATGCCAGCTTCACAGAGAGGTTTTAAGTCCAACTTTCTCCTAGATTTATTTTCTGTGTGTGTGTACATAACAAAACGCAGTGGGAGTTTCCATCCATTCGTTGTTATTGGCTTTCAGAAACCAGAGTTCTTCCCAATTTGAGATAACGTAAGAGATCAATGAAACAGGCAGACTTTCATCAAAGGATGAGCCGAAGAAATCCAATTGGAAAAAGGGAGGTACTTTTTGTCCAGTGTTTTTTGGAGCGGGGCGGCGTGTGTGTGTATGTTTATGTGTGGGGATTATCTTGTGCATTCCTGTGTGCATGAACTCTTTCCATAAGGTATTTTTTTAAACTTTATCTTATCAATCTGTCCTTTATCAGGATGGAAACCATCCTCCTTATCATTCCAAAAGACAATCTATCCTAAGGCTAACTTTGATGATTTAAACAAATTCCCTTTCAAAATCTTAGGAAAACAGTTAATCAACATTTTCAACACCCGCTGTGTATATGCAGGTGTCCCTTCACTCTGACAAGTCTTTTTTTCATGTTAGCAGCCATATGAATGGGAGAAGATTATAGAGATTAATTGCATCAGCATCCTAGTCGCCTATGTGCTGGTGTCTGAGAGCCAGAGGTACATTTGTTTGGATCATACATCATCATATGCTACACTACAGCCTTACATAATCACTTTTCATCTCTGTTGCATTGTAGGAAGCTACTTTTGGCTGTGCAGTTGAACTTCACTGCAGAAGACAACACCTGTCCAATTACTTTAGATATTAAATCAAAAATAACAAAGGCATGTACCTGCATAAATGGATAACTTACCCAGCACCGTCAATTTGCCACATTTTAGGAACTTGACATTATGCAGATTCTGCACTTCCTTTTTCTGAATAATTGGTCAATTATTCGCTGCATGGTTCAAGAATGATAAATATGTTTTTCTATAAGAGCAGGATATTAGACCACAGTGCACACTCTGCAGCACTAACAGATAAAATATATGAAACAGGGATACCTGCTAACTGGAGCCTAAATTATAGCTTATAGCTACATCATTGTGCAGGATGTGCTGAACCATAATTAGTGTCTTATTACTATTCAAGATTGAAAGTTAAATTATAGAAAAACGTAGGATTAGATCCAGCTAATGAGCTGGTATTATGTATGTTTACACCAAACTGAATGTCTACACTGTGGATAAATGTTCCAGACAGTATTAGGTGGCAGCTCGTTTGCTGAGCTCCAGCTCCAGTGCAAGAGGACTGTGGGGATTTGGTCAAGGAAGTAATTGGACGCAACAACAACCAAAAAAATTGATCACAGCTGTTGTAATTAGGGGAAATATGGGATAATCAATTTTTCGGGTTTGTGCTTGATGCTGTGTTACCTACAGTACTTGCATTCTAAAATACAGCGCAATGGTAATCATAGGGTGTGCCAGCCAAGTACACTGTGCTTCAGCTGATTATGTCACATTATAGGACCAGAGAGACTCATATTGAAGTGTCAGTAACGGTTTTGCATGATTTAAAATAAGAACGACTAAATTCCATGTTAAAAAAGAATGCCAATAACTAACAACGCTGGATAAGCAGAGGTCGAGAATCATGGTTTACCATCCTTCATTCATTTATAATAACATGTAATTGCATCATACCACTGCGTTATTGGAGTTAACATTGATCAATACAGAGTTTATGATACAGAGTTTATTTCTCTGCCATACTGCAGGGTGAGCCTTCATATAGAGGCTTAATTCACAGTTTCACTGAATGGTAGACTACCGCAATAAGCTGATTCACTTTTGAAAAGCTGGATTCAAAAGTGAATGCTCCTGGTCAGGTTGCCAAGTTCATGTTTTGAAACTCACTTTTTTATGTAGCTTCTGGAATCCAGTGTTACAATAAGCACTGTTGTTATGATGTGTGTGAAATGATGGGGTTTTTTCTCTGAGTTTTTGCTATGCAAGCACAACAGTCATGATCTAAAGACTACACATCCAATAAAGCCTCAGAGTTGCAGACAAACTGAGCTGTTTGCTAACTAGAGAGCTAATTCGTCTTGTAACCATGGCGCCCCTCAGTGATATCCTCTGTTTTTAAGGATGCCAGGAGACGTTTTCAGAGGAGGGAAATTCATCACAAGCCAGACCATGTGGAGGAATTCAGTTGTTTTGAGGGTCAGATCAATGTCTTAGTCAGTTTTCAGAGTGAGTTGCCTGAATGAACAGAATGAACAGGCCTACAACTCTTACTGTAAAACATTACCTTTACCATTACTCAAAACATTTTAAACATTTATCTCCACACCACACAGGCGAATTCAGAAGAGATTCTGATTTGGAGACATAACCAGTCTCATGTTCTGGTGGATGGTGTCTGAAGCCTGGCATATTTTCTCATTGGGCTTAATTTCTGAAAGCAGCAATGATGTGCCCACTGTGAGACAGGTAGCAACACTGGCCAGACACTGACCAGAGATAAGTGTAAGTGAGTCATAGGGGTTATCAAGAGGGCACTGTCCTTCATCGATGTCTGATTGAATTAGGCCCAAAACACCTCAAGAAGGCTCAACACTGCATTCCAATGTCCCTGAAATACCCCCCATCTTTGTCCAGCCTCAGCAGACCCCCAGTCCACTACACCAACACTGATTTACAATACACACTGCCATCAATAAACCTCCACAGCATGCATTTGTGCATTATTAGTTCCACTACATCTGAGCTCTACACTTGCCCAAGCAGAGAAGAATGAAATGAAGAAAATATCCCTATCACAAATCGCCTGCAGAAAGCATTAAAATCCAGCTTTTATTGACCGCTGCATAGAAGGAAAGCCTGACAAAGTCACGATTTGACAGGCAAGTCGGAAAAAGTACTTTATCACATGCACATTCAATGAGTCATGGATTAAGTTGTGCTAGAGTGAGGATATCAAACACGTGTTAGGGTGCGGGAATGAAGAGAGGATAATGTCTCAGTCTGGGGTGATGAGATTTGTGCTTCAAGCAAGAGGAACAGACCCCTGTTATGGACTTCAATTCCTCCAACACTGTGAGGATGCACTGCAGTCTCCCAATTATACAGCGCTCGTAGCCATCTGTTGTATAATATGGATGACAGTTGCCATGTCAAGATGGATACTGATTTGTATTCAAAAGCAGGATTTCTGTTTGCATTCAGTCGGTGACAGACAAGCTGGAACACCAGATCTTGACCATAATACCACATTCCTGCAACTCAACAGCTTCCTTTTCTGAAACCCAACCTCTTGTCTTCTTTTCAGCCAATTTACCTGTCTGACTTAAATCAGGTCCTGCAAATTGTATTGCTCCTGCTGCACATGATATTAAACTGTCAAATTAAAGTTATTATTATCCAGGATGTTGTCACTTCATAAAGTAATTTCTGTAGAAAGCTCAGTGGGATGTTTTTAAATCTATAAACGTGTCTTCTATTGAAAGCTTTGGTATCAGTTTTCTTCCAGCGGGTGGCCCTGCCTGCACTGAGCAGCAGAACAAAACACTATGAAAGGAGTGTGTGCAAGGTGAGATGTGATCTCTAAAGTGAATCAAATGGTTCAGACACAGGCTATTGACTGTCTATGAAGCTTAATAGGCGATTCAATAGGCCCAGACAGAGAAACAACTTACATTTTTCATGAAGCAATTTCTCAAGGGCATCAGTGCTTTGACAGTATGGCAAAAGTACATGATATTTATAAACAATTTGTAGTGGATGTTACAACTGTGATGTCGAGAATCATTCTAGGTTAGATTCTTGCAGAGGGCCAAAACAGATTTCGCTCACAATGAATCACTGACACGGCGGCGCAGTAAAGGCACGGTACAATATGTTTCTTTAAAGTGCAGCTCTGTGGATAAACTCACTGAACAGTAGCTGGAACAGTTTATGATGCAAAGCCCAGAAAAGCAGGTTAAAGATTCTGTATAGAGTATGCCTGCTGTACATACCTGCACATCACAGAAAGTAGCAATGCTTGATCACCCGGCTCAGACAATTAAGAGAAGAAAGACAAATCATCGCAAAGGCAGTGCAGCAACATAAAGCTCTGTCACAAACAGTGGAGAGAGGGGAAGACATGCAACATCAATGAGCCAAAAAAGCTTGGGCAGACATACAAAGCAATGAGACAACGCACCCACATACACACACACACACACACACACACACACACACACACACACACACACAGGAAAACAGACTTGGCACTCTATAATACTAAACACTATAGGCATGCATCTTTCCATCAATATAAACAGACTAACATAGATAGATAGATAGATTACCTATCTATCTATAATATGATAATATGTGCTGTGATAAGGTGTGGCCTGCGAGTTTCCCACAGAGATCAACCAGGCATTTGCAAGGTTACCTTCATGGAAAATGACATGCATCCTTCCTGCACACTCACATCTCCCCGGCTGACTTGGCAGCCGTCTCAGCCATATGACGCACACAATCCTGAGGGAATGGATTTAGTTGGATTTTTAATTATCTGACTCTGATTTCTAAATTAGTTTTGCATGCCAAAACTAATAATAACAATAGACAATGACAGATCTTGGGAGAATTGAATATGCTTACGAGCAGACAGATTGTTCTCGATCCGGCGCTTTGGAGATTTCCGCCCTCTCTTACAGGGCTAACGAAATAAAAACACTTGTAGCGAGAATGGATGACACAGTCAACCCAGGGTCTTAATAAATGTTCTGGATGGTATTTTTGTATAGGCCTCACACTAACACCTTATTTAGTTTGTGCTTTAACATTATACCGACTGCAATAACTTAAATATGTTTGCATCTCAAGCAAACACAGTCAATTACTTTCATGACACTATGCAAATGAGTCTGTTCTTCATAATTAACAGTACAAAGAATCATTGTGGAAATTACTGTATAACTACACAACATTAAATATGATGCTTTTTGATATAGACTCTGTAAGGGAAGCAATCCAGGATGGTAGAAATAGTTCCTTCAAAATCACAGCAATAAGTCATCGTCTCTAACAGGGTGAAAGCCCACCCATCCATCCACCCACATGCAGTCACACGCACAAAAACACACACTGGCACACATACCAACAGATAAAACCTTCATCACTTATGTGCTGGCGCAGTCTCTGTGCGAATCCCACACTGTACAGCTGAATCACCGCGCCACTACAACACAGTTTGACCAAGCTGCACCTTGAAGCCGCGTTGGGTGCTTTGAGGTGAAAAATACATCATTATTATCCAAATAAACCAGCATAGCAGCTTGGACAGCAGCTCTAGAGGAGACAGATGGATATTTGCTAATCTACGTGCAGCATAGAGACTCGAGCAGCCTGCTTTGGATCTGTTGGTGTGCACCATCTTTGAGGTTTAGGGTCCCAGCCGAGCCCCTCCAAATGAGGACATTCTCCTTCTTGGGAGACTTAATTGGTACTGGACAGTCATTGTGATTCCTGCCAAGTCACCACAAAGAGTCCCTCTCCTGCAGCTGTTTCTATAACCCCTTCGCAGCAGGGTCCCCCATGCTGTAACTCCTGACTATTATAACAGACTCATGACTATGGAAAAGCTGACGTGACCAAAAAATCAGGGTCTGAGGAACCAAAGTATTATCCATCACATAACCTCCTCAGGGACAAACACACGGACTACAGTGTCAGGACTGTGGTTACATGCAAAATTTGCTCTAGATTTGTATTACCTCTGAGTGCATGCAGTGTAATATAATGTAATAGCTAGCAGTGCCTGAGGAGTTTAGTGAGGACTGGAAGGTTTTACTAGGCCATTTTGCCAAGAAAAACACAATATCATCGGTGAAAATGTTAAATATTAAAGAACAACATTGCAAATATCTAACATATGACCCCACTAGTGCCCTAAAGAACAGTCTGCATCTACGTTACTCTAGTGTTGCAGGTAAATATACGTCTATACAGCTATTTATATAGGACTTCTATAGGCCATATAGCCACATGGGGGAAAACGACAGAGAGCATCAAAACGTCCCATTCAGCAGGATGAGGCAAAGTCCCTCGAATATATTTCAGTTGTTTTCAGCACTGGTCAGTGTTTCAGTTATGAAACATGAATGGAAATACTCTAAGAATCATTCAGGGACACCCTTATCTAACTTCAGAAATATCCTCTTTGAAAGCGACAAGAAAATGGACTCTCAGCAGGACGGTTTTCACTGCCATAAATGCCTTAAAGGCCTTTATGTGAATGTACTGCTGTGTATAACAAGCCGACATCTCGAGAGTGTCCTCTGTTGGTCCATGATCCACGTCCACTAACATTACAAAAAACTTTTTTGAATGTGTATGATTGTAGATGTTGTGTGTTTTTTTTTTCCAGCTGAGGAAGCCTTGAGAGACTGAGTTGTGTGTTATCATGGACACACCTGCAACGCAGCTGTGACATATTATGCAATTATAGATTGTATTTAGGCAATGCGTACATTTGTGTATAATTAATGCACATAATTAATTAAGCAGGAATGCCAGCTGGTCTGGATAGTTTCCCCCATCCTAACTATGGTTTTCTTGTTTTTTTTTTTTTTTTTTTTTTTTTTTTTTCATGTTTAGCTCCTAACCTGTGTGAGGTATTGTATGGAGGTGTGTATGAGTATTGATTGTCTGGTGGTGACTGTGTGATGTTGTCATGAAAGACCTTAGTGATTACGCTGCACACCAGTTTCCCCACAGGGACAAAGAATTGAAAAGTACTGAAATGTCGACTGACTCCCTTGAATAAATCAATGTAAAGGTGAAAAACTGTGTGCAGGAACGGACTCGTTTCTTTGGAATTTGAACTGTCCTCATACTGTCCTGTTATTGTTTAACGTAAAATGCAGCTTCAAGAACATGATTAACATCGTCAGTATTTGTTGCACGACATAATGTGTCTCCAAAAACTCCAACTCCAACAAAACTCCAAGTGAAGAATCCTCCTCTGTTATCTGTTCAGTATGGCAGTGAAATCTTAATCCTGCAGCTCTATCAGTAAAAGCACCAGCCTTCACAAAAAAAAGCAATCCATGTGTACGTGACATTATCTTTGGTATGAGTCACATCCAATCTGAGATCTTAATAATAATAACAATAATCAGGATCTATATTTGTTTCCATGGAAAAAAAAAAAAAAAAAATTTGCGAGCCTGCTCTACAAGAAAGTAAGAGCTCAGGGTCATCTGGCTGGGCTCAGTCTTGCCCAAGGGCACTTCAGCAGGGTTGAACCCAGCATTTTCCAGCTGAAGGACAGTCTCCCTACTCGCTATGCCACACTGCTGCTCCTTATGCAATATGGATGGCGTATACATATTGGCTATTTTTTTTTTTTTTGGTGCTATGCTGTGTTAAGATTTGCACTCCAGGGAGATAAGATGCTGTGGCCAATCAAGTTTATTCCTTGTTTCACCCCAGAATTTGTTTACTCACATTGTTAATTCAGTGCATGGCACGCCAACAGCAAGGTTGCTCTACTTCTGAACAGGTGAGGGAAAGACACGGCAAACTTATTTCTCAAATTACAGATGCATTACAGTCTATTATGAGAGCCACCCGTGTAATGCCTTGGATAGTCATCCCAAGGGCATTTAAGATGGTGATGTTGTCTTGAATGGAGGAAAAATATTCATGTGGCAAAGCTGCGGGCATAATGAGCACTCCCTCCTAATTCGGGGAATTTATTATTGGGACACGACCGGATAATGGCTTGCAGAAGCAACTAAGAAAAAAAAAGGAGCGTTTCTAAATAATTATCCACATTCTCATGAAAAGTTATGTCATATTACCCTTTGGAGAAATATTTAGCATGCACACCTCCAAATGAATTGAGCAGTCAGCCAGTAGCATCAGGTGCTCTAGGGGAGCTTTCGCTATTAACGGCTCTTAAGACTCGTTTATATGAAGCTCCACTCACATGCATTTATGTGAAAACTTAATTCAGGGATGATAGGGATAACAGCCCACTGTGAAGCTCATTGTGAACTTGAGCGTGGCGTTGGCATCATGATTTGAGGGGCCATATTTGTTAGATTCATATGTGTTATGGCAGGTAAATAAGCAGCAACAGAATTTGCTTAAAGGTACATTATGTAAAATTGGGGTTGATTCAAGTGAGGACCCTGTGGATGCTTAGTCAAAACATCTTAGTGCACTTTCAAAAATATTTTAATTATCATGATCTTTGAACCCCCTTAAAAACATTACAGGCACAAGTGAAAACCAGAGATAGCTTCAAAAGCGCTGGGCAGTTCAAAAGGGTTGACTCAAGTGAAAACGCTCCCCTGTGGGGAAATATTGCTTTCCTTGCCTCGTTACATTTATTCCACAATGTAAAGGTGACCAATGGGCCATGAACCACAAGGACACTCATTTAATTAACTTTCCTGGGGACCCATGCATTTTCTTTCATCCAATTATGTATTAAAACAGAATCATCTACTTACTCTTTAAAATGCAGAGTACCATTTTACAGTAAAGCTCTGACACTGTAATGAAAACAAGAGGAAAGTGTCAAGTGTCTTCTTTTCCTGTGCATGCTGAAAGAAGGCATTTGTTTTCATCCTGTTTTCACGTTGTGCCAAGTCAGAATAGTTCCTCTGTGAGGAAGCTCGCCATGAAAGGTACAATGGCGACAGTAGAAGAGCAGATCAATACTGAGACAAAGCACAAAAAGAGCTGAGTAAGAGCTGTGTTCTTTTGGAGGAGATTTAAGCGTTCACTGATGAGAGCAGCCCGGTTGGTATCTGAAAGGCTGATGGCACACAGAAGAGGAGCTCCGGCTGGTTCAGTGTCCTCCTGGACAGAACAAATTGTGGGGCAGGATCTTCCTTTTTATTGAGGCAAAGTGATGTCCTCTGTCAGGGACATAAATAATAACAACAAAAACTACACAGGAAAAAAAAGGTTTCTGTTTCAAAATGAATTCAAAGCAATAAGTTAAGTGATGTTAGAATGAGTCAAAACAAAAGTTAAGAAAACTAAAAGTGTGTTATCCTTCTACAGATCAAATGACAGTCAAGCACTTGAGGTTTTTTTTTTTTTTTTTTTGCTTGACTGAATTCTGCTTTTTACCATCTGGGGGAAGCTCAGTCACTAATTGCTATATTTGAGAAAATACATTTGGCTGGTTTGGGACTTTTTTTCTTACTGATTTATTTTGTGTGTGTGTGTGTGTGTGTGTGTGTATATATATATATATATATATATATATATATATATATATATTTTTTTTTTTTTTTTTTTTTTTTTTTTCTGAGTGATTAAGAAGCACTTTGAGCACTCAAACACGGGCACAGGTACTTGCAAAGCAGATGAGAGAGAGTAATTTATTTCCATCATTCAAACATTATTCACATGAAAAGCATACTTAAAAGCATTTCCTTTAGATTAGACCTTCCTTCGCACATTGAAGTGAACATACTCACATACTCACACGTTTAATTGTACTGCTGATTCAATATTCTGAAAGCAGCATTGGCATCATTCAGAAATACTTCACGCTGACCCATTTGAACTTTTCTCTCTGCATAATGCCACAGTGGTAAAATGATCGAAGCATACATTGCTACAATTAAATGCACCAAAATCACAAAGAGCACTCTCATTTGAATTATCCCTCTTCATCAAAGCCAAGATGTTTTTTTGGTCTGAGATGAAGTGATGGCATCAGTGACTTTGGTTTGCTTTAATGCCTGTTAACTGCCACACAAACATTAGTGTGATTTAATCATTGCTATTGCTAAGTAAAGGGAGAGATAAGAGTAAAGGTGATCATTTATTTGCCAGCAGTGTTTTGATAAAGTGTGATTTCAAATAATCTGAGGTCATACATTTTGTTACATTGGTTTAATTATCATTAAGGTGGGAAGACGGGCAGCTTCCATCAGACTCTTCATTATATTTTACATCGTGTGCCACTGGGTCAGGTTTCACAGGAAATCTGCTTTCTTTTCACAGCAAGAACAGGTGTACCTTTAAAGTACGAAAGTATCTTACTGTTCCATTGCTACCTAACAGCTTAATTTCAGCTTCATTTTAGCTGAAATTATATAGGTTGTTATCAGTTCCTGATTCCAGGGAACATTCTCACAATGCTATATCTGTCATCTTTACAGGTGCCATATGTAAGATCTGGCCAGGATTTTAGTTGAAAATATTAAACAGTGAACTAAAATTATCAACAGAGTGTGAGGAGTGGACAGATTTGGCAGTTTATGTCAATTGAAGGTCTCTAGTGGAGGGTCAGAGGCAGGACCACACCTCAACCACATCTCTTCTGGTGCTTCTATAAATACCGACCTGACCCCCCATGACTGTTTCGCTCTAGTATTGTATTGTACTCTTCTTGCTCCACTCTCCTCCTATCCTTCCTACACAGGGTCCAAAGATGCCCCACACTGTCAGCAATCTTAAGAATGACAATCAAGATCAAGCCTCAAACAATCATCATCTTATCATTAAATCATTTAACTGCCTCTTGTTGATGGTGTGGTCCTTGCCAATGAAAGGCATCTATGTATTGTGTTGCAGAGGCAGCATGCTAAAACACCGAACTCCTGTCCGTCCTGTCTCATAATACCACTTTGAACTCCAGGGGCAATAGCGAGTCACTGCCCCGAGGAACTGCACAAGGGAGTAAACGCTACACATGGAAATTAGAAGATAGCAGTATTGTCTTGACCAGCTCTCAGAGATTCAGCAGTTTTGTCAAATTTCGCATATTCTTGCCCTGCTGTTAGTTTTTAATTAGCTTCTTTTATAACTGATGACTGTAGGTTATTGTGAGTCAGTATGGACCCAGCACTGGATCGATTGTGAAAATGGCGATCAATTGACCTTACTGCAACCACTTGTCATTACTGTTATAAGATGAGGGAGGACTGGAAATTTGGAAAGTTCGATATACATTTTTGCAGACATTTCAAGGTTTGTTAAGTGGGTCTAGCTCCACTGCACTGTAACTACATTGGACTGTGGTTTCTGGTGATATGCTGCCCCCTATTTGTTTGAAGCAGGTGGCCAAACCTTTAAGTCAGCAATAACGCTGTTTTTTGTGCCATGAGAGGATGAAAAAAAGCTAATATGAGCTTTGTCACATACACCCAATCAGTTTAGTTCACTCTTGGCCTCACTCTCAATCGGGATAAGCACAGAGTCTGTTAAAAGATACAGTACACACTGTGGTAAATTTCAGTCAGCATGTTCACTCTGAAACCTACCAAAGCACACATTTTCACATGGCGCGTTGCAACACCACATGATGTGTTTGAAATTGTACAGCTACATCTGATTCGTGCTTGATCACTTCAGGTAACTGAGGTTGAACATGTGGAGTAAGTGCTGCCACTGCGCTTAAATCTGCTTAACTTGCTGCTGACACACCAGTCATAAGATGCATTACTGAGAGGAATATGACACCATGATGATCAGAAAACCAGCGATGTTATTTCATATGTTGGGGCGTGACATATTAGACCCGTCTAAAATGACTGTCACTGAAACATGAAGCTCGTTAGAACAGCAGATTCAGGGCAACCCAGTGGCTCACCTGGTGGGGTGCATGTCGTACATCCGGGCTGCGTCCTTGCTGTGGCAGATGGGGTTCCGGTCCGGCCGGGGACCTTTTGCTGCATGTCATCCTCTGTCTGACCTCTGTCTTTCCCATTTGTATTTGCTGTTGCTTTCAAATAAAGCAGAAATGCCAAACAATCGTCTTAAAAAAAAAAAAAAAAAGGAAATCATATTCAGTTCGGTTAGCAATAATATGCTTTCAGTTACGAGTTATAATGAACCATGAAATGAATAGTATGAGGCATCATTAGCTGAACCCCTACCAGAGGTTTTAACAGTTATTTACAATATCAGGCTATAAGGTCACCATCAGCTGTTCAAGGTCACAGAGTAAACTTTATATCCACTCTGCTGCCTTCTGTTTAAATCTTAAAGGTCATCGGTTAATACCGTTGCCATTAGCGTCGGCATCCATCACCAGCCTGTGTATTGGTCCATCCTCTCTGGCTGACAGATACTTTATATATTCATACCCCTTCACAACTGACATTCTTTTTGTCCATCAAAGCCACTAATGCACTTTTGATTTGAGCCATCCGTGAGCTGCCATGTCAGTAAGTAGCTCCTTCTCCCTCTTGTTTCTTGGTTTCACAGGAGACGGACGACGAGGCAATGGCAATTCCTCTTCATCATACCATCCACATTGCCATTAGCATAGAGCTCTTCTCCTTAGATAATTCAACTCATCTCACTCGCAAATGCATTCAAAGGGGGAAAAAATTACAGTATCCTGAGAGCTTTGGATGTCATTTATGGTTAATATCATCAAAAGATGTTTTTTTTTTTTTTTTTTTTTTTTTTGAGATATGTGTGTTGTGGGTGAGGGGGGGTGGATGCCATTAGGAAGATGTCTGTGCTGGTTCTACACAAAACCTCTGCATATTTCCTCTCCGGCTTATGCTGAATTAACTGCAAAATATACAAAATTGTTGTGTCAAAATGTAGAAATCATCAGCTTTTCCCAGCTTGGATGGAGAATATCATAATCCCACATGGAATATTTACACTAGAATGGACAGTGTATTGTGACCAGCCTTCTCCCACACTGTGTTAGATGCCATGCCAACACAGCATGCAAGCCGAAATTTACATCTTCCGAACAGATGTTGAAGACTTATGCATTGTTTTGTTTTGTTCAAACCTCAGATATAGAACAGTGTTCCTGTTCAAAAGGCATGATGCGACAAAATAGAGTTTAAAGTGCTGGGTTCTGTGCAGCAAAAGGGCAAACAGCAAAGAATGAGAATCATACAAGGTGTGCTATAATGATTTGCATATGCTGGTGCTCACTGACTATTTAAATTATGCTGTTATTACCGCCATAAATACCTGCAGTATAATGCAAGCTGCGGGTGAAAATGATGGACGTATTTGTGATCTAGCTCCTCCATTCTAATAGCTTCTTCTGTTCCGAAGAAATATCTAACTTCCTCTACACAGTAGCCATTCCCCTAGATACTGACAGCTGCCTAAAATACAATGTGAGTAATGAACTGACTGAAATCTCATCATATACTGTGACTTTGAGTTACCCTGAGCAGCCCCTCAACCCTAACCCCAGCCTCTGAATCTCACCAAATGAGCTTTTCATTTGCTATTCAGAAATCAGATCGAGGCATGTCACAGTCGCAGAGGTGCTCTGAAGAATCGCACTGCATGCAAACGTGGTTTTGCAATGCTTAAGCCCAGCAAATCAGCAATTCTGTTCCAAGCTAATTTACATACAGCACTCGCATATTCTGCCGGCGCGTGCTGTGTGAGAGACAGACTTTCACTGCAGTCCGGTTTAATTCTCATGTAACTGTTAGAAACTCGATTTAATCTAAAGTTGGACACACACTTTCATCCATATGTTATTTACTGTCAGGCAAAACACGTTATTATTTAATGACCAATGGTCGGAGCTAGGAAATGAATAATGTGCAAGCATTAAAGAAGAAGCATTGCAGAGCTAATGAGACTTGTCTGGGAAATTAAACATTGAATTCCAAACAGGTTTTGATAGAGAAGCCCACATTTTTTTTAAGGCAGACGCTGTCAAGGAGGACAAAGCACACAAGGAAATGGCAAACGTCTTTACCCGTTTATACAGTATACCCTTTCATTAAAAACACTCTAACGAGGGCACTGACAATTACATGGAGCCGGTCTTTTTTGAAGCCCATCTCTCTCAGAATTAACATACAAGAAGATTAAATCAATATCTGGATTATTTCTGCAAGATTTTTTTTTTTTACAGCAGCTGGAGTCTCATTTCCTGCCGTGTGCAGTGCAACACACTCGTGAATGTGCATCTTAAAAATATGACCGCACATGGTGCAATACATAGTTTTAATGTTCTGTCCGTTGGGCTTGATTTGAATGCTAAGCACTGACTTTTGTTCTCTTGTCTTTCAGAAACCAGAAAAGTCTTCTCATTTCTTTTATCTGGATGATCGTCCTTCAAAAAAAGAACAATTAACAAAACAAACTATTCATAAGCAAGCCTTGAAAATGGACTTTAAGCAACTCATCAAAATATGGAGTTAATTATTGTCCATTATTGTCACTGTTGCAAGTGTAAAAGCAAT
Organism: Myripristis murdjan; assembly: GCF_902150065.1. Taxonomy (NCBI): domain Eukaryota; kingdom Metazoa; phylum Chordata; class Actinopteri; order Holocentriformes; family Holocentridae; genus Myripristis; species Myripristis murdjan. The sequence continues at coordinate 24,830,728 of NC_043986.1, read as the reverse complement.
AGATTCTTGCAGTGCCTATATCACTTCTGATTCATTTTAAAGGATTAAAGTAGCCACAAGCACAAATGTCCAAAACAGGATTTTACTTTATACAAATGTTTCCACAGGGATAAATTCAATGTCAGACGCAGAACCGCCTCAAACTCTGATTATCAGGTGTTCTCCCAGCCGTTTGTGTTGTGTTTCGTCTCGGTTGTGATGATGCATCTTCACTCCAGTCAGGTAGCCCACAGGTCTGTGCCATAACGACAGCTGTGTGGCGCAGCCTGGGTGGCGCGTCTTTACTTCACTAAGGGGGGAAATCAAAGGCTTCAAAGCACACAAGTGGCCTGGCACCCTCTCCAGCAATGAACGCCTGAAGGCTGGCTGCTGCAAGCTGAATGCTTATTGGCGAGCGGCTCTCTAGTGCTCGCGTGGAAAGATTCAGAAACTTCCATCATTCCTCCTCTCAGTCTGACTGACATGTCGCCTTTAGGTCCGACTGTCTGCAGAGTGTTAGTTCATGAATAGAGCGAGCAGATTTCAATTCAGATTTCACTGAAGAGTCCTGCATTTGTGGCCATGTGACGCGCGTGTTCGTATTTTGCTTGTGCAGCCCGTCTTATCTGCAAAGTGTGTTTACTTATCCAAGAACTGACGGATGCCTCCAGTCAAGGAGGAGGATTAGGAGGAATTAACACGTTTTAAAACACTGTGGGCATTGTCCCTTTGGAGCTCAGTCTTTCTGTTTAAAAATGTAAGACAGTGAGAGAGAGAGAGAGAGAGAGAGAGAGAGAGAGAGAGAGAGAGAGAGAGAGTTGGCACCCCAAGGCTTGAGTCTCACCGAGCAGAGAGGCATGCACAGCAATGAGCTTTGTCTCATCAAACTGGAAGTGGGATGAGTTTGACATGAAATAGCTGTGAGGGCTTTTATTTTGATAAAATTATTATGTGTGTGACCATTTTCTGCATTTTCTGTAAGAGCATGCTAATTATTATTAATTATTAAGACGTATGCACAACATATTCAAGCCAACGATAATAATAATAATAATAATAATAATAATAATGTAAAAATGTGGTTGAAAGCAAAGGGAGATTTTCTCAGTAGCACTTTCACTGTGGTGTGGTACATATGCTTGGAAAAAAAAGTTTTTCTAGCACCTTCATGCTTCACACCTTTTCTACTGCCTCAGTATGCTTTGCAATGAGATACACTGTATAATGTCTGCATGATTCAGGTTAAACACACCTGCTTATGCAAACACTTATTTACTACACCTGGGATGAACTTTTTTTTTTCTGTTCAGACAAGGCTCGGCTTTTTGTTTGGTTTGGATTAACGGCGAGTTAAAATTCAGTTTGGGGGTTGTGCGCCCCACAGGACGCAATCAAAGTGAACAGTACACTGCATATCTCAAAACAAATCATGGAAACACTCCGAGGATAATGCCGCCCTATTTAAGACCCATATATTCACTCTCACTTCAATGTTGTCCTCCAAAATGTCAGGAGAAAGGTCAGGCTTAAGTTTGAAATTCAATGCAGTGCAATAAAGCTTTGAGGACAGTGGGAACGCATTGCCTGTGAAATCTTTTTTTCTCCTAAAAGTAAGAGAGAGTTTTGTCCCAGGGCTTCACAACAGTAATGAGACCAAAGGGTGCAAGGCTTTTTGGATGACCTTCAGTTTTATCTCTAATCTACTTATGGAAATAGGAGAGATATGCGGTATTTCAAATGAATTCCAGAGTGTATCTTTTTCTTATCTCATAAACAGCCTAAATGACAGCCAGCACACACACATATACAGTAGCTGTGTGGCAGAAAATGACCCAACACAAGATTTCAGGATCATATTAATTAACAGAGAGTAATATTGCTTTTCTTGGAGCATCACAGAACATCAGAGAGCAGGAATAAACACATTTACTTCGGGTTTAATTCCAAAGAAATACAGCATGTTGAACAAAAAGCCATTAGAAACATCCATTGATCCATGAATGGGTCCATGTAGTCATTACTAATTGCATGGATTACATGTTTTATTTGAAATTTCCAAAACATATTTGAAGCTATTCATGTAATTGAATCACCACTGCATATCTTTCAGAAATCAACATGGCTATTGCATGCCAAATTAGTGATTGTGTTATAATATTGATCATGGCTATAAAATTATAGCTTCTTGAAATTTTGTATGGTTATAATTTCCTAAGAATTAGCAGTTATAGTGGTGATAAAACTTCATGGATAACCGGTGATCAGCTGTGTTACACACAATCATCTCAAACTGTTTACTCACAATTTTTCTGTTGAATTTAAACGGTTATGATCATTTTGTAAGCAATCAAAGCCTCAGATGAAAAACCAATGTAAAACCAGCCGGTCATACTTGAAATAAATCGATATTCACATCATTTGGGAATCACAACGTACGACTGTAAACATTTAATGTCCAGTTTGTATTTACATCACTCTGCATTTGAAATATACTTTATGGTATGTCTCTCCCCGGTCGATGAGGAAAAAGCTGCAGAGAGGAAAAATCAACCCCAAAGTCAACTTTACACTCGTATTTCAGGTCTTTTTGGCCACGTGATGAATCATAAATATTTTCATTGTGGATATGATGTGAGGCTGACTTGAAGTTCCACAATGGGCACAGGAGCTGGAGCGGCACATCTACACTTTACTGGATGTTTTGGAGGAAGGCGAAGAGAGGCCAAAGGAAATAATGGATTTCAGTTTCTTGAGAGAGAGCGTCGGGATAGGAAGGTCTGAAATGAGATGACCACCTGACTACCAACTCAAAACGCAAAAACAGACTCTATATGCTGTACCTCCTGGGTATTGAGGTAGGTGAAGACCGCAAAACACTGCGCACCAATATCAATCTTAACAAGTCATTTGATCTGGTGTTAATTAAGGCATTGACTGATCAGACACACAGGTTGAAAAAAAAAAAGCTGAAAAATCTGTAGCTCAGAAACGCCAATGGAGTGAGACAATTTCATGCAAATCAACAGATGGCATTTTCATGATGCGAGGGGAGCGATCTGGCTCACACCGCCTTGTTTCTAGATACTGACAGCTCTCAAAAATCATGAAACAAGTCAAACTGCACTGGAAAGAAATATGATTATTCCCCAATCGGCAGAATTTTCCCTTATTCAAAGAAAATAAGACTAAACATGAAATCTAGATGACTTGTTAAGATGGACTTTTTCTGTGTACGCCAAAAGACAAGCCACGTGGTTACCGTGCCTCACCATGGTCTGTCAAACTTTATCCACTGAATGACAGAGTATGCCTTAATTTTTTTTTTTTTTTTTTTTTTTTTTTTTGCACAGCTCTCCAATGACTTCTCCATGACATCCTACTTTGAAAATATTCCAAGCAGATTATTATGTCCTGTTCAGCTTTCTTGAATTTGCTTTGTCACCAAAATCTAATTTTAAATATTTCAAAAAGTTTATTAGTACTGAGATGATATCCTAAGTCTTAGATGACTCGGCAAAAAAAGGAGATAATATGCCATCACCACTTGGCACTTGTTTCTTGCACAGAAAATGGACAGAAAATCCAATAAATTGTGATCTTCAAGATGAATGTTTAGCACACGATTGATTAAGAAAATATAGCAAACAATGAACACTTGCAGACTAAACTTTGCCAAATCTTAAAGTTATGTATGGGATGGCAAAGATTTGTAAAATCTAAGATGTTAAAGTCACCATGTACATAGCAGCATTTGGAAATGACTCCACAGCAAACACATTCAAAATGTATTTCTAACATAGAAAACCTGTCGCCTCATGACTGTATAGCCTTTAAAGTGCATGTCAACGCAACAGATTAAGAAGAGGAATAAGAAGAATACTTTTTTAAAATAAAAGTAAAGTGAAAACTACATTGAATGATAAAGTATGTACAGTAGCAGGTCTCACTGCCACACTGACTCTGTGCTAATAGAGAATGCGAAGACGCCATCAGGCCGTGCTGCTCAAGGATCGTCCTCGGTTTGATTACTACCTGTTGCCTAACACCTGTCACTTTCATGGAAGGAAAAAAAAAAGAATGGCTTACATATGATCAATAGGGGAAGAAATGGATAACTGAAAGGAAAATGAAAAAGGACCCAAACAGGAAAAACTACATTTCACACCAAACAAAGATAGAGAAATTGCAGATGATAAATGATATGGAGCCTTGTGAGTTGGCAGCTCAGGACTGGATTATGGACCCAATGAACTACCACCACTCACACACCGAGACACTGTGAACTGCCTTGTGTTTGGATTAAGAGCATACACTTTGCTTGATTGCAGAAATTAGAAATCATGGGAAGCGCATGAACAGTTTCGCAGTGGATGGGTGCAAGATCTGCAAATTCACAAGCTGCTACAGCACAGTTGTATTCACAATGGTAAGGTGACACTCTTTGTGGTCTATGCTGCCAGTAAAAGAAATACATAAATGTCCATGCAGAGCAGAGAAAAATAAGTAGCCTCAATGTCTTTGGGTCACAGTGACCAGGTTACTGCTTCCCGGCTCGAGGCACAGCAGTTCACATTCAGTCAGGTGAGTTACCAGCTCGCCTGACTGAGACTCTTAAGAACAGACTGTCATCGACTTAGTACTTTTTTCAAATGTTATGCGTTTTCTTCTGACAGCCGCCACCCGTGCCATCCAGAGTGTTTTTGTTAGCTCCTTCACATGTGGCCCTATGTTTTGTTTCCACGTAGGAAATCAGAAAAAAAAAAAAAAAAACGTGTTTAATAATATTTTTTTTTCCCAGCTCAACTATGCGATCTGCTGTGGCACTCTTGAATAGAGCAGTACTGCCCTATAATGTCGAGTTTGACAGTTTTCAGCCGAACAAAACAGGAAGGATAACAGAGACGCAGTTCGTTTACATACGCGATCCAAAGAACACGGCTCCAGGGGCCCAGCATGCAAGGAGGCACGATGTAACTTCACATTCTCTATTTAATGACACAGCTCAGATTGTCCTCTGGCAAAAACGACCCCACAGGCCACTTGTACAGCAGCTTATTACGACCTATAGTCACATCTTAATGTTAAGTGGCCTCTAAACAACACGATTTTCACTCAACTGACCAGAGCTTAGCTCACATTTCTAAATGTAACCGTGACCTTTTCCTAACCTTAACTGGTGGTGGTTTTATGGGTTAGAGGGCCAGCGGACACTGCTACAGCCAAAGCTATTTACCTACAGTGTGCAAGAGCTCCAACGTGGGATTATGTGTAAATATTTTTTGTATATTACATAGATTCTTGAGGAGGATAATAGAAAATAATCCTTTGTAAATTTCAGATTGCACCCTAACCCTAATTCAAAATTATGGGTCAGATGTGCCACAATGTTTACAAAGAGCATAATTACAAGTGTCAACAGTTTGCAGTTTTAAGGTCCATGTTGGGGTGATTCAGTAAATAAGCAGAGTTCTCTAAATGAATATGTCTGCAATTTTAATATCAGGGGAGAATATTCAGCCTAGTTTCATGGACTTTCCTCTGCTGTGAGCACCTCCACAAGGCAAGGTTCAGAGCAGCATCCTATACAGCACCGGGTGCCCTTACACTCGTATTCAATAAAGATTCTATATAAAACATATATTCATACCTATCTTTTTTTTCTAGTTATTAACACGGAGAAACTGAAAATCACTTTCCCTCACCCTCTGACAAAATCTTGTTTTCACTTGTTGCGAAAAAAAAAAATAATGGAAGAAATTCTATCGGCAATTCATCACTAAAAGCAAATAAACAAACAGCAAGTAAAACAAATTTAAATGCCATATGAGGCCATTAGATGAGCGAAAGTGAACACATCAACCATTTCCAGAAGTCGGATGCTGATGCAGGTACTCCCATCAGATTACGCTTTAAGAATGAAATAATTATTTGAATAAGCCCTCCTGAAAAGCCTCAGCACAACCCCCAGATTCGGGATGGGATTTTAACAATGCAGCTGCACAGCGGCCCAGCAGCACACTGCGGTAAGGCCAGCAATCTGCTGCAGACACAAAGAGGAGAGCTGTCATACCATGTGCACTTTGAGCTTAAATTAACAATTAATGAATTCATTAATTAGTCAGCTATTTCAGCCTACCCAGTGGAAGCCATTTAGGCTCGCAGACTGTGACTGTAATCTGTTTATTATCGGCATGCCTCCTGATTAGGGTTCCCAGACGCCCATTAAACTATATTAAGGTCCATAAAGCATGAGTCAGTGTGTATAGTCCACAAATGTAACCCACTTCTGCCGTGAATACACGAAGGTGAAAAGCAAATTGCCACCCCCTGGTCGATGTCACGTTTAAATTCTAGGAAGCAGGATGCAGTCTGCCACCACCGCTAATAACGTTATCAACCAAGAGGCAAGTATTCCCTCTCCTTCCTCAATCTGTCTTTTTATAAGAGTCAGCTTAATTAGTTCTATCCACCTAGTTTCATAAAAATGGTTCGGGGTGATTTTTAAGCCGTGGTGATGAGATGTCACTCAAGAACTACAAGGCTATATACACTCAGGAAGCAGATGTACTCGAAGATGAAGATGTACTGCAAGGGTTGCCATGAGAAAAAAAAAATACTATCAGTATGCTAAGCATATTCCAAGAAGTTGGCATTTGAAAAAATACTTTTGGGATGTTTTAGTGTTCCTCTCCTAGACTGCTTGAGTGACAGGAACATGGCGATAGGGAGCACTTCAAGTCTCTCTCATCTGGGAGGGGACTCGACATTTCCGGAGAATGTGAACATTTTCCCAAAGTCTGCTTTCCTCTCTCTGTTGTGATCCGTCACCATCCATCTTTCCCGATCGTTTGGCAAGATCCAACTGATGCAGCAATGTTTTGATTATACAGTGTACAACACATTGTGGAAAAAAGTCAGTAAGCACATAATCTTCTTTTCTTTTCTTTTTCTTTTTTTCTTATTCTTTTCTTTTTTTTTTTTTTTTTACAGGGGGAAAACAAGGAAGCCAGAAAATGTTGAGTATTGCCATCCGCCAACTAGGTTTCCCTTCTCCAGTTTTAGGTAGACTTTGTCCTCTTTTTCTAGGTAGAGCAGAACTCCATTGGTGGCTGCCTCGCGAGTGACGTCTTTGTCACCCGCAAAGGCCGAGATGACTGGCTTCCCATTCAACATCAAGTTCACCTGGACAGCCCAACAGAAACAGCAATTAGCCAAGGGAAAGGAAAAGAAATACACGTGAAACTTCGCTCTTACATTTGAAATCCACATATTGCCGACTGTTGAATCTAAACTCGATCTCGCATGCAAATAAATTCATGCCACGTTGGCCCAAAAGCCAATAAGCCAATTAGTCCATTTAAAGACTATTTGAAGTCCAATGGAGAGAGGTTACAGATTCCTCTACTCCCTCTAAGATGCATTTAGTCCAATTAAGTGTTTTTTCGACAAGCAGGGGGGAAATGAAGTGAGGCAGCGCGAGGGCGGGGGGCTTTCTAAAGAGCCTCACTCGCCACTGTTGCCATCAATAAGCCAGTGAGCAAGTTCATTTGAGGTAAGGCTGGACGATATGGACAAAATAAAATATCACAGCAAGGCTTTTTCAACAGCAGCCATTTTCACATGAAATAGCCCGGTAAACACAGCTATTACTGATGACATTAATTAAATTACACATAAATTAAACAGATCCTCAATGAATACTATTACTATCACCTGTGTTTCCCCTACTGGTGGGTGCTGTGAAAAAGAGTCAGGATCTTTGACCTTGATATTGCCAAACTGATATATTAATAGTGCTTTCGTGAGATATTTACACACAGGTTTATTTTTCTTTTAATAAATAGTCATTAGTATTGTGGATATGATGATCAAGCTGGTAGAGGCAAATAACAGAACATCTAGAAGAGTCTGAACGGTTCAGTTGCATCCATTTACTGTGATGCAGCCTTCAAAGCCAAAGATGACTATTATCTCATACCATGATATCCAAAATCCATATCTAGTCATATCGCAATATCAGTATTGATACATTTTCCAGCAGCATGCGATAAGAACATTATTCCATTCTAATGGTAGTAAAATATGCGTTTACGGTCCAGCTGTGTGAAATGGATAACAGTACCTGGATGGTTTGGCTCTGGTACACTTTAATGACGTGAAAGTTAAAACTGTAGATTCCTTTTCTTGGTGACAAAAACACTGATTCAAATGTGAAGTAGTTTCCTATATTCACAAGAACCTATAAGAGAGGAGGGGGGAAAAAACACGCTTTGTGACAGTCATTTTATCTAAATTCACGAAAAGTTGCTTCTCAAACAGAGGCTATAACTTCAATGGGGCTTTGGGATGAAATATGCAAATAAGAAATCAACCATGCATGCAGTATTCATTGTTTTTGCTACCGGGCTCCCCCTATCAGACACAAACTGAAGGTGACATACTTCAAAAGGCATTCAGCCAAACCTGGACTCATTTCTTCTCAATGGACCTAAACTGAGCGTTTGCCCGTGGCAAAACCTGGCTGCTAAAGGGCATGAGTCATTAAACTTCCACCCCGAAAAAAGAAATGAGGCTTGTTAATATAAACGAGATGAGAAAATAAATTCCTCCATCATTAGATTTTACAGTCAAGTTGAATTACATGTCCAGGGCGAGACAGTGAAGAAAATGACTGCACGCATTGCATTGTAATCCTGGTGGTGGTAGAAAGAGGGCTGGCACATCTACTGCCTTTAAATCTGCTCTTGTCTAGTAAAAAAAATAATAAAATAAAATACAAATAATAATAATAATAAATAACAAATAATATAAACATACTTATACTAATACTATTATTATTAGTATTAGTACTGTTAAAACCTATTATGATCTAATGAATAAGACAATAGCTTTATATATTATTTTTTTATTTTTATTTAATTAATAATGACTTTTCTCACTCACACTAAGCATACTTCATCCTAAATATGACACATTCCGTTCCCATATCAAAATACATAGAATTTAATATGTTTCATGAGTGCCACTGATAGTATTTTTTAGTACAGTATAGTGTAAATTAGCTTTATTATATCAAAAACAGCACTGATGGAGGTGGTAAAAAAAAAAAAAAAAAAAAAAAAAAAAGTAAGCTGTTCTGGTTGTTTCCAGAGACACTTGGCACAAGTGGAGAAATGACATCTGCATGCTCAGGCGTGACCTTTGACAAGCAGGTGTTGTCTCCACAGCAGCATTAGTATGCGCTCTGGCCACACAATACAGCAGCACTGGAGAAGGAGCCAGAGGTGACCAGCCAGCGCAGCCCCATCAGCCGCAGCATCAAATGACAACTGTGCAGTTAAAATAAGAGGGCAGGAGGGCTGTACAGCTGTATTGATACACTTGACTGCCGATTACTAATAGAGTTAATGTTGTGCGTGCGTGCGCGGGCATGTTGGTGCATGCATGCGTGCGTGCGTGCGTGCGTGCGTGCGTGTGTGTGTGCGTGCGTGCGTGCGTGTGTGTGTGTGTGTGTGTGTGTGCGTGCGTGCGTGCTCTGCAGGATGCCCGGCCCTCCGACATAATCCAGTCACTTCCAAACCTCCTCTCCAGGATCTGCTGTCTCTCTCTCTCTCTCTATTCCACATTCCTGCCTCAAACTAAACTCTGGTGCAGGACAGCAAAAAGCTGCACTTCCAAAATGACACTCTAATATTCTGCATCAGAGCTCAAAATAAAGCTAGAGGATGAATGGAAGGGGGGATAATAAAGGTTTTAAATTTGGCAAACAGTGAAGAATGAAAGTTCAGTTTTTTGGCATCAAATGGAGAAAATAAATCTCATTTTCAAACTGCGGCTTAAGTAAACTTTAGGGTATTTGCTGCTAATGTGAATGCTGTTGTCTTACTTGGTCGAAGTAGATGATTCTTGTTTTGTTGCTCATCTCGGATGGTTCATGGTTGTTGCTTCGGACTGCAGAGAAAGCCACCTTGGAGTTGGCGGCGCGCACCGAGATGCCAAGCGGAGAGGACGAGCCCTTCCAGTCCGTGGCCGGGTTGGAGTCGCACACCACGAGACATTTGCCCTCCAGGACAATCGGCTCCGTGTCATTCTGAGCTCTCACAACCTCAGAGATCACAGTCCAGCTGAGCACCAGGATGAGCGAGTGAAGCATGGCTCTCTCAAACAGCTGTGGCAGCACCATTTCTAAAAGAGACCGTCTCCGCACCAAGTTTCCGAGCCCCTCCGCCGCTCTCCCCCACCGCAGACGCGTCTGACGCTGTGAATTTCTCTTACTGGATCCAGAGATATGCCATATCCCAGTGAGATATCGACAAACAAAAACAATCCGTGTAAGTGCAAATCTTCAGATGCAAATGTCAAGAGAAGACAAGAATCACCAAATTGTGTCTGCGCATCTCATTTTCACTTACATTTTAGTTCAGTCTCTGGAACGAGACCAAGGTGTGAACGGCAGATCGGTCCACTCTGAGACGCGAGGCAGCACTGTTTGCTCTTGTCGATAAATCGTCCATAGCCCGCGCTCCGACTCCAAATAATGCGTCTGTTGACGGCTGTTCCCCGCGGTGATCTGCTGCGTAGTGCGCGCGGTTAGTCATCCACTTTACGCACGCAGGTACATGTGGTATAACTTATAATTAACAGCCCCGCGTAATTTCTTGAAAGCTTGCATGCATCCAGTTCCCTCGGCGCAATTTAGAATAATTCCATATTCATCACTTGGCTGTGTTCATCACATGATTTCTGGAGAGAAAGAGCGCAGAAAGTCGAATGACAGGGGTTTCCAGCGCCAACTCCTCGTCGAGAAAAAAAAAATCTTCCCAAAGACAATTTTATGATTTTATCAGTCAGAAATATGCCGCCTAGTTTGATTTTTAGAACAGCATTGATAATGTCCAGTGGAAGATTATGGTGAATTTGTTAGTTTACTGACCAGATCTTCTCACTCACCCTAATAGTACCTGAAGTAACCATTGCTTAATCATGAAAAATGACTTCACATGCTTATTTTATCCATCTTATCCACAGAGTCTGTCAGTTAATCGCTCCTGACATGCAGATCCACGGCCCCTCTGTGCTCCACAGAGGTCAGCGACGGGCCTTTTACTTTTTATATGCCTCTGCTTGATGACATCATCCGCAATATTCAGTGTTTGACACACAGATGACACACAACTCTGCCTGTCAACAGAAACTCAGATGCCTGTCTTCAGACTGCATGGACTAAAGTCATTTTTGTTTCCCTCAGATAACAAAAATGACTGTTCCTAGAATTCATAATTCATAATTTTCCCTTGATTTGTCTTTTGAATATTTAGTCCCTTAGTTTCCTCAAAGCTCAGACAAAAATCTGCAAAGGAGACTTTTCACTTAATGCCAAATAAAGAATTTATTTTCAGTCTAAGATGTTTGGTTTATGCGTGTATCACATCCAGGACCAGTTGCTGCATTAAATCCACAGCTCCAAAATCCTCCTGTTGAGAATATTGACAAGAATTTTAAAATCTGAGCTTGCTTCTCTCCCTGTATCACTGCAGGCGGCTCAATTAGTCCTTCCTCTGACTTACAAGGTGTTACAGGGTCTGACTCCATCCCTCACTTTTTTCTTTACTTGGATGAGCCCGTGCTTTATAGTCCAGCAAGAATCAAACCTTTGAAACTATATGGGGAAAAAAAGAAAAAAAATAGGTGGCAAGTACTTTGGTTTTTAAGCCCAGCATTTTTGGAAAGATCTTTAAATTGTCCGAGAATCAGAAATGAGCCAAATTTTCTGATCCACTCTCAAAGCACAACTCCAAAACATCTCCTAATTTACTGTAAAACTGCCAGGATTGATCTCATTTAACTTTATTTTTTAACTTATGTGTATTTCAGACTTGTTAAACTGAAATGAGTCTGAAATTGTTCTCTCAGACGCATTTGTTTTCTTGGTAAATTCATACTAATTCATTCATGCCTCTGATAATTGTGGCCATATGTCCTTAAGTCCGTATGTCATAATCTTTCAAATGTTAAAACACCACACACAAAACATCACAATGCAGCCAATACCAACTATGTGTATTGTGAGTGATTAAACTTTGAAGTGGTTAAATTTTGTTAAACTCCACAGGATCTTTATAACTGAGAACTGCACAGAAAGAAAGGTGGCATTAGTGCAAGTCAGGATTTAGATGGAAGTGATGGAGACGGGCTGGAAGCACAATTCTGTCTGCAACATATTTGAATATGAATTGTTCCACAGATTTCTTTTTTTTTTTTTTTAATCTTATTTTATTCCCCAATATGTGATGTAAGGACCCACGTTTGTAAGGAAGAGTGTACAGCAGATGGTGAAACTGTTTTAAATTTTTGTTTATTCTTGAATCACAGCATCACAAAGACAGATTTTACTGTCGATTTATTAATAGACAATGTTTTGTTATGATATGTGATGTGTGAAAAGTTGCATGATTATGGTGACAATGTGTTAAATCTTTTTTCCAAGGCTTATGGAACTGTCACTACGTGTCTCAGCCAGGCTCGCCATATCTGGTGTTTTTCAGGAGGACAAATGAGGCTTCCCAGAATGCCATCAGTTGGCAGTTTCTTTTTGTATATGTCCAAATGTCTCCGAGATATGTGATGATTTATGGCCAATTGTAAAGGTGCATTATTTTAACTATATTTTTGAAGTGCAAATGCATTCATGCATCCATCCAGGTTTGCCAAGAGGACCACTGAACTTAATATGAAGCAAAGCTAGAAGATGCATGAACTTTTTCTCCATTTGGAGTCACATTTTTGAGATCTTTGACTGCACACACAAGAACGCCTTCCTTTGCCAGACAGTATGTTGTTTTTGACATCAATCCCTCTCTGAATAGAAGACAATCTTAAGAAAGCATCATCCTCGCCCCAAATAGCTGCCATTTTGTGAGATTTGAGCCCTCACCCATTTCTGATAAATACCTCAGTGTCTAATATAATGCATTGCCAATATGTTTTCATGGCAATGGAAATTTCAGAGCTGGGAGGCAACGGCTTGTAATCTTCCAGGATCTTCCTTGGAAAGTTTACACAGGGAAGCAAAATGAAAAGGGGCACAAACCAGTGAAGTAATCCGGCTTTTATTTGAGCAGGACTATCATGTGTGCAGCTAGAGATGGCATTTTCTAAGAACATCTCAGCCATCAGCGCACTGTTTTTGAGGATTTTCAGTTTATTTTGCAACACAGGTTACAAATGTCCAGAGGTGTACGAGTGACCCTGGAGACACTGAATCTATGAAAGATATTTCATGAGGATTCATTGTACCAACTTGTGAATGAATTAATGGTAAAGAAAAAAAACCTATTCCTCATTTTTCAGTGAAATATAACACTCTGCCAGTCTCAGCTGAGGCCTGCATAGAATTGTAATTTTTTTTGCTGACACAAATTGGAAACTATCAAGGTAAAACTGGTGAGTATGAGTGTGTATGTGCATGTGTGTGGCGGAAAATAACTCAATGGCCTTTTCAATGGCCAACAAGGTCAAGAGATTCAATACACAGCATATGAAAAATTCTCGGTTCTCTAAGATTTGAAAACAGGCAGCTGCAAACCCTCGGTCTGAACAGGCTGTGTCCCTGAGATCCATGTTGGAAAAAATGTTGTGTTTGATTTAGTATTGAATTATAGAGCTGCCTACACTGTACTTGATAAAAGTGGTGAGAATGAAGTCTCTGATTGTAACATAATGTTTTATTTATTGTGAGAATGATCTATTCCTTATTTCATTATGGGCCCCCCATTTTGACAGCCAATGCTCTATAGATGATCTACATAGGTAACACTGTCTCTCCCTCCCCGGTGACACTTTCACACTGTGCTGACACGTTGTCATAGCGAGCTTACAAATAATGTGACTGAGAACACCCATTAAAGAAAAAAATTCACGTGTCAGTGGTGAAGAATGTGTGTGTGCTGCGGTGTTTGAATAATTCTTGGGGAGACAATGCCAGGCTCACTCACCAGGTGAAGGGATGTCTACAAATTACTTAAGCTGACTCTCACATTGGAGGCAAATCGCATTATTATTCTTTGCGGCTCCCTCCGGCAATTATATCTTTTTAAACAAATGCATTCTATGGGAGAAGCAAGCAATTTTGTCATTTGAATAGGACAAACTCAAACATAAGAGAGGGAAAAAAAGACCTGCCACTGGGTCTTGATGAAAAAGAGAAAGTCTCTGAGGAATTTAATTAGCAGTCAAGTCAAAACGGAGAGAGAGGAGAGCATGTATCGTGCGTCTAACACGCTGACCACGTCAGTTTGTCCTGTCACACATAATGAGAGGATTTGGTTAATCTTCAAATAGGTTTAGGCAACTTTTTTATACACTCAGACACTGCAGAGTTTTACACAAATCAAACATAAATCCCAAGTAGTGTTCGTGTACGGTGTTATACATTTAAAAGCATTTAAATAGGCAATAGGCCAGAGGCAGTCAAGAGATAAATATATAACAAGTCAGTGACTGTAAGTGGCTCCCATCCAATACAGTGATAGTTGAACATTAGTCTAACTGGATTGAATCAAAGAAATCGTTGCAGGAATATCTATTTTCCTGTATTGGGAAATCCTTAAAAATTGTTTACATGTGGCAAATCCTCGTCTCATTCAGCATGTCCAAAGAAAGGATTTCAGATAAAATCCACAGCTGCGGCTGCAGAGGTTTCAGCTATTTTCCCCCAAAACAGCGCTTACATCTGATAGAGGGCCTCACAGCATTTCAGACCCCGGTGAATTTCTTTTCTTTAAAAAAATAAATAATAATAAAAAAAAAAAAAATCAGCTGTGCACATCAGGGGGAAATGAAGGCTATTCAGTTCCACGGTTTTAAATTAACAGGCAAGACCAGATTGTAAAACCAAGGTTGGAGCTTTTGGAATTTGCCCCTGATAGCAGCTACCTTTTATACGTGTTTTTGTTTAATTCGCCCTTTTGCAGACAAGGCTGACATGCTCACAATGAAGGAGGCGGTACAATAAAGTCCAACTTGCCCAAAATAGAAACATGGATGAACACGGTGCTTCGTACAAATGATTGTACACTCACTGCAACTTAGCTTCGTTTGTTGATTTACCCTCAATGTCAGAGGGGGAGCACAGGTGTTAAAAATGCCGGGAAACCGGAAATAGTGGCGACCAAAACCCAGAGGGAAATATATGGATTCAGAAACTGCCTTATTATATTGTGCACTGAAAAACAACAGAGTTTAGTACAAGATGTTGGCATGGCGATGTAAACAAAGGGAATAAGCTGGAACTGGAAGGAAGATTTTTTTTTTTTGCAAAGCAACACAAGCAAATATGGAACATTTTATGGATCAGTGAGGGCTCGTGTGTGTGTGTGTGTGTGTGTGTGTGTGTGTGTGTGTGTGTGTGTGTGTGTGTGTGTGTGTGAGGGATTCAGTCCGCTTGGCCAGCAAGCCGGCGCATGCTGCAGAGTCTCAAGTCAATATGAGACTTTCCTTTTTCAATAAACACTTTTGTTTGTAGCAGCCTGCGAAAATGAATCCCCACAGCAGCTACATTTGGGCCTCACCACTGGAGAAACTGGATGTTGGGTGCCTTTCTCAAGGGAACATCAGTGCTAGTTAAAGGGTAGAATGCAACATTCATTCAGTCAAATATCTTCTAACTAAAGACCATATTTGAAATTTTATGGAACTTGAGATGAAATGTGCAACTGATGAGCTGCAATTGTGCAGAAGCACTTGTTAATGAAATACTGAAAGCCTTCAACATGAAAATCTGTGAATATAAGTGGTGAAAAAATATTTCTTATGAAAATGAATGAACTAAATGTTTCCTTAGAAAAAGACAAGCCTCGTAGGTTTAAGAGCCTCATTCCAGATCAACATCCTGACATAAGGCAAAGTTGTAAATGAGAAAATATTATTTATTCTTCCTATTCTTACCTGCAAAATGACTACCCAGTAATCCTTAATAACTCTAGCTACCCATCTGAGAGGCACTGCATTCAAACAAGCTGAGGTTTAACTCAATTTTTTAACTCAGTGTGAAATACTCAAGATCAAGTGAAATAACAGGCAACAGCCGAGTACAAACAGAGGACAAGAGGCGCACATACGGTACATATTCATCTGGCTGCCAGCGGTTCTTTCAAAGCTCACAGAATATCAATGTAATCTGAGGTATGTTTTTGCTGGATTTGATGAATGGCATGTTACTTATGACATGTATTTCACAAACTGCAGAAAGCGACATGAATCTGAAAAAGAAGAAGAAGAAGAAGAGGAGGAAGAAGAAGAAGAAGGAAAAGAGGAACTTTCCGAAGGGCAAACTAAATGATTCTCCATATTTCCCACTAATGATTCACCAGTTTCTTCAAATAGATGGATATAATTAAAACCGGTGCTTTCTCCCTTTTCAGCAAAATAGTGGAAGTTTCACAGCTCAGCATGAGGTCTTGTTCGTTATATAATTGGTTCACACTGATAGAACCACTAACACTTTTTTGTCCTCTGATGAAAATGTCCGACGCAGGGAACGTAAATCAATCAAGTCTTTTAAAGCCGTGCTAAGAGCCCCCATTTTCCTCAGCAAAGCTGTTAAAGTGGGGAGGCACGGGTGGCTGCTGACAGATGCATTGTGTGTGAAACATGCAATGCCACAACACAGATGTTGTCCTGAATCAGAGGCGGCCTTGGAGCTCTTCCTGCAGCGCTGGGATGGAAGATGTCCCCAACCAAGGCGTGATTGGGTGTCTGCATGTTCAAAGTAAACACGGAGTGAAAGTGCACCAGTTTCAGCCGGCCTCTTGAGTGCTGTCTATTTTGTTCCTCTGCCAGCAGATAGCTGTGGGTAATAGCGGCACACTTCAGCATCAGAGTGCTTCATAAAGCCGAGTCTCATTACT
Source organism: Myripristis murdjan (assembly GCF_902150065.1). Taxonomy (NCBI): domain Eukaryota; kingdom Metazoa; phylum Chordata; class Actinopteri; order Holocentriformes; family Holocentridae; genus Myripristis; species Myripristis murdjan. The sequence continues at coordinate 24,813,842 of NC_043986.1, read as the reverse complement.
GATTTGTCTCAAAACAAATTCCAATAAACAGCGAGCCCTCCCAAACCAAAACCAACCTGTGACATGAACTAATGTAATCTTGATTAGCTTTAATGGCAAGATATCCACAAAACTGATCCACTGAAATTGTCATTCTGTGTCTACGAGCATCAGCATCATTATACAGAAGCTGCAGGAGCCTCTGACAGTAAAATGGAGGTAAAATACAAGTGGTCATTACAGCTGTGACTCACAACAATGCTTCAGTTTATAAGTATAAAGTATATAAGTATAAAGTGTTCCAGTGTGCCATAACATGACATTTTACATATATATGTATATCTGTATTAATTACATAAACAGTGCTTGTACTAAAATTCAGATGTGCTAAGCTTGATTTGACTATTTTAGCAAACATACGATATAGCCTATACAATTTCAGCGTGGGTCCTCTTGAAGTCGTGCATGAACTGACAGACCAACCCAAACAGCTCCCGGGAGTCTTGATTGGCTGGTTCTCCAAATTTCACCTGCACAACAGAAAACCAGGATTAGTTGGTCAGAGAAAAACAAAACACAACATCTAACAGCAATCACATGCTCATGCACCTTTGAGTTATTTCAAAATTCCCTCATAAGTCTAGTTTCATAAGTGAATGGATGTCTGGGTTATGCGTATTCTACCAAGCAAACGTCTTTTGGTATAATTAGCTCATATCCTGCCTCAGCATGAATTTGGTTCCTTCAGTGCACTTATACAATAAGGTAGAAATGTAGTGTTGAATTAATAGTTATTCTTAGGTGATTAGGGGTCATTGACATAAGAATGCTGGTAATTACTATCAAGCCTCAAGCTAAAAGTTAGCAGAGAGGGGCAGCGTAGCAGCTTAGTCTGCTAATTGGCTTATTACATGCTCTTGACTGGATAGGTTAGAGTTCTGGCTCAAGCCTACTGGTACAATTTCCTCATCGCTTTCTTGTCTCTGTTCACACAAGGCATTGCAAAATCAAATCAAATGCTTCAGGACAGTCATCTACTCCTTTGTTGTTGAGAAATAGCAATATTACATGTGCAGAACAGCTCTGAACCTAATGTAACTATTAAGGGCCTTGCACTTGAGACCTTTTTTTTTTTTTTACTGGATATATATTATGAGCCCTTTATTCTCTTTACATCATGGGAGGCCTTTGCAGTACATTACAAACGTTGCAGTTCTTGCACTCCTTTTATCAGTGAGCTGAACCTCAATGGGCTTTTCTGGTTTGTCCATCAAATGAAGGTGCAGGAGATTCCTCTTGAAGCCTCTGCACTGTCAGCACTCCTTAAAGCTTAAAACTGAAGAACGTCGCAATGTCTTACAAGGTCATATATTTATTAAACACAGTCAATGGAGTCAAACAGCATACTCCATGCCTGTGCAAGTGCAATTAGGAGTGTAAACAAATTCACTTTTTAGACAGAAAACACTCAAGACTTCAACCCGACGACTCCCTGCATTGCTAAATATCTGTGCATTAGATATTACTTATTTATCTTTTCTGTTTTCTTGAAAGCACTTTGCTTCCGAGCGCCGTGCTTCTTATGAATGCCTGGATACTAAGATATCTCCTGACTCCTCTGACTTTATTGGACAGTTTGGTTTGCTGCTGAGACGTCTCTTCACACAGTGGAAACAAGTATTTCAGCACCAACAGAGGAGCAGGTCTTCGTGTAATACCTTCAGCCCTACAGAGAAATACTGCAGCCACAAAAAAAGGCACGTCAACCCTAAATGCAACATTTTCTTGCAGACACACTCTCAGCTATCGTTCTTAGTGTGCAGGTTGGAGCTCTTTGCTTGTAGAAGCCAAATTATCACCCCCTTATCTGCAATTACTGAAGTGGAATTACATTCAATACATGGGCGCCTTAAGTATACCGTGCATTAGGAGCAGAAAGCGGTGATGTGACAGTGCTATGTGTAAGCTTTCAGTGTCAGTGTTTGCAATGGGTCTTGTAACATATTATGAAGCTAATCTTACATCAAGGCATGCAACATGTCAGACTTGTTTGGAAAAATCACCATATTGTGGTCCTAATAGAGAGGCTGCATTACTGCAAAACACGTTATGTAAAATGTCTCCCTTTGGTTGGTAGTTTGAAGGGCTAATGAAACCAGAGAAGCTACTATCAGAATACGCCTCTCTAAAAATCAACCCCCCCACACCTTCCTCCCCAAGAATGCTCATGCGCCTCTGTTTAATATATTTGCATGTTGGGTATTCAAGGGCATCATTATGAATTCCCCACCCTGTGAAAAGATCTAACGAAATATGACGCCTTTCCCCCAACCTGCTGCTCCCCTGTTCAACTCCCGTGGCCAGTCAGGCTCAATCATTTTCCATGATCCTCCTGGAGGGGTTTACTGTGTATGGGGTGGGGGGGTGGGTGGGGGGCACATGCACAATATTGGACCACAGTTCCACTCTAGTTATTATTCCTCATGTGATGAAATCTCAGGGTGGGGATGGGGGACTGTGGCTTAGCCTGTGTCCTCTTTAGACCCTACTGATCTAATTTTGACAAAACTTGTGTTCCAGCTTTTGATAAAAGTTGGAGGGACAATAAATCTTGTTGCTAAATGTCTCAAAGGATGCCTGCATCATTTATGGAGATGCATTCCTTTCAATGGCCATTCCTTTTAACCCTCCTATTCTGTTCATTTTGGGCTAACACTCATGAGGTTCCCGGTCACATGTGACCGGTAACATTGTATTTGATTATAAATCCACTATGATACATATTATCACCTAATGTGGTGTTAGATCTTTTTATCAACTTCTGCTCTTGTGAAAATGACAAGTTTTGAACTTCTATTTGCTATGGATGTGCTGTAGGCCTAATTTACCTGAGATCATACCATTCGTTTTTTAGGGAAAAAAACATTATATAGATATTATTTTGACTATAACAAATACTCAGATGAAACATATTGTAGTATTTATCACAGAGTACTTCATTTCAATGTTTTCCAAGGACACTGTTTTGAAAACATTTCAATCTTCTGAATAGTGGCAAAAAAATAGCATCTTTTGTGTTCCCGTCAGCATTGACCACTATGATTTAGCTAGTCATCCTCATGACATTTTCACATGGAAGCTAACCGTTCCTCTCAGGTGGGGATGAGGTCCAGGAAAAATGACCATTTTTGGACCGAAAGGTGACCACAACTTCAGCTGGGTCTTCTTCCTGACACCTGACACCTGACAGGTGGCAGGTGTCAGGTGACAGGTGTTGGCAGTTCCCGTGGTAGGTTCCCGTGAGGGTTGCCATGGAAGCCAAAAAGGGGCAAAGTTATGTGTGTGTGTGTGTGTGTGTGCCTTCTCAAAGACACCTACATGTTGGGGTGTGGGAAAGAAGTCTGAGAAATACTTTCCCGTGGGGGTTGCCATGGAAGCCAGAAAGAGGTATAAGGTGTGTGTGTGTGTGTGTGTGTGTGTGTGTGTGTGTGTGTGTGTGTGTGTGTGTGCGTGTGTGTGTGTGTGTGTGTGTGTGTGCCTGCTCAAAGACACCTACATGTTGGGGTGTGGGAAAGAAGTCTGAGAGATACTTTCCCGTGGGGGTTGCCATGGAAGCCAGAAAGGGTTATAAGGTGTGTGTGTGTGTGTGTGTGTGTGTGTGTGTGTGTGGGTGTGTGTGTGCCTGCTCAAAGACACCTACATGTTGGGGTGTGGGAAAGAAGTCAGAGAGATACTTTCCTGTGGGGGTTGCCATGGAAGCCAGAAAGGGGTATAAGGTGTGTGTGTGTGTGTGTGTGTGTGTGTGTGTGTGTGTGTGTGTGTTCACACACATCTGTGTCTGCTCAAAGACACCTGCATGTTGGGGTGTGAGAAAGGAGTGTGGGAATGTGTTTAACTCTATTTTATACACTAATTGTAGTCTTACCCATTCATTTCTAATGACCGGTCATTTGTGACCGGGAACACGATGGGTGTATACAAGTTAAATAAAACATTCAAAAATTAATAAAAATTCTCCAAATTTATTTTATGTGTTCAGATGCCATGTGTGAACAAAGTCATGGAACCTCATGACAAACAGATGAAATTAACTGCATTTTTTGGAGAGAAAACTTGTACACCGGTCAGATTTGACTGCGAACACAACAGGAGGGTTAATGTATTTACTATCGATCCATGGCACTAAATGTATAGTGTTCTTGTTTCATGAGGTGCACAAAGAGGTGAGTCCAGGTTATCCCTTGCTGATGTCTTATTAAATTTTTGTAGTTCGCAATGGCAAATAAATTACAGGAGCATTTTTATATTTTGAGACAATTCCAATGTTGACTGTGCAAAAAAGGCTGTGATATCGAGAAGATGTTTTGTACATTCAGTGTCTTGTATGGTGTTTTTAGTCTCCAACATCCTACTATCTTATGTTCAAGATGTGGAAAAAGTTTAGAGCGGGCTGGAATCGAATTGTGGGCCTAGTATAACACGATTCCCTAGCAGGCCTAAAGCTCACAGCATAGCCTATCATATCTCAGAGCTCAAACACAGCGAGAAGGGTAAGTGCACTCTCTATGATGATGGATTGTCCATGGAGGTATAGGAAAGGTGAGAAAATGAGCACTGCTTTTGTATTGATTGTTTTGGGTGGGAACTCCATAAAAAAGACACAGTACCTGTTAAAATGTCAAAGGGAGGCTCAAGCTCCATAAACCTCATCTAACCAGGTTATTGGCCGTTGAAAATGTTCTATTTTATAGACAACGTGATAAAAAAAAAAATACATCGGGATGAGTACCTCCACTAAATCTAATGATATGTGTAACAGGCCTGATTCCCAGAGCCAGAAATATGCTACAAGTACAACTCAGTTTGAAAATTTGTTTATACAATCATTACAGTCCAGGCCAGTTGAGTCAACATTTGAAAAGATTCTCTCCTGAAGTTATAAATTAGGGAGGCCTCTGATTTTGGTTGGATACAGCCCATTTAAATTAAATTTGAGCATAACGTATGAAAATGAATACCAATTAATTACAAAACATAAACACACCATTAAGGCTGTAGTACATGAGCAACTTCTCCTCCTCCATTGGTTTATCTCTCGCAAGAGATAAAGCAAAGAACCAAAACTGTGCTTTGTGGGCTCACCCAGTGCTTTGCTGTGAGCAGAGAACACTGCACAAGTTGCTCTAATAGTCTCTCTTTAATCTTTTGTCGGCCATTTCCCTTCATTTCATTGGTGTAACACCACAGGATGAGCTCTTCTCTCAGCAGCAAATGTTCGCCAAAACACACAAAATTACCCAAAGGAGATGGGCGTTTCACAGCTGAAAAGCAGAGGCATCCATCGCCAAATAGCAAAGCTTCTCTGATTCCTTACATCCCTTGTAAGCCCTCGTGGGCCTTGGGGTGCAAAGACTAGGTGAGAAAGAGGAAAGCGTGAGGACTTCTTTCTCTGAAATATAGATACGCTCCCAATGCAGGGCAGCAAGATAAGCTGACAAACAACAGAAAAGAGACATGTGGACGGTGCAGTGGAACAGGGCAGCAGCCATCCATCTCTGAGGCTGCACAACAGAGATATTGAAATAATAACTCAGGGATTACCAGTATGTCAGAGAAGAGTTTCTTCATCTGCTCACACTTCTTCATCAGCGCCGAGAGGTCTGCGTTGTATTTGTCAATGGCCATCTGCGGTGTGGGGGGAGAGTCCTGCTGAGTTTATTCATTCACTCTCGCATTTGATCATTCATTCATCAAACTGATAATCACTCTAAAATGTCGTCTTGCATAGTTCTTCTTTGCTCATCTGTAACTTTAAAACCTCTCAACCATCACATGCTGTTTGTATATCGCAATGTGCAAATTATGTGTAGATGTATGCAAATTATACAAATATGGATATGAATAAAATATATATCATGTTGCAAACTTAATGAGTTCCTGCAGATTTAAAGGATTTTTAAGAAAACATGTTTTGTCACCTATCTACTCCCATAGGTTTTATACTACAAACACGTTCCATATGGCAAACCGTGCAAAATTCTCTGGAGATTTATGCTTTCATTTTGCTTATTGATACTCTTTATACTTTGTGAAACATAATAACAAAGACCTGCATTGTATTTATTTGTCAGCCAGTGTGTACAGTAGAAACTCCATTCAGATTTCTAAATGCTCAGTATGACATGCTGATCATACATGCACACTCCTGTAATGATAAACACAGAAATGCAAAGCCAGACTAATCAGCTTATCAGCTGACAGCAATCCCATACATTTTGCAGGAAATGCTTCTTCTCTAGCTGACTGTGTTAACTGTTAATGAGTTTTGAGGTCAAAGTGCATATGGATTGCAATTCATTTTTACCCTCCTTGAGATTTCCTTTTCATGTATTGTACATGTATTACAGGAAACCAAGGGCAAATTTCCATATTGTGAACGTTGTGCAATTATTTTAATTAATTAATTAATTAATTAATTAATTAATGTTATTTTCTGTCTTTCTTTTTTTGCTGGATCTCATGTTTTAATTGTTGTGTTTTATTGCTTTGTCTCGACACCACATGCTTCAATAACTAAAATTTAAAATAATACCACAGCACTATGTTCAGTGTCACTAAATACATGGATAAATACGCACTAAGAAAGGCAGTATACTTCACCTTCAGGTCTTTGGAGAAGTTTGGGTGATGATCGCCACCATTTCGCTTCTTGGAGGTTTTTTTATACTGTATGACCTTCTGTAGTTCATTCTTCAGGACTGAAGCAAGACACACTTTGGTTAGCATCTATTATATTTGACCGCCGAAGCAAACAGCTGCTTTAAATAAGACGGTGTCTCCTGTGCATTCCTTTCAAACGCTGCGCTTGCTCATGCGGCAACTGTTTGTAAGTCATCATTCAGAAAATATTTATTGCATGGAGCTCATATATAAACACTGCGATGAAGAGTGTGTCAACAAATTACTCTTTCTCGACACACACATATAGATCTGGTAAATGTTACTATCCCTCTCCTATTACTTCCAAGTGGACAAATGACCTCTGTTGGCACAAAAAGTAGTGTTAGTATTCCATTTATGTCAGCATATTGAAGAGAAAAGGTCTTGGCCGTGATAGTAAAATGTGATCTACTCACCATCTACCTCTGCGGTCAGTCCTTTGATGGAGGCTATCCGAAAACAGAGGCACACAGAGAAAATTCAAGTTTCACTTAACTGGCCCCAAACTGAAAACTACCACACAGATTTTTCAGCTTTGATCAAATCTTGATTAGCTTATACCTCCTGGGACAGTTTCAAATTCCGCCAACTCCTGGATAAAGGCGACCAAGCATGGTTCATGCAACATGATCTGCTCAACAAGGGCATGGAGCAAGGTGAACTTTCTGTCTCTCCCACGGAGCTGGCAGAGCTGGGGGAAGAGAGAGCGCGCACTTCATAAAAACAGGGCAAGGACATGACATAAGAGGCAGAAAAATGTACGAATGTATGCCTGTGCTCGCGGGTGCTGGTGAGCACAGGGGCGCAAATGCAGCTTCGCACCCAAGGACAGCCAAAAAACAGAGGATGTTGATGTACAGAACCTTTTATACAAGAGTCAATGTGCTTGAACTCAGGAATGCATTCATTGTGTATTTAGCTACATATGTCAATAACTTTACCTTGAATTTTTTATATACTGTGCTCTATCTATTTGTCTATCTATGTATCTAGGTATGTAAGCCATGTCGTACTTGTCAATGCCACAGAGTTGAAATGCAAGAGGAATTCTATGACAGGCATTCACAGTCGATTTCTAGGTTATGTTGTTTACCGGTTGGAGGTCCAGGCCCCAGAAGACCCGAGATGCAACCACTGAGTATTGACTCTCAGATGCTAACAAGTTATAAAAAAAAAAAAAAATGTTTTTCTTAAGAGAAAAAAAAAAAAAAAAACATTCAGTCATTAATTTGAAGAGGGACTGTCTGAAATAACGACAAGTTGCCCCTCTCAATTAGATCTCAAAACACCTCTGAGGGAATTTGAGGCCTCGGCTTCATTAAGTGTAATAGAGGACATTTTACATCTGGGCAAAGAGTCCTGCGCCTTAAACCCTCCCGGTGGAGAACCATGCCCACCAAACAGTGGTAGAAACAAAAATCAATAGAAATGCAGAAACAAGATACCCAAGCACTCGGAATATGGAAACAAACTCAAGACTACGGTAAAAAAAACTATGTATTCGACAACTAATGAACCTTTAAAAAAACAAGAAAAAAGGGGTTTCAGGTACTGAGGTATGAAGGAAAGATGCACTGAGGTGAAACAAACCACTGCTACAGTTAATGGTAGTTCAACTCCAGGAGCCTCCAGACACTGGTGGCCACATGATGAGTAGTTTCATTTCTCCTGTGAAAGCAGACACTGATGCAATCACACAAGTGTCAGAGCGGCCGGGGCTGTGACCTCGGCAGACTTGGCCGGCCACAACAGCAGGGACAGCGGAGAAAAAAAATTGAAAGGAGACTCAGAGAAATCCTGTTGTGTATATCAATGAGTAGTCTTATTAGCCTAGCGCTGCACACTCCATCAAAGGTCAGGCATCGTCAGCGGAGCCCTACTTTAGTTAAGGACGAGAGGCGGAATCCCTTGGCCTTTTCCTTTCCGGCATTCTCGTTCAGGTAATTGCCGATGGCGAGGATGTACTCCAGCACGGAGACAAATGACCCGGAGTCGCACAGCTGCATGCACATTCTGATCTTCTGGTCAATCAGCTGAAACACAAACACGGGGACACAAAGTAAAGTCATTTCTTTTTTTTGGCAGTCCACCTGCACACTAGCTCTGCTTTTGATTCCCTCCGCACAACAAGTTTATGAAATTTGAGTTGAAAAAGAAAGGAGCTCATTTTCGAGCGGAGAAACCAGACAAAAATAGCTCTTGGCTTTATTGTTTTACATTATAAAGGTAAACAGCTATCTCGCAATGCCTCACTTGACCTCATGAAATGAATAATTTCACTAATCAGGGCCCTTGTTGTTATGCAAGATTAGGGTTTGGTATGCAATTGTGTCAAGTACAAATATGCCTCTGGAACAGCTGAAGATTTCACAGTTAAGGTGATACTGATGAACAAATCCTGTTTAATATGGATACGAATATTAATGCTGAACTTCAGGTGTTACAGTAGTGGAACAAGCTGTCTCGCTGAGGTGGGATTTTTAGGTTTTCTACAAGGTGGGCTGAAGCCGTAGAGGGAGCCCTTCCAAAGGTCCATACCAGCCAGGTGCAGCTCTCCAGCCATACGCTCCTGTTTTAAGAATAACCTCCTAAAGTCCACCAGTGGGACAGATCCACCCTCACAGAGCAATATGCAAATATCCATTTAGATTGTGCACCGGAGCATCCTTACCACCAAGAAAACCAAGTTTATATGGCTCCTAACATAAACAATCCAGATTATGAGGCCAGTTAACCTGCTCAAGTGTCCACAGATTCAAAGTTAGAACGTGTACAAATCACTCGAAAACAGGAAAAAGCTGCTAAATGTTGCATTACCATACATCACAGTTTCAGAATATCCCTCTGTCGCCACAAATGTACCTGCTGCTTTCAGTTTGGTTTCTCTACTCTCGTATTCGTATTAAATGTGATATACGAGTGTCGGCACACAGAGCACAATAATAGCAATTTAAAAACGGACCCAGGTACACAATGCAATGAAATCTGTCAACCCGAGAGCAAAGCTGAATACTGACAGAGAACGCCGCAGGTGGGGAAACAATCCCCAGGTGGTGACTTCTCCATTTTCTCTCCTTGAGCCGTGTCTGTCAGATGGCAAGTAAATCCCTCTTAATGTTCACAGCTTAGGAAGTCAGATATGTTAGGGAATCCAAGGACTTAAATGCATTTGGCAACAGAGAGGACCCCTACCTCTCTGTGTTTGAACAAATTGTGTTGTGAGACAGCTACATCAGTTGTGGATCACAGAATGGGGGTCAGCACAGCGTTTGTCACAGAGGAACTGCACATAAACTCCAGCTTCATCCATAGATGATGTTTTTTTTTTTTTTTTTTTTTTTTTTTTTTTTTTTAAACAAATCTCAGTTACATTGCAGCAAAGAGAAAAGTACAATAAATTTAAAAAAAGCCAAGAATAAATATAAACTTCATGAAATTTCTAAGCTTTCTGGTCTTGTCATCTAGCCAGCGTACAATGTTTGTCTCCAAGCTTTAGACAAAGAAAAATGAGCGTCAGACTCAGTAGATTACAATGCAATCGTTGTCGTCCATACGTTCCATTCTCTCTCAGAGAGTCAGCAGACGAGAGATTAGGAAAGCAAGCGCCGATGCTGAAAGTAACAGAGGCTTGAGAGAATCACATTAAAGAAAAAAGCAAACAAACAAAACTGAAGAGCTAGGAGGTATTTCTGTTGGGCTGTAATATCCTCAGACCCTACAGCGCCACATGAACAACGATGCTCTGGAAGAGTGTAAATGATTAGACTGACTAATGACGGACCCGGACTGTCTGAGTACTCTGAGGGCACACGCTTTTAAAAACTGACGAGGGGTATTACCATAACAAAAATGCTAAAAGTATGTATTTTTATTTTCATATTTAGATTTTTATGTATTTCTATTTATTTATTTATTTATTCATTAGCTGTGGCAATTTGAGAGTGCTTGCCTTTGCAGAGAAAAGTCAAGTATTTTGCTGAAAGAATTTAAATGGTGCCGCCGCTGCTCCAGTAGAACGAAGCCGCGGTGAAAGCATAACATTACAGCGGTCTACAGAGAGGGAGATTATGAAAGGCTACCAAAATGGGTGCAAAACACCTGAGCACTGTTTGCTGTTTTTTTTTTTTTTTTTTCCTTTTCTGATGGAGGTGACAGAGCTGTATATTTAATGGCAGCCACAGAGAAACGGAAGTTCATTTGATTAATATTCTTGCCTCTCAAATGAAGAGAGGTGTCTTAAATTGCCTCTCATGCCTCTCTGTCTTTGAAGACTTTTAACCAGGCGGCAAACACAAGAGAAACTACTTCACTCTCACTTCAATCAGAAAAGTCAAACTGAGGGGAAAAGCTTTTATGTTCTTTTTTCCCCTGATGTCCTTTTCATTTACATCTAAAGCCACGATGTATCTCGCCATTAGCATTTGCATTATAGAATACATTTGCATTCTTATGTTTCATCTCGTCTGAAGGTGACTGTGATTTCAACTGGGCCCGGGCGATATGGACAAAATCAAACCAAATACGTCGATACTGATGCTGTGACGATATTGTATGGATGACTATTGGTGCTTTCACAAAATTTCTACACAATGACATTTTTTGATAAGATATGATGACCTAGCAGGGAGAGGCAAATACCAGAACAGATACAGCTCTTTCCTTCTTCTCTAGCTATAAAACATACAATATAAACCATGAAGTCAAAGAAAAAAAGCTGTCAAGATGTTTTACTTTTTCTGTCTCTCTTTTTTGTTTTTCCTTAACTCCTACACACACATTTGCCATATGTATGCCTTTTCACTTATGTTCCAGTCTCTGTTTAATGTAATGTTTATGTCCAGCTATAGAACTGTGCGTTTGCATGTGATGTCATTCAGCGGCTATCTCTGTTAAATCACTTGTTGTGTATTTGTCTTGCTTTACCAATAAAAAAAAAAACAAAAAAAAAAAAAACAGGTTGAGACAATACTTAAGTCATATTCAAAATCCCAGGTGATACCTAGTCTTATATCACAGTATCCATATAACGTCAATATAGTAATTTTAACCCTTTCAGGTTGTTGGAGTGGAACAAACTTTCACACAGCTTAAATTTTGACTGATCTCCGGCCTTGATTCCAGAAGTGAGGCGGGTAACTCACAGGCTGCAGGTCGTTCATGCTGATCGGGAGCTCTCTGAGGGTCAGCAGCAGGTCCAGCTGTGTGCTCAGGCAGGGAATGTTGCACATCTGGAGCAAGGAGGAGACGTAAAAGCATCAGATGCGTGTGCACCCACGTACGGGCGCCCACTAAACATGCCAACAAGTTTTCTCTTTCGCGTGCGCACATGCACAGACACACACACACACACACACACACACACACACACACACACACACACGCGGGGTGCAATTATCATAACATCGCACAACCTATTTCCATGTGATTATTCAGATTTATTTCAAAAGCGCTGCTGCTGGGAGACACTTGAGGGAGATGTAGTCATTGGGTGGCTGCAGCTTGCTCTTACAGAAAGGGTTCTTCGGCGTGGAGAGCCCAGATTACCTCGGCCTCAAGTACAATGCCGCGTGCCTGTCGACAGGCTGATTTAACAGAGAAACTGAAGGCTTGACACTTTGAAACGATTGGCTGAGCTGCCTAGTCGACCTTTGTGTTGGTGCTAACCTCTAATAAATCACTCTGAGTTGTCAGACCATCTCGCTCATGCTCAGGTGCCTCTCCCAAAAGCCAAAGGGCGCCCACTCTGATGGATGGGTAAGGAAAAGATATTAGGATTAGTGCTAGAAATCGAGACCCATGTAATCATTTGGCTATTTTTGAAGATCGCCCGGAATGTGTCATCCTCCGCGGCCTCCTCTTGCACCGCCTCCTCATCCTATCACATTCTCTCACACATTTGGAATTTTTAATTGAAGGTTAACAGATCGGGCTGATCTTATGCCAAGATAGTAATATTATAATCCGTTTCCTGCTGAGGAAAAATTCGCACATTTGCTGCAATGATGGAAGTAATCAATTCCTCCAGGAGGTTTTTTTTTGTCAGTGCTGCATTCAGAAAACTCTAGTTGGCCAAATATAACATAAAGAAATGAATTTGGCTTGGCACGACTGTGGACAAGGACATGTATTCAAAGTTTCCAGCATGAGCATCACTCTCTGATAGACAGAGCACACAAAACACAGTGAAACCTCACGTGTAGTGAAACAAGAGGACGTGCAACACCTACATAGAGTAGATTCTATCTATACCTTCTTCTGGTATACATTTGATTCATTTATTGACGAGAGGGAAAGGTCAGCACATGATAGCACTACCATATTGATTTCTTTCTTAATGTGGAAAACGCGTTCCCTCATGCAATTGCCACGTCCTCCACACGCATCCTCATGTGAAGGTGATTACTCAGAACCGCTACACAGGTGATCAAACCATTTCCAGCTCTCAAGTGCTAATCAGATGATAATGAGAGCTATGAAATGAAAAGCGAAGTCAGAATTCCTCGCTGCAAAAGGATTTTGGCTTTTCCTTCATTTCTAACCACGCACTGTCCACTCCGCATCAACCTGAGTCTGGAATCTGGTATTTGGCTTGCAGAGAGGTAACATGACTGAATGCAATGTGGCTTTAGCGTCTAAGTAAACACTACAGACAGGATATTCAGTGCGCGAGTCAACGCGTGTGACCTGCGCAAGTCTGTTCAGTCAATAAAAATGCTCAAATGTAGCGGGATCTGCTGCAGACCTTCTTTAGTCCTGCTTTAACTTCGTCTTGCGCGCCGAGCAATTGTGATGATTCATGAAAAAAAATGAGACATTTTCTTTTGTAATTACTCCGGCCTTCAGAGGTAAATGTAAAGAAAAATGCGGGCTATTACAGCACTGCTGCAAATAAAAACCTTGAGTGAGTGAGAAATCATCCTCTAATCTTCGGAATTTCAACTGATGGCATCCCAGATACTGCTCTATTTAGTGCAATATTTTCACACCCACTTTGGTTAGCAGCGGAAAAGAGGGCCGAGAGTGCTTCGAGAGAGAGGCCCTTAGTTGGATTTGGCCTGCTGAATCATTAAGAGTGCACACAGTGTAATGAAAGGAGCCATTTGCCAGAAGCCTTTTAAGTTCCCTGTGCATGTAAGCAGAGCCCGGCGCGCTGTGTACATACTGTTTTATAACATAGGAGATGTTACCCCGTCTCGCTATTATCACATCCCGTATGCCTGGTGTCAAATATTCCTGAAAAGCACTGTGGGCCGATCCTGCTGTTCAGCTGCTACCCATTCTGCAGCCCTCTCCCGACCATATGGGTCAAATGGCTGCCAGGCATGCTGGGAGGTGATAACCAGATGAATGGCGCGATCCCGCCGCAGTGCCCGCAGTTCGTGAAAGCGCTGGCAGGTGAACGGAGAGTCGACAAAGCTTCTGCAAGGACACGCCGGCCGCCGCGGGAGCAGAAGCGTAACTTGCACGAGTTTCTTTCGACACCCATCGTACACGTGCCACAGGTTAGCACAGGATTTATCAGTGATTAGTGTTGATGATGACAATCGAGACAGTACCTCCATCATGTACTGGTCCACGATATGCAGCTCTGACACAGGGCCCTGGTGGGATTTGTACGTTTCCACGTCGTCTGAGGTGGGAACATACCTTGAACATGAAAACAAGCATTACATTAGCGGGCGATATCACCGGGAGGAAATCAAAAAACAGTGCGTTGTCACGTAGGGCCTCTTGAAACCTGTGAGAGCCTGCGACGCTCACCACAGTTAAGGATGGATTTTCTCTCTTTTCCTGTTTGGGTTTCATCAAGGAAAGCCTCTGGCATAAATTCAAGAGGCTGTGAAATGATTGCATTTCTAACGTAGGATATAATGAGCTACTTCCTCCGCTTTCATTTGGGAAGCAGAAGATAATTTCAATATTTTGATAATAACTAGCACATGAATTCATTATAAAAAAAAAAGGAGGCAAGACAACATTTTGGTATGCACTTTTCTTTTTGTCACACTTACATTTTGATACTTTTGAGAGGAAGCTCTTTGGTGACAGTCAATTTTCATGTATTTCAGTTTTAGTCATATTTGAATCATTTGCAAGTTGTTACTTTTAACGTAGTTTTCATTGACGAAAATTGCAGCATCAATGAAAATCAAGTTTTACTCTAAGTATGCTTTTTCATTTTACACATTTGTTTTCTCTGTGAATTCCTCGTCAAATTATTTGTTGGCGCTTTTTGGTGCAGTATTTGTCAGCAAAGGCTAATTTTTGTTCAGTTTTTGTCTAATTTTTGACCGGTTAAAAGTGTAGTTGATCAATACTTTTCATCATAAGTTTATCAGACAAAATTAACAGTACATCAAATGCACAAATTCAAATTACTTTATTACTTTATTTATAGAGTATATTTACTTCAGAAGTGTGTTTTCTGAGTGTACTTGACTAGAGTATTTTTCTCTTTTTTTTTTTTTGCAATCTTTTACTCCACTACATTTCAAAGTCAAATATTGTACTCCATTGTATTTCTATGAAGGTTGTCAATATTTGTTACTATCGAGCATAGCTTTGAGGTCAAATGCTGAATTTGTTTTGTTCTTTGTTCTAAAATGCGATTGGCCACACGCTGTGTTCCTCAAAGGAGGAAAACCAATCACAGTGCCCACTCTTAAAGGGGTTTGATGTAAAAAAAACCCCCAAAAAAAAACAGAAATACATCATGCAGCTTTGTGAAACAAGTGCCAGCACAATAAAATGCATCCGATCCATTTTATTATTTTATTATTAACAGCTAACCCAGGAGAGGTCAGTAAATTTGTGCAGCAAAGTGATTCTACAAGCAAGTCGGTGCGTTCATTAGTTGGTTTCAGAGAATTACCGCCTTCTGTAAAAGCACTGCAAAAACAATACAGTGATGCATTGATAATAATAAAAAAAATGTACCTTTGAGTATTTTTAAAAGCAAGTACTCCACAAGGAGTATCTGTACTTTGACTCAAGTAATGTGGTTGTGTACCACTGGCCAACTGGTAGTCCACTGACTGCATAAACTTGAAAAAACTGAAAAACATTAACAGTCGCCGTGCATAAAGTGACAGCCACTGGCAAAGACGCCTCGAGTTCTCCAGCTTACTTTCATGTAGCGAGGCATATGTTGTCATGTGGCTTCCCAGTGACCCGAAGAAACGCAAAGGATTAAAAGCCATGTAACATTGATGGTCCTCGCTGGTTTCCGTGAAGCGCAGGGACGCTGACGGGAAAAGCTGTTCTCTCACTTGCGCCGAATCTGAACTCTGCTCCTTTAAAAATGGGCACACTCACGCGCTCATGTTAGTGCGTTCTGACCCCAAACCAAAGACATTCACTCTTCCATAAGCCAAGCTATGTGCCACTGGAGCAGCACCAACCATTAATATTGCAGCTCCTGTTGGGAGTGGTTCTTTCAAGATTGTATTCCTCAGGCCCACGCCACAGCGCATTAAAATATATATTACGTTTTCATAGAGTAAATATAATCCTCCACACGGTACATTACATCACCCAGCGCTTCCTAGAGGTCAGCCTCCAAAGCCACTGAGTAAACTGTAGGGTAGGAATCGGAAAGCATTTTACCCGCTTTCAGTGTTACATTCCTTAGGGCATGTCAATAGTTTCCATCTCCACAAATAACCCAAGATGAAATTTTTATAAGTAAGCTGCTTTGGTAAGAGGTTCTGTCATCTGCTCTTTAGTATTAGAGCGCTGTGAAAACTGTTGTGCAATCGTGGTTTCCTCTTCATGTGAACCGGCAGTGGTTTCCCTCGTCTGTGTGAATGCTCTCATAAACTGTGTTGCTACACGGCTGTGATGCTTTACTGAACGGCTATTGCACATGAATTTGTCTCTAGCATTTGTCTCTAGCATGTAAAACATATACTCGCCTACCACGGACACAAGCAAAGGTGTTTTTCACCTGTCCACTGCCGTTGTGACACCGTGTGGAAGGAATACAAATGTGGTTATTTTTTGGCACAATGTCATACCTCCTGAGGGAGGTGATCTGCTCATCAGACAGGCCTCCGTCATCCTCATTAACGATGAACAGTTTGTCCTTCAGCTCTCCCGGTTGCACTGGAAAACTTTTGAGGAAAATATCTAGAGAAACGGGAGAGTTACAAAAAAAACAAAAAAAACATCAGCGCACTCAGTGGTACATGAAAGCTTCCCTCCTGACAGAAAGTCTCCTTAGCCGGCAATGAAATGACTCAAAAAGCATTCTGAAGACAAAAGGTGCTTTGCTTAATTACTTTCCCTCAAACGCCTGAGGGAATGCACTCATTTGCATTCTATCAAATCAAAACTGATGTGAATCCCACCCCCCACCCCACCCCCCCAAAAAACGCCTCTGTATATGCAGCAGCTGAGAAAAACACAATTCATTAGTAGACGGCAACAAGAATCTTATAAAATAAATGGGATGAAATACTCATGGCAGTCAGACACTCAGGCCTTGATTGGGTGACACACATTTCAAGGATAATTTTTGGCAGTGCTGTTCAAGCATCCAAATTTCTTTTGTTAATCTTGTGGGGTTGTCTACCAGCCTGCATTTAAAACCCACTCAGATAGCGATCCGCACACCTCTCTTTTTCACAATGAGCATTTTTGCTTCTGTTGTGTCATGTTCGCAAACAGTTGCGATGCATTCCCTCACTACAAGGCCGGGCCGCAGCAAACACTTTCTCTCCCCTGACTTTTATCAACCTGAATGCTTGCGGAAAACACGACAAGACATGCAAAATACCCACTGCTGTGGGTAAAGGCTGACTTTCAGCAATTCCAAATGCAAAGTGGGACTCACATTGCTGTATTAAATTCATCAAACTGATTGAAAATATAGTCACGATTACGCGGATAACATAAGCGTGTAAAATGAGAAACAATGGAGGTGGAGGACTTTAACCAGCGTGCCTCTCAATCCTTGACACAAAAGAACTAAGATATAATTGCTTCCGTGGGGCCGGCAAAGGCTTTCATGTCACATTTTCAAGTCAAGGAACACACTCTTCAACCTCTATTCATGACATTGTGATTAAACAACAAAGAAGATATTAAGAGTGCTACCAGCGCGTTTCCAGGGAAAGCTCCGGCTCTCTCATCTCACCGCAGACGAGAAGTAACTCACAACTGCAAATCAAGCACTCGGTTGATTGGCACTTGGACAAACTGGACATTGCCCGGGCAAATTAGAGTATGGAGATGGAGAGGGTCTCCCGCTGAGCTCCGAGAGTCACAGGTGTACTTTTAATTACAAGTCAGACATTTTCAGTCATTAAATAGACAAACTGGATCAGCGCTCTCTACACAGCCTTGATTAGATACTGTGCACTGGGGGTCTCGGGGTAAATAACCATATTAATTAGGCACATATTCTTAATAGGCATGCATCATGATCACACAAAACGGAGCCCACACCGAATCTTATATTAGAAAACCTGCTCTGTGTGATATTTCACTGATCATGGGGAGGTATAATCACGGTTTAAGCAGTGGCGAATTGCTCTTTACAGGGACGTGCAACGCGCGCGCGAGACGGAAGGAAGAGGCAGGCGCGACCATTAGTAGTATGGAATCCACACATGAACAATGCCTCTCTGGATCTTTGATTGGCTCAGAAACTTCAAGTATTTTGAAAAGAATGCAACCACAAAGCCACGGCGAGCTGTAGCACTGTTACCAAAGGTTGTTCTGCATTACTGTGCCGCACTTAAAATACTGTAAACAAGTCTGCTGTGGGTGGATCATTAGAATGATGTCCTATGGAATATAGTATGAAGAGTCACTGGTGTGCCTGCTCGCCCACAGAGACCGAGCTCCCTGCCAGAGAAAACCACTTTTAATCACAGTAATACAACCACCTGGTTATGCAGTCTAAATCCATCTGCCTCTGTGCGCGCTTGCAAGCAACATTATGTACTTAATGTCGCTCTGGATAAGAGTGTCAGCTCTACGGCTGATGCTAATTAGCAGTTATGAGATTGTTCGTTAATTATTGATCACACACTTGCCATATTATCCAATTGAGGTGGAGTCTAAATATCTACTGAGCTGTTGCGATCTTTGTAAAAACAATGCAGGATTTTGCATGCACACACTCACTCTCAGTGTAATGGGATCAGATGAATAAAGAGTGTGGCAAAGAATGAGATATGAGATGAATAAACAGCACAAATTTAGGCGGGTTTGTGATGACAAACATGCAAATGAGCACAAAGAGAGAGAGTGTGTGTGTGTGTTTGTGTGGTGTTGGTGTGCATGTCTTTGTGTGTGTGGGGGGGCATGCAAGAAATAGAGACAGAGAAAAGAGAAAGAGAAAAGGGATGCCCTATTAACACCCGAAAAAAAAAAAAACTGTGTTTGTTTTTTTCACATCTGGCTTCAATGAGGACTCTATCCTACGGGAGCTATTTTTGTTGTGTAAACAGGCAGAATCTGGCCACAAATCTAGCCTCAGTCCACCACCTCTGGTCTCATTCTGTCTATTAACACCGAAAAAAAAAAGTCTCATCAGTTTGAGCTTCCGTCAAAGCCAGATGCAAAAAAAGCAAACAACAACAACAACAAAAAAAAAACACATATTTGATTGGTGTTAATAGGAACAAAGAGGGAGAAAGCACAAGAAAGACAGTTTCTCTTGTTCCTCAAGCATCTAAATTTTTCTGAAGCTTGCAGCAGAATGATGCATGGCCTGAGGTTGCCTGCAGGCTGTTGTCGCTCAGCTCAGATTCCTGACGGAACCAAAGTTTCCAGGTCAGAGGGGAGTACACCTGAAACGGCGGGGTATCTCATATCAGGCAGGAAATCACTGCCGTTTTCACACAGTTCCCTATCCATATTTTATGAATATGTGCACTCTAATTATGTTGCCAGTCTGCATGCTTGTACTGATTCCATTTAGCAGCCCGGTGCCGCATCAGGGATGTCTGTATTGCTTCACAGATTCTGTGAACACCTATGAGAAGAAGTTTCTGAAATGTTCTCCCCTTTGCTTTGACTCTTGAAATATGCAAGCCACATACATTCAGTTAATCAGAAGTGAAAAACCATTAGATGAGCAGCAGAGAGTGTTCCACTTCACAATAGCATGAATGGGTAATACAACACTGGTAGATAAGTGACACACTGCCCCCTGCAGACGGATGCAGGCAAGGAAAAACTCTGTTTTACAACCAGGGTGGCATCATTATGGCCACAGCTATCACTAAGAAAAAGGAATAAAATGGTATCAGTTATTGTTACTTCCTAAGAGAGCCACTGAGTCAGCTTCCTCTTAAATAGACAATTAAAGTCTAATTTCAGAAAATAAAGAGACTGATTTCATCTGATTTATGAAAATATCTATCACTCTGTATGTGTGGTGCTTCCCTCTGCTGGTTGTAAAAATTGGAAACTTGTCTCACCCCACAATTTTCATTCATTGGAGGAGGAATGAGCTCAAATGACAAGTTATTATAATCTGATTTTGTAGAGAAAGCCTCATCATAAAATGATGAGAGAACTATCTGCTGTCTAGGACATTTGTTAGCACCTTATATATGATTCACCCCAACACTCAACACCATATTCATTGATACTCACTGAAGTTGTGCGCAATCTTCTGGTCGAGAATAATGTGCTGGGTATTACCCGAATCAGCAACACCAATTGTTCCCAAGTCTTGAACAGCAAATTGCTCATACAAGCGTGGGGTGTCAATTTCAATCCTCCTGGTGCTTCTTTGCATCCAGAAAGATTTCGCAATCTGCTGGGAAACAAATGAAAAAGATATTGGGACAAATCTATTTTGTGTGGAGGTCGGTGTTCAGATTACACAGAACAAAGGAGGAGTAACCGCAAATGCTAGACGCAACAAAGAATGCAGCAATTCCCCAACACGATGCAGTACAAGAACAATGAAGTGAAACTAAGTTGAGAATGACCTTTCTGTGTTTACATTTAGTTCTCACTGTAGAAAAAAACATACATAAATAAGATTAAATACATCCTAAAGACACATTTGTGTAAGCTTAACGCTGAACTCTGTGGTAAACGTAGTGTCTTCTGTAATAAAAAGTGACATCATTACCGTATCTGAGCCAACTAGGTCCCAGTGGAAGGCCTTAGTGTTTGGTTTGGTTGGATTTTTCTTGAATCTGATGGGTAAAGGTGGAGGAGCTGGGATCATTGGGGGTGGTGGTCCCGCCTGGGTTGAGGAGACAGGTTCAGGGAGAGGGCATTGTGGGACCATGGAGGAGACAGAGCGGACAGGGGAGGTGGGTGATGAGAGAGGAGAGGAGGGTGTGAAAGCAGTGGTGCGAGGTGAGCGTAATGGGGTTGTGGGTGGTGATAAGGCAGGACCAGGAACAGCTGGTGACGGGACAGGGGATGAAGGCATAATATTAGCAGACTTAATGCGCAGTTTGGCCACAGGCTTCACGGTCTCGGCCGCAGGACGACTCTGACTCCCGTCGCCAGCTGATGCACGATTGCCACCGAAGGAGATGGGATCAGAGTTTGCATATTCAGCTGGAGGATCACTTTGATTCATATTTCTGTCCACCACTTGTCCACCACTAGACCTGGACTCTACATCAGCTTGTCCTCCTGCTGGCAGTGTGTCCTCTGCGTCTTCGTCTGTGTCATGACCTTGGAGATCCATCACTCCCATGTGCATGTCTTCAATTTGGGACTTCCTCTTCCACTCCAAACACAGTTTGTGAATGGCCTGGACCCAGGCATCCCTCTCTTGTTGGAGAGCCTTGGAGTCTTCTGCTTGTTCTGATGCAGGCACACGGAAGCTGCAATACATCAACATAACTTAACTCAACTTCCCTTATTGGCTGTATGAGAGCCAGCTCTCAACATCACTGTTTATATTTATGACTTAATTACTCAAACAAGGCTACATTGTGCAGAAATGTTAAAATATATGGATGGTAAAAGTTTTATTACATGGCTGACTATACTCACTATTGCTAGGCTGTAAATTCTGCTTTAAGAAATACAGCAGGTACTACAGACAAGATTCATCAACCACTTCCTGTTATGATACTCTTATGCTCACTCACTGGTACTTATTTTTGTGGGTGGCCAAAGTGAAAGTGTCTAGGCTGTGAGGTTTCTCTACGCTGGTGTCTCCGTCTGACAGGTGAATCACAGTGGTCACCGTGGAGGTCACCTCACCATCTGCAGGTCCCCGACGCCCGAGGGGGACCAGGGTCAGCTGGCCAGGGTGCAGCTGGACCTCATATCTGGAACAAAATAAAGCTTGACTGATACTTCATGCACATCCAAGTCAGATTAAGATATATTTTGTAACTAGGACTGAATAACTGTAACTATATATGGTGATAGTTATCTTATAGTTATATATAACTGTAACTATAAGCTGTTGTTGCCCTAAATGTTTTTTTTCCCAATTGTCTTCTTGTTCTAGATAAAATATTATATCAAACCAAGTTTTCTACTACCTGATAGACACCATTAAAATTGACAAACATGCTTATTTTAATAAATGGAAAGTTAAATTTGGTCTCAACCTAAATGATAGCAAGCCTGTTTATGAACCATAATTAATTCAGGCCTATTCTGAGATGTTAAATACTACACAGGAAAATTAAAGACATTCCTGAAATAAGTGCCACCATTTTTTTTTTTTTTTTCACAAATTGCTTCTACACCTTCCTAAGAACTGTCTAAAATGTCTTCCTGTTATTACTGAAGATCTATTGTCAGAACATTTTGATGGGTCCACCACCCCCTGGTCACTAACTTGTGCTGTACATTTGCTGTGTATTAGCTGTCATTCTGTAGCAGTGCTGGTTTAATGAGAACACACACATACTTCACCCATTTGAACGACGCCAACCCCCCTCTGTGCAGGAACAAGACCCCCTCCCGAAGGCTCTTTGACCCTGGAGACTGATGAAGTGTTTCTGCGTTGCCATCAGCAGGGTGCCCGTATATATTCTCATAGATTATCTGATTCACAAGCTGCATGATCTACACAGGAACATGACATAAAAAGGTCAGTGATAAGTCTTATTTAAAGCACCATCACCTATAACCCATGCTGTATGCTTTCGATTTTTATTTTGGCTAAAAACTACACGTCCAACGCTTAGAAAACCACATAGTGTTGACGGTTTAAAGGGTCCTTTTACCTTTCAGGATCATAAAATCACTGATCAAGCGTAACTCACTTTGTGCTTGTCCTCCAGTGAGGTGGCCTCCAACTCATAGTCGTGACGTCCTTTAAAGGATATGGAGAACCTGGAGCTGGCCCCGGCCTCACAACTCTTAACCTGAGAGAAGGGCAGCTGCCGCTTGACGATGCCTTTCTCTATGCTGCACAGCATTTTAGTCTTGAAGTCAATCTGGATGCACACACAGTATTACTGTATTACTAACTCACATATAATTGAGATGGTGTATATTATTGTAAAAATGCAAAGACATCATGCACACTACTTTTAAATGCAGGATTTGCATTTTGAGACAATGCACTTGATTGCTGTGGAAAGGTCATTTGACCAAAGCACAGCACCACAAAAAAGCTTATTTTCTTTGGTACAGATGCTCACCTGCAGAACCCGTTTCTGCCACCTGTAGCGGCCATGTTTGTGAATGCTGAAGTTGTACTGTTGTTGTTCCTGTTACAGCACAAGGAAACAAATACCCAGTGGGATTACACACTCCACTCAGCAGCATTATTAACTATGTTACCCCTAACTAGGGCGGTATTTTTATAAGTCTGCTTCCTGCTAAGATGTGGAGCAGCAGCCAAAAGCCGTCTGCCACTTTACTTGCTCTAGATAGGAATATAGAAAGGATACAGCCACACAAAACTGGCAACAAGACGGGATTGTTTCAAAACTGATCAAGCAAGACGGGCAGCCTGTTAACACCACATAGTATAAGGAAGAGAAGACGGTGCCATGTAGGACAGAGGACTGCCATTTGGAGGGCAGGACTGCACAAGGTCTTCAGTAGCTTCAAAGTAGTCAAACAGGTCAATCACCGATAAATTTAAGGAAGCATTTTTTTAACCACCAAATGAAATGTTGCATGTTGTCTTGATCAGATGGTTAAGTTAAGCCACTGGCATCTACAGGTGTTCCAGAGGGATAAAAATGTCACTGCTCACTCATATCTATAGTGAGCAGTGACCCAAAGTCAACAACTGAGACTCGTGTCAGCGAATGCGACTCTGTTATTGTCACAGTTGAGCGGGTAGGCGAGCAACAAAATGTCTTTAACTGTCTTTAACATCAGCAAGGCCGACTTTTTATGCTGGTCTTCTAAATCTGTAAATTTGTGATGACCCAAGTAGACTAATTCCGATCCAAGAAGTTTTGTGTTTGTCCACCTCCTTAATCGCAGTATGGTGACCCTTTCGGAAACGCCCCATTATTGTCTTTACTTATGTAATAATTCATTATATTGGACATAATCTTACAATCTTACAATCATTAGTAATGTGAATATAATAAGGCTTGAGGTAGAGGCATATAATAAAACAGCCGGAACTGAGTTTAGAAAATTGAAGGAAACCAGACCAGTAATCCCAGATACGCTGAAGACAAACTCCTGAATATCCACAAAATGTAGAAGGTAAGACAAAAGCCCAGGTTGTGTGTCAGAAGCTGGGTCACAGTACCTCCTCAGCCTGGCTCTGCTGTTTGAACAGCTGCAGTTGGTCATTTCTGGCCAGGTCCAGGGCGTCTTCGATGGACAGCTCGCCGCTCTTGACCATGTTCATGATGCTGAGCTGCTTCTCGTTGCTCAGCTGAACAGAAGCACAACCCCATCAGGGAAAGAGAAATGATGTGCATGTGGATGGAGTTCAATTGTGGTTTGTGGGGTTAGGCCATTTTGTTTGATTGAAAAGTCTGGGTTCACGTTGCCCAGTGTGTACTCTCTTTTTCAGTGTATGGGAAAGAATGTCATGTCAAACTTCAAAGCAAAATCTAGCACTTTTACTCTTGCCCTGTTTACTGGAAAATCTACAAACCTCAGAGAGAGAGAGAGAGACGTAACCCTTTTCTCAGATTGCTGGACTTTCTTTGGACCCTCTGAGGGCCTTGCATCCGCCAGGATTATTGAAACAAAATTTCACTCAAGTGTTGCCTTTCCATGTTGTGTGTTTGCCAATAAGGAATGCAAGACTAAAGCAACATATTTTTCCTGCTACACAGAAACATAGAAAGAGGTCAGCATGCATCAGGGCTCCTTGTGTCATGAAGAGGAACCATCATGCTGCATAGTCCAATCAGCACCTGCATCTGCAAACCTGTTCTATTACAGGAAAATCCTGCATTGGTTAAACAAATTAGTCACTGCCTGTCATATTTCTGAGTAAGAGTCAGTTCATTACAAAGAAATAATGAGAAATAATGACTGAAGTGGAGTGTGAATTGAGGAAGTAAAAAATCTTGATAGTTTCCCCAGTGCTTCTGAGAGAGGAGTTAGTCTCACCTGGTTTCACACAGTCTGAGCTCACTGAAACTTGTGAGGGAGTGTGCTCTGAAAAGCAACACTATATATACTTGACACTGTTGCTTAGTCATGTGCAGAGGCAGTTACTCCAGGCTTTCATAAACATGTAGCGTAGTGCAACAAGTCCTGTCTGACTGTTGCTGAGTAGTTTTACGTACCTAACAGAGCACAAACTCCACTCTTACCTGCGGCAAATCAGTGCTGTGTTTGTCCATCCTGGATAGGTTGGCTTTTTTCTTTGGTCCTAAACTTGGCATCATTACTCTTTAAAATATATGCCAAAGAAAAAAAAAATCCATACAACTGCTCCTTTGTTTCAAGATTTTTCGGTGGCACGGCCTTCACAGAGAACTACTTCCCTTACTGGAAAACAGTGTGAGGGAAAACCTGCGTTCCTCTTTCCCCCACCCTCTCTGGGCTCACATTTCACTTCTCCTAGGTAAGAAAGGTGAACTACTCTGCAGTCCACGCCCTCTGAGAAGGTGAGGCCTGGAGCGCAAAACCTTGCAAACGCTAATGTCATCTGTCATGTCTCCACATGTGTGTCATGATTCTCTGCTGTTTGACCAGGAGAGGCCGCTGTAGAGCTTTGTGTACATTCACATACATGCAGCGGGGTGTTTGTGGAGGGTGACGGCGCGTAGGGAGATTCCTGAATGTAAAATACACGGGGAATACCTGCCTTGTATCTGTCCTAACAGTCGCTGTCGTCAGTAAGAGTGAAAATACCCTTGTAAAAATGACTTTTCCCGCAACATTCCTAGAGGGATTTACATCGCGGTAGGTTTAACATTATGTTTTTTTTTTAATATATATTATTTTTTATTGCTGCCACTGAATTTGTCTTTTTGTGCTGAAAGAATTGCAATATTTACATACCAGACTATATAAAGTTAGAACTCCCTCTCATAACGGTATTGCAGATCCACACGCAACTTTTTTTTAAGTGGCAGTAACCATGCAGTTTCTAGTCAAAGCTGCTACAAATCCTCACAGTGGCCTATGGATGGGGTGTTTGGAGTGTTTGCATCCAAGTGCAACCCCTCTGTTGCACTTGGAGCGCTTTAAGGATTTACAAGAAATGCTCAAATGATGGCAGGAAATTCCCGCTGGCGCCGCTCCACGCCCCGCCTGAGACAGAGCGAGATGCGCCTTCTTCCTCTTTTGTGTTTATAAGCGTCTGAGCAGCGCGACAGCCCACCAGCCACACCGCTGCACCCGCCGGCCGCTCAGCACGACCCTGCCGGACGGAACACTGCTCACTAAGATACGGAGCACAGATCGCTAAGATGCGGCTTCCACTGATGCTTTCGGCTTTATTGGTGAGTACGCTGATGGATTTGTGTCTGTGGAAGAAATTACGCCATTAGAAAAACTCTGGGTTGCCCCCCCAGATCAGAAACAGATAATGCTTCTGTTGCAATATGTCGATCATATTACTATTGCAATGTATGGATCAGTGTGTTCTTCACAACCCGATGCGTTATCCACTCTAAATTGTGTTTTATCTGGCGTTTATATCGAACTTTTCCAGGTTTTCAATGCGCAATGCCTGTCATTCCAAGTTACTTTCAGTTTCGTTTCACACAATGGCGCTGTGGAAACTGCAGTCGGACACGTTATATTCAGAATGTCAGTATGTTTGGTCGAAAGCATAGCCTAAAAAGTCGAGAATTAAAATAAGAATAAAAAAGCTGCTGTTACTGTAACTGTCAGAGCAAAGAAAGTGTTTGCTGAATGTTTGGGACTTTCCACCACGCCCCTCCCTCTTAGGTGGTTTCAGTGGGGAAGTAAAAAGCTGCTGCTCTGTCTCACCATAAATGCTCTTTTCAAGGTCAGTGTGTGTGTGTGTGTGTGTAAAAAGACTTGGACTGACATCGTGACATTGTGCTGCAGGTGCTGACCAGCGCCCAGAGCCCCTGTGATCCACTAACACAGTACCAGGCTGAATCGGGACAGTGTTGCATGAAGTGTGAACCAGGTATGCACAGGAAAGAAAGTGTCATGTCCCAGACTCATGTCCTTACAGCCAGGATCAGTACTTTACTGTCACAACATGCACTTTACACTATACATAGAGACTTTTTTTTTTTTTTTTGTATCAGTAAGCAAAGTGTTTGTATGTTCAACAGGGACCAGCATGTCAGAGGACAGTCTGAGTCTGACAGTCAACCCGACCCACTGTCAGACTCCTCAGTGCAATCAGTGTGGGGAGAATGAATATCAGGACACATACACAGCCGAAACCATGTGTAAAGCGCAACCATACTGTGACCCAAGTGAGCTTCTCTGACAAATTAAACCATTGAAAATCTCCCGATAGACTTCTTTTTGAACTAGCACGGCTCATAACGTCTGTCTCTTTTTACAGATAGGAACTTTGTGTTTGTTTCCGATAAGAGCAAGACGAGTCGAAGCCCCTGCTTTTGTAAGCCGGGATACCACTGCACCACCGAGGCGTGCATCAAATGTCTGCCACACACCGAGTGCAAACCGGGACAAAGGGTCAAGTCCATAGGTATGACACGACTATGCAATGCAGGCATACAAAACACTGAGTTACATTAAATATAAAGCAAGAGCTGCTTTTTTTTATGTGTTTTTGTGATGTGGAGTGGCATTAAACCCGTATTGGTTATCACACCCTTTCAGGTAATCACAGCCAGGACACAGTGTGTGAAAAATGCCCTTCAGGAACATTTTCTATTGGGACGTCAGAGCCCGACTGTAAAAAATGGACAGTGTGAGTATGACAATAAATTTAAAGGAAATTTGTTTTTTTATACAATACTGACAGTACACAGTTATTTACTATAAGAGCATCCTATGAATCATGGGAAACTGGAATGTGTGGTAACAGGAATGCAACCATCAAAGTCCTCAGTATAAACAACAAGATTGATTGTTTCAGGGTGATTTGGCCACAGAATGTGTTTTAGTTGCTCCCATAACTCCCATTAATGTAACAGCATGAGCAAAATCTTGATCTCACAGGAAAGGATGAGCTGTCCTTTCACACTGTAAATATTAAAATGTGTAAATCTTTGCAGTTGTGAGCCTGGACATCAAGTTAAAACGAATGGAACAGCCACATCTGACACTGTGTGTGGTAAGTAGTGAATTGTAAAAAAAATGACTCACTTTAGATTTTTACTATCTTCACCTTTGTGGTTATTTGTGGCTTCCTGTGCAAAATGAAACTACGTTGTAGGCGTTGGTATGAAATGTGTGTTGGCCTCTGTGGTTTCAGTGGAACTAGCAGCATTCTTTTACTGTCTCACACATGTTGTAGTAGCTAAAGAATCACATTTTCAGAGAGAGAAACTCTACAGCACTTCACAGGTGCAGTCTGCATATAGGTCTGGACACATCAAAAGGAAAGGAAAAAAGTTACAGCAGATTTGCATATGTTGAAAAACTGTATTGCTCTTTGGTCTGCAGACCTTTCTGAAGACGTGACGGGATATCCTGTACTGTACTTCGGTCTCAGAGGGGCAATTTCTGATTGCGTAGTCCAGCACTCCCAAGCTCTGTATTTCTCAAACCACCCAAAAATGTCCAAATTTTATTTTATTATTATTCTTTTTTATTCGATATGTTGTTAGACATGGAATACTGAGTTTAGTGGCTGTAAAAGTGAATTAAATAAGCTAATGTAGACATTGCAAGAAGCATTGATATTTTATTAACTGACTTTACTCTTCCTGGTTTTGGCAGAGCCCATCTCACGACGGCATTTGGCTTGGATTGTTCCCATTTTAATCATTGTGATACTGATCGGGATTGGAATTGCAGTGTGGAAATGCAAAGGTACACTTTAAACCCTCTCTTTAATAACATGTATATGGAAATGAAAAAGCTGAAGAGCAGGAGTGCTGCCTGGAACTACTTCTTTTTGTTAAGATGGTGCTCTTTGGTTAAGGGCTGGGTCCATAAAAAACACTTGAAACAAATACCAAGGCACTCATCTCAGAAAAAATATAATGCCTTTATTAAGTTAAGGGCCAAACATGGTAAAAGGTCACTTCGACGCGTTTCGGCTGGAAGCCTTCGTCAGGAAGTGTGTGGTCTGACACCAAGACAGGTATAATTAAAAGCAAATGTGAGTCTGGTCACAGGTGTTGCATTTGAGTCATCAGTACCAAAAAACAGACAGAAGAAGCCAATACTAGGGCCTGACTGATGAAGGCTTCCAGCCAAAACGCATCAAAGTGACCTTTTACCATGTTTGGCCCTTAACTTAATAAAGGCATTTTATTTTTTCTAAGATGAGTGCCTTGGTATTTGTTTCAAGTGTTTTTTATGTATATGGAAATGTTTGAATCATAAATTTAATGTACTAAAACCCTGTCTGTTTTGTTCCTTTTGTCTCAGGTACTGCAGGTGATGCAAAAGGCAAAGTAAAGGTAAATCTGATGTTGTGATTATCTGATTTTCATACAGTGCAAATTGAGAAATTGTAACTGAAATGGGTGCGTTGAAATCCTAGTGATGTGCAGTACTTTGGGCACTGTAAGGCTGACAGCATTTTCCTCTGAAGGGCTGCGTGGAGTTTTGTCTGGAGGGAACCAAGGAGCCAGCGAGGGAAGCCATCCCGACAGTAGCACAGCCGACAAACGATGAACACTCCCTCTTATCTGAGACGGGACCCCTGCAAGAGGCAAAGACACCCGAGGAAGTTGAGGAACCCAGCGAGCCACTGATTGTCTTAGATGCAGCTTTGACTGACAATGGGAATTTGGTGGCACAGGAAGACGGGAAAAAAGAAGTTCTGTCCCGGCAAGAATCACAAACACAATCATGCCCGAGTGAAACTGTCTGACTGCTAAGCTCTTCTAATATTAATGTAAAGTCAATTGTAATGTACATGTGTATTAATGCCTTACACAAAAGCTGTAAATGCATGCCTTAATTGTTTAGCAGTGAATCACTGCATGCCAAAACTGTGAAGCCTGTCCCCCTCTGTCCTCCATACTTTATTCCACCCATAAATCATCAGATTGTTAGATTTCATCCAGTTACTGAATAGTTCATCCTCTGTTATAAGTCTGCCGGCCCACCTCATTCTTATTGCATTTTTTTTTTCTTAATAGACACCTTTCACGAGCTTTTAACCCTTTGAAACACAAGCAAATTCACTTGATTTCTTTCCAAAACATGAAAAGGGTGATTGGCAAATTAGCAGGGAATAATACATTTCCAGAAATAAGAAATAATCAAAAAAACAAACAAAAAAAAAAAACACTAGAAATTTTTTTTAAAAAGAAAGAAACAAATCTAAAAAAGAAAAAAAAATCTAAAAAAAATCTAAATCTAAAGAAAAGAAAAACGAAAAGATAGAAATAAAAATTCCCTCCCAAAAATCCCCCTCAAAATGAAATGAATTTTATTCAGAACATGGCCACAGTCACCTGGCTTTCAAGTTCAGGCTAGAGCCCAGCATCAAAATGCTGTACATGCCCACTTATTCATAACTACCAGGATGTCATTTCAAAGGGTTAATATATTCACAGTAAAAATGACACAAACCTGTAATTTTATGTTTAAAAAAAAAAAAAAGTCCTGAACATTCCAGCCTCTCACTTTTGAAAAGATGGCTGCACTCCTGCGTGTGTGACACTGCTCTCTACTTCCTGTTGCTGTGGTCTGTTAGTGTTGATGAAGTGTCATTTTGTAGCTCAGTATCATGCAGCATGCAGTGATCATGGCTTATAATGTATTGTTTACAAAACATAGTTTGTACATATTGGTACGAGGCAGTTTTACATGACATTAATGGTACATGGAAGCAGCAAGTGAAATGCAGTTTTCCTTATTTTGTTGGATGTGCATTAAAATGTATGCTGCTGGGATTTTGTATGGAAGTCTTTGCTGTTTCTCCTCATTTTATGGATTCAGTCGAACAGGCAGAGGACATTCACTGTAACTGGTGCTGTAGTAACTCATGTTGTCCTCAAGGTGGTGCTAGTGGTTCACTGAAGTCTAGTCAGAGTCCACATGCGATTGAATGGTGTTTTACTCTATTCATTTGTCCCTCCTGTGTCCCACTTTTGGAAGATGTCCTTAAAGACTCAAGCTAGAAATATATTCAAGGTTGGTGGAAAAAGTCACTATGTAGCAGTACAGCTGCTCCAAACCAAAAGAACACTGACTTGTTTAGGCATGTAGGCTCTTTTTTTAATAAACCAATTCTTCCTGTAAACATTTTTTATAGTTTGTGACAGATGATGTCCTGCAGCATTCACCTGTTTAACGTGGGATTTGGGCCACCTAAGAAGGGGCTCAGGTGGAGCTTATCTCCCCTCTGTGTGTTTCTGTTTGTGGGGATTTGAAGAGGTGAGGCAGGAAGACAAGGCGACTATGTGCATTTGAGGCCTTTTGCACCCAGGGGCTTTCCCATGCATTATCCCTGGATTAATGGAGGTGCAGCCCTTTGAGTTTACATGGAAACCCAGGGCACTGTTAGTGAAGAATCCCTATGTCAACGCCTAAACAATGCTAATGTTTCATTAGACCGGGGCTGCTTGTGCTCCTGTCTGATCTCGACAAAAGAGGACACCAAGAAGAAGAGAATTTCATACTAAGGGAGAATTTAAAGGAACATCTAAGACCACCTTTGGAACTTAAGTATAAGAATTTCCCTTATAAACTGAAAAAAGGATGTATTACCTTACTTATCCAAGGCCTCTCCTCAAAATGTTAAACAACCTAACAGCAAAGTGGCCTAAAATCTGTTTGATTGTGAGGATTTAATAGTCAAAGGTTTGATATGCAAAGTAAGCCCCATACTTTCTTTGGACTCTATAAAGGTGGATTAAAGATGATTTTCTTTAGAAAGATGTTAAGTGTACTAATTGGCAATAAAAGCTAAATTTTGTATTTTTATTTCTGATGAAATTGGGTTTTAAGTAGTAACAATGTTGTTTTCATCCATAAATAGGCCTATTCCGGTTATTTGAATAGATGCATGATACTTTAATGTGGTCATTTTTCAGAAAGAAAAAAAAATCTCAGCATGGCCTATTTTTCTATTTATGCTAAGGCTTTTATGTGTGTCCAAACTATACAGCCTATAAATAAAATGAGGCTTTGCATCAAATTCTATCAAATGGAAAGTGAACACGTCATATCCACTTTGCTGAATGCCACTTCATACCACATGAATAAAACAAGTCAACATGTCATCAGATATTTTGCTGAATTTTATTTAATCAAAAATATTTCTTCCAGATAGACAAAGGAAATATAATTTACACAGTGGCGATGGAAAAATACATCTACATTTATGTACAACAACATAACATGTTTAGTCTTTGGTCTCAAAACACTTTTCGCATTTTACTGCAAACTTCGGGAATTAATGATTCAAATCCCTGAGGGTTGAAACTTTTAAGTGCAAAAGACGCGGAAAATGTCTCTGATTTCTGTCTGAACTTCCGGTTAGAGAATTTCATGCGTGGAGTAACAGGACGGAATATACAGTCCGTTTCTGGAAGCCCACTCAGCCCACAGTTTTCCAACTTGGGAGCTGCTTGGGTGGAAAGTATTGTCCGAGGGTTTCTTCACCGGTTCCGAGGTGGCGGTCTCTGCCAGGGACCATATTTTGGGCTTTTGACTAACAATATTCTCTTTGCTCTCCAATGGTGAAGGCGTTTGCTCCGACTCCTTCTTATCAGCTTTGACAAGTGCAACCTGGCTCTCTTCATGCTCGCGGTGCAGCTGCTCCAAACGCGCATCCACAGGTGCCGAGCTGCCCAGCGCGCCGGCGGCTTCCTCCTCGGTGTCTGCATGCTCACCCTGCGGCTCCGTCTCATCCCGCTCGTCCAAATGACATTTCTGCAGGGGGCTCTCGTCTTCCTCACTCTCACCCTCCTGCTCCTCATCCTCCTCGTCTGATTTCCCCTTAGACGCCCAGCTGACCCTGTTCTCTTTCTTCAGGCGTCGCCTTGCGTTGGCGAACCACGTAGAAACCTGCGTGAGGCTCATTTTGGTGATGATGGCGAGCATGATCTTCTCGCCTTTGGTGGGATACGGGTTCTTCAGATGCTCGTTCAGCCAGGCCTTGAGCGCCCCGGTGCTCTCTCGAGTGGCCACTTTGGCGACCCTACCGGGGTCTTCCACTGTCCCGGCACGGTATGGCGGGTAGAAAGGTCCACCTCGTGCCAGGAGCGCGTGATGGTAGGTAGAGGTGGCCTTCAAGTCGAAACCGTTGTTCTGAAAAAAAGAGATAACGAACTTTTAGAGCCAGCGCTAAAGAATCGCATCTCTGCGTAATTACGCACGGCGATGCCCACTCTCGAGCAGAGCGCACAATTATAGGCAGGGAACTCTTAATTGCTCATATATCGTTGGAATTAATATCAAACTAGTGCAAATCATATGAGGCAAACTTTTGAAAATGAAATTAATTGTGCTTGAAAGTTATAGTTTACTCATCTTTTAATTTATAACTATATCGCAGGACAATAAAAAATCTTTGAGATTGTAACGCAATCATTAAATTACAGTGTAAAATGTGAATTCTGTCCGGCTACATCATAAATCACATTCAGCTTGAGCTTACCAGCTGTGAGATGTGCCTGTGGTGCGGATATGGGATGAAGTTGTATCCCTGTAGTCCTGAATATGCGATGGGAACTCCGGCTGCCATCGCTGCCAGATGCTGCGCTTGCTGCTGCTGCTGCACACCGGCGGGGCATCCCAGCACCGGTATCTGGTATCCAGTCGGCATGCTGATGTTGTTCCTCTCCAAGAAGAAGTTGCCAAATCCAGATTGTGATGCGGGCATCCTTCCTGCGTCCCAGCTCTTTGGGTATGAGTGGCGATCCCACCTCCTCGAGCCGTTTATATACACAGTTGCCTGCGCGTGAATGTGTGCGGGGAGGGCGGGGGGTCCCGCTGCTGTTGACTGACAGCTACGTTCAAAAGAGCTGCAGCTTTCACTGGCAGCAAATCCCATCAAAGGAGCCCTCCGCTGTTCCTTTTAACGTTTTCGTAAAGAGGTTAAATATGTGATACTCTCGACACAATTATCTCTGGAGAGTATTGAAATTTCAATTCAAATTCATCCATTTTTGCAAGAAAAGGTGAATAGCGTGCTATAATTATCCCTCCTCTCCATGCAAGTCTAACATCAGTCATTTTTGTCATGTAGAGGAAAAAAAGATAAATTTAACCTGTCATTCTGCTTTTTGTTAATGTATCAGTGCTGTTTCATACAAAATAACCAACTAGATAAATACATAAATAAAAAACACTGAAGTCTATTTTATTCCAAGTTGGAGCTTTTTTTTCAAAGTTAGTTCTTGGTCTACGCATAATAAAGGCAATTTAAATTAAATGTAATTATAGCCAGCACACCTTTTGGCGTCATATCAGCCTATATTCCCCTTCATTTGATGTTGAATCAAACACTCCTCCTAATGTCTGGCACTCACAGGCTTAGCAGCTTCAAACCTCCTGAATTCGGTTAACAACATCATGTCAGTCTCTAATGTGACACTTGGCGTCGCCTGCAGATCTCCACAGTTTGTCCGGGAATTGAATCAACTATCTGAATAGCCTCGACTCATGCTAATAAACAAAGAAAAGTGTTATCTCAGGCCCAGTCTCGCAAGTATCTCAAACACAGTCTAATTTGCTTAAGTTTGATTTAATGTGTGTTGGATTCTCCAAACTATCAAACCGATTTGATTTATGCCAAGACTAAAAAAAACGCAGAGTTCTTTCTTTCTTTCTTTCTTTCTTTCTTTCTTTCTTTCTTTCTTTCAGATATTAAAGTCTGAAAAATGCTTATAGTCTATCCCTCACAAGTTACCTGCCTGAGGGCCATAGCTTTTTAAATTGATAATTTATTGACTGACCAATAACAAACTGTCCTTTACAAGTCCGATGGTTTTGTTTTGACTGAAGAGCGCCGTTTCAATGGCCCTAATTAAATGCGGTTAAGTGAAACAGGTGTTGACTAATGTATATGATAATTGTGAGATAACAGATGCTAATGTGGGGGAGGCTGGAAGGATTGTTAAAGATAAGAGAAGATTACACTTCTTATTCCACTGTCCCCCCATGCCCTTCAAAAGAGCCTCACTTGCCTCAGTTTCTGTGCTCAAAGCAGCATACTTATTATTGTTGTCATTGTTGTTGTTGTTGTTGTTAGGCCTAGTAGTGCTGCCTGGGTATGTATGAGAAGTAGTCACAGTAGAAATTTTCATACATCAAATTATATTAAATAATGATTTTATTGCTTTCTTTACAAGTTGAATCTTGAATCTTGTTTTTTTCTTTAATTAACATTATTTTTATATTGTTTCAATTGTGTTTTGCAAAAACAAATCTGAAATCCTTATTATAGTAAGCTCATCAAAGAAACAGGGACATGATACTCTAACTATATTACTAATAGAATTATGCATAACATTGCCTATACAGGTACATACATTGTTATTCCATGAGCTCCAAAAAAAAAAAAAAAAAAAAAAAAAAAGTTCTATAATTTATTACTGATACCTGCCATGTGGCTTCACATTAGTGAAAGAAGTTCATAAATCTGTGTCTTTTTCTAGCTTTATGTCTTGTGTTTGACCGTCTACTTTGACAGTAAACATTTAATTGCTTTTTGGCATAATGCATCGTTGATAATATTAACATATATATATATATATATATATATATATATATATATATATATATATTTATTTTTTTATTTATTTATTTATTTATTTTATTTATTTATTTTTTTTTTTTTGGCTTGCAAAAAGAAATAGAAAACTGTTCAACTGCGGAACATAAGAAGTGCCATGAGATATTGAAGTGTACAAAAACGTTTTCAGGCCTGAGACTGAAGAAAATATGAGATTCATGGTCAACTTGGAGAGAGAGAATAACAGAGAGAGAGAGAGTGAGAGAAAGAGAGAGAGAGAGAGATGGGTTTTGGGGGGTGTAAGCCTCACTGGGGGTAGATGCAGAGAGATAAAAAGTGGTGTAGATGGAGCAGTGGAGGAAAGGTGGTATTTGGGTGGGGTCCACACAAGGCCCAGAGCAAATTTGGACAGCGGTCACAATAGGATGACTAGAGAGCAAAGAGTAGGAGGCTTAGAGCATCAGCAGTCTACATCTGAGCACAAACAGCTCAGGGCAGCAGCTTTTGTCCCTCTTGTAGAACGTCTTTTCTTCCTCTTCCTCTTGTTGCAGCTCCGCCACAATGCTGCTGTTGGTCCTGCTCTGACAGGTCGAGTCCGCTCTGTTTACTTTCAGGATGTCAGTCGTTTACAGAAGTGACCAAATGGAAGACGATTGTCCTCAGCCCCTGGTGAGATGCTGAACAAGATAGCAAAGAGAATGAAATTATCTCCATCTGTGATAAGACCGGGACCATTGCTCTGTATGGGAAGAAAACAGAGTCCTGTATTGACAAAAGGAATCTCAGCTTTATCCAACATTATATCCCACCAAAAGGAATGGGAAAAGTGGTTTTGGATAAAATGCAGCCCGACAGTGGAAGGGGCTAATAATCTAGTCAGGACAATAGGTTTAGGTGTGACCTCAATTACAGGCCATCACCTGGCTGTGAGCTGACAAAGGGACTAAGCATGTAATTAGAATAGCTCATAGGTAGGTGTGAACAAGACAACAAAAGCCTAAAGACAATCCACAGTCTTCAACACCTATTCCTTGTTAGTTTATTTTTACTGCAGCAGATACTAAAAGAGGGGAAAGTGGACAGAGAGTCATAAAAATCCAGCAGGGGGACGACAGTATGCCAGTGTGACAGCAATAGAGGAACGTGTTATAGTCATTATAACAGTATATAAATTATATCAAGTTGTATGTCTTTTACCCATGAAAAAGTCAAATGTAAAGATTTTAAATAATGTATGTTACACATATATTTTTCCAATATTCAGAAATTTTTTGATTAGATTTTTGTTTACTGCTACTTTGCTGCCTGCTCATATATCTAATAGTACAAACAATAAAGCTTTTATAAATTAATATGCTTTATTTACAGCAGTAAGATAGCCCTACCGATCAAAATACCAACAAAATACAAAGCAGCAGTTTGATGAGAAGAATTTACATGTCATTATACTAAAGAGCTGGGACAGTCAGTTGACAACAAATGTATGACGGTCTCCCCCCAGAGCTCCAATTTTCCTCCATAATGGGATTTTCCTGGGACCCCAACACAAATGGAGAGATGTAGGCAAAGTGTGAATGTTATCAAGCTCTCCCACCTCTTTACTATCTCTCTCCCTCTTTCCAGACCCCCTTCAAATCTTGGTCCTTTGTCATTACTCTTATCAGGACCACTCTATCATTCTTTTAAAGTAGTAGTGGCGCTGAAACCGCTTGCAAATGTAAGTATGTCTTTGTTTAGGGCCGGGCAGTGGCCCGCCTCTCTGCTCCCTCCTGGGTGCTCCCTGATTGACGGCCCTCCGCTGGGTGAGTGACAGGCAGCGTTGGTGAGGCTGAGATGGCCGGTGTGACAGCTGGGACTGCTGCTTGTGACGCCCTGTGTTGGGCCCCGGTGGGTGTTGGACCCCCAGGAGCCCCCAGCTACAGGCCTGGCCCAGTTTGCTTGAGCCCAGTGAGCCCGGCTCCCTGGTGTGCTTGTTGTTGCAGATCAGCTTGTTAGCTGCTGCGACGTAGGAGACATGAACGTCAACCTCTGGGAAGTCTAAAAGCTTCCCCTACATAGAACAGACTAAGCAGGCTATGAAGATTAATTTAACCCACTGAACCCTGATTTATTTTTGTTAAAGTTCCCTTTCCCAATATTGAACGACAATAGCACATACATGCTCTGTATCTGCTGGTTGCAGTGCTTCACTGAAGCTCCATTGCATTTAGATATAGAGAAATATTCAAACCTAAAATGCTTGTAATTTAGAGCTGCACCATTACATCAACTAGAAACTATTTAAATGTCTTGTCCATCATTTTATTCACATTTACCTGTAAATGCAGTAGGACATATTTGCTATTTTTGGGAATCCTGGGAGCTCCACTAGAATTTACGGTAAAGTTCTGTGGGTTTGAACAAAGCAGCCTGCATTAGTAATGACAAAACTACCACTTGGATACTGCTGCCTTGCTATGAAAAATGTTCCATATTTATCCTCTTCTATTGTTTTGCCAGGTGAACCCATTGTGTATTTCTAGGCAAACACTATATTTCCATTCAATCAGGCTTCTTCACCTTTAGGTTTAAAGGATAGGATTCAGTTATTTGCGATCTACACAGAAAGTGGTATAAGTGAGCAAACTGAAGTTCATGCGTCTATTATTTTCTCACTATGGCCTCACAGAGAGCAGCTAATGAGGTTATTGGGCATCTGTGACGTGACATCTACATTTCGACCTATTTGTGAAACAATAGCAACAAGGAAGCCGGGGACATTGGGCTCTGTGTTTCCAACTCAAAATAACAAAGCCTAGCAGCCACTGGTGGGAGGCTGTGCTCTCATGGAAATGAGCAACCGAACCAACAATGTAGCGCCTAATCTCTTCAGAGAGAGGAATCAGTTACACAGCAGTATGCACCCCTCAATGCTTTTCATTAGAGTCAGCGTGCTATTCAAACAGCCACTCCATACCCCCCTCAACCACCCCCCCCCAACTCACACACAAACACACACACACACACACACACACACACACACACACACAAACCTAATGTGTAGCCACAGGCTCTCCTCATACATGCGCTGGTTTCAAGGTAGCCCCCCACAACAGAAGGGTTGAAATAAGCAGGGCAGAGGGTGGTATGGGGGAGTAGGCCTCAAAGCATCGGATTAGAGTTAATGTGCCCTCCCTGGGTTATAATCTCTTCAGAGGGGGACTTTGTTTGAGGGGCTTGAGGGCAGTAAGATAAGTATCTATTACAGAAACTCCCTCTTATCCCCCCTTACATCCCCCCTTCAAAAATGAAGCACAAAAACACTTGCCTCTGTTCCCCTCTGTGTTGTCTGATATCCAAGACCCAAAAGCAAGTGCTGCCCTTTTCAGCTAATCAGGAATTAAGGTCTAAAGCCGTATGGAGTTAGCAGACCCCATATTTACTCCATCTGTAGCCCACAAAGTCAGGTGGTTGAAGTAAGATCAAAGACAGCTAAAAAGAGTGTGATATTGTATTGAAAGCATTCTTTAAAATTATTCTTATTACATTTCCGTTTTGCTTTGCTGACAGAGAGAAATCATAGAGTGACTGGCCAAATCACGAGATGGGAAATAAACACTTTATGATAAGGGTATAAATCATGTGCTTAGGTAACGAGCTAATGCTTGACTCATGATGTTTTAATACATGAATTAATGCAGGATGCGTCATGAAATCCTGTTGCTCACCATTACCAAACGATCAGGCCACTATGACTTCATGCGCTCAGTTCAACAACAATACTTTTATGAGAATAAACCCAGTGGTATTTTTGACACATTTACAGTTGTAAAACACTGTTAAAAATCACTTACACTGTGCTGTTAGGTTTTTTTCAACATGACGTTTTTCTCTCACCAGCTCTTGAAAACATCTATATTTTTCCATCAACTGAGATTCTATTATTTAAATATGAACAGTAACTCTATGAACATTTCCTGCTGTACAATACCTGAAACACATGTGCTGTATATCAATGGGTTAATTTGAACTGATTACATACATTTGACTCTCTCTCTCTCTCTCTCTCTCTCTCTCTCTCTCTCTCTCTCTCTCTCTCTCTCTCTCTCTCTCTCTCTCTATATATATATATATGATATTAATACAAAATGGCAATACAAAAAACTTTTTCTCTGACACAGAAAAAGTAGCCAAGCTTAGAAAAAATATCACAACTACTATTCTTGTTTCATGTCTTTCTTCTGGTCCTAACCAGAAGAAAGACAAACTAAACTTTTACGTATGAAGTTAATGTTAATGTATGAAGTAACTGTAGATTAACATTCCTTAACTGATTGATTACATGTGAACGAATCACCAATAACACTAATAGTCATTGTGATTTGATCATTTGTTAATGGTTGAACAACAGGAATTCATGGCACATCCTGTACTAATTTTTGCATTCAATCAGCATTACTTAAGCGTATGATTTGTACTGTTATTGGAAAGTGTTACGGGAAATTGAGCAGGTTTTGAGGTTTTTCCACGAACTGACACAAAATGCCCTCTATACTTCATTGCGTTCAGGCTTTACCATGTAGGAAAGTCTGGATAATAATATGAATCAAGTGAAACAGAGGCACACAAAGTTTGATACAAAATACAGTTTAATACCAAAATATCCTCCTAATATAAATAC
This sequence comes from Myripristis murdjan, assembly GCF_902150065.1. Lineage (NCBI taxonomy): Eukaryota > Metazoa > Chordata > Actinopteri > Holocentriformes > Holocentridae > Myripristis > Myripristis murdjan. The sequence goes on along the minus strand of NC_043986.1, from coordinate 24,773,331 downwards.
TGTGCAAAACAAGATGTAATGGAGACACATTCTTGTACAGACGGTACTATACAATTAGCTTGAGCAACCATGACAACTTCAGCTCAACAAAGCATTGCATAAACTACCTAACCACAGTGAGCGTCCTCCATCTTTACGGGCTTGTCATCGGTCTTTTATCAGCACAAATAGAACAAACGCAAAAGGCAAATACTGACATTGTGACGGATGCATGCTGAACCCTTTATGAACTGATGAACAGCTGCTGAGACACTGGTTCACTTAGTGCAAATATCTTTTTTTTTTTTTTTTAACTCTGAAATGTGTCACTGGATCGGGGTTAATTTGTGCATGAAAAAGTTAGTCTAGATACTCCTGTTATATGGCTGTTACCTGCTTCTCATAACTGTTTGCTTTGACACATAAACCAAGGGAACGGCGTGCATGCAGAGTCTGTGTGGCCAGAGCTCAATCTGTAAATGTGAGGCAGGTACATGTGCTTCAGTAACCTTCATTTACATTTAATGGCTTCCTAAAATACTTCCAGGCTATAGTAAGTATAAATATTGCTGATATCTACACAAAGCATCAACTAGAACAGACCCTAGTCAATATTAAAGCGTATTTGTTGAGCTGTTTGTGTGCACATATGCCAACTTGTGCGACTGTGTGTAGGTAAGCGCAAGTCAGAGTCTCTTCAGCGCGAGAATTTCCGGGGTCTGAACGCGGGGAGGATGAGCTGATGCGGCGCCGCCCTCTCCTCCTCGATGGGAGCCAGATCCTCCGCTGAGCCCCACTTCTTCTTGGACTGGAACAACGACGTCAGCTTCCTGTTCCTGTTCCGCTCTCTGGCCTGGGTGGCTTGGTACTCTGCGATCACATGTGACAAAAGTCAAAAAGTGAAGACTGATTATTCTCATAAACACAAAGCATTTGCATTACATTTTAATCACTCGTTAAATCTTAACACGCAATTAAGAAGAGTAAGTAAGACGCTCACGTAGCTCGCTGTCTTCCTCTGGCCCCTCTGGCTGTCTGATGTTCAGATAGTGGCAGGCGAGATGGCCGCTGTAGTCTCTTAAGTTTTCTTTAGCACCTGATAAGGGACAAAATTTTTGTAAACTGGAGACTGCTCAGGGGAAGCAGCACCTGAGATAGTTCACTGATACCTCACACCTAAAGCCTAAGGCCATGTGGCTTTCTAGATTCATGGTTATGCTCCTGAGGCTATCAAATGAAATGCATGTTATTTATGCATGTATGTACACTCAGTGGCCACTTTATCAGGTTCAGCTGTACAGTCTAATGCAGTTCAATGCAACAGCTCTGCCATAAATTCTACCTTTTAACAAAGTTTATACTGTCCAGTTTTTGTTGACATTGTACAGAATGTGTAAATTTAATTCTATATTTATTACGGAGGTTGTAGTTTGCAGAGGTCTTGTACTGGACAACATTATATTGAGAGGTGTTTCTATTTTTTTGTCCTCCCTATTTATATACAATGAGGGGGACAAAATACTCTCAATATAATGCAGTCCAGTGCAACAGCAGCACTAACTATGAGCGCAATGCCAAACACAGCTATTACTGTATTCTATTCTATGTACTCTATTACTATTCCTCATATTTCATTCATATTTGTCATTCAATGGTATTTTATTGTGGCTATTTAAATTCTATGACATTTTATTAATTGTTGTTTGATCTATTTACCATATGTCCCTATGAGCAGGTCAAGAATATGCCGATGACCATGTAATGCTGCAATGTGTAAAGGTGTGTATCCCTGCAAGAGAAAAACAAGTGTAAAAGCAAGGAAAAAACATTCACAAAGAAAACTCAAATATTGGTATATTGATTCTAAAAGATTTCTCTTTAGAGGGATGCTGGTAATGCTAGCTGGCGTGCACAAACACGACACTCTGATACACAAAGGGCTAAGGCTGCCCAACATGTTTGAACACCAGCTTTGACATTTAAGTTCAGGGGGCAACTGTGGAAAAGCGCTGAGAACAGTTGAGTACCTACCCCCTAGAGTTTCCCAGGCCCGAACGCAGCCAATGAAAACACAGAAGGAGATACCAATTAGCAAAGGTTATGGAAACACAAGATAATGATAAAAACGTAATTGGTCGGTAATTCGCTGAAAATTGCATGGCTTTCGGCTTTGGCGGAGTGGCACATGCAGACGCTGTTTTGGGAAACAATTAACATGACATGACATGATTTATTAGCAGAGTGCTCCTGCAGCCCTCCAACACGTGCTGTTGTAGTAATACATTTGCACAGCTGGATCTTCACAGAGACCGTTTAGGCACATTACATCACTGAGGGGCACAACACAAGAAACCTGCAGCCAAGGGACCCTGTTCCCTCGGTTATTATCATCAATTAAAATCAAACGACTTACATACCAATCACTTCCTGCCTGTGCACACATTTGATGAAACAGCAGCTACTCACGTGCTGCAAGAAAAGAGACAACACAACAAAAATGGCATGAATACGACAGTAATTTTGAATGATGCAGAAAGATAATTTAAATGATTTAAAAGGTTGCACTCACTGATTTGGTGTTGACATCAGCGCCAGCATCAACCACCAGCGTGGCCATATCCTCTCTGCCATGTTTGGCTGCCCAGTGCAGAGCTGTCTGTGTACAACAGGATCAGAGTAGAGTTAAATTAAAACTGTTAAAACTGTGTTAAAACTATTCATAATCATTTTTGCATGAACTACAATTCACACGACAGCACTCTAGTATAATTTATCACATAAAAGAATGTGGCCACAGTCTTTCCACCATCCTTATGTTTTTGCACGTCAGCCATAGTACTCAATGATGAGCGCAGTAATGATCCCCCAGCATCATTACTGTGCTTACAAGTTGCCTACGCTGAACAGAGCCAGTTGAGAGCTTCTCATTGGCTGGTGGAGGGCAGAGGGCCAGCTGTGCACAGAGGGGAGTGGAGGGATGGAGAGATGGAGAGAGATGGTTTCCTGCCATCTAACGGAGCCTAATTACAAAACAACACAGCACTGTGCCCACGGTTGGGGGGCCCGGCCGCCTGTCACCGGGGGGAAGATTGATGATGTTGGTGTGACCCACAGAGGGTAGACCCACCCAGGCATCACCACTACTGTCAGCACACGTCAAGGGGAAACATGGCCCCCGCTACATAAAACCTTGGAGATACACACATATGTCTACGCGTATGCAGAGGAGTGAATAACGGACACACTTTTACGTATAACCACACACACACACACACACACAAAAACACAGTCACATGCAAACCATATCAACCACATCCACCTGTCTGACTATTAAGTAGCGCAACTGTGATCAACCGTGTTTCCCTAGTCGGGGTCCTCCTGCGTACTTTGGGCAGGGTAATTATGTGCTATGAACAGGTGAAAGCAGAGTGTAGGTGCAGATGTCAGCCAAGTAACCACATCCACTCCTCCTCAGTCTGACATTGGACATAACACAGTCAAACCAAATGTAACTGTAGGTTGGATGAAAACCCACCAAGTCCAATTTTGGTGAGTTTGATGTTTTCACTTCAGCTGAAAGGTTACATTCTCCTCTGTGGGCTGAGAAAATTCGTTCATCTCTGGACTCTGGAGATATGAGGCTCCCAAAAACTGAAGAACATGAGTTTCCAATGTAAGCACTGGCGTTTTTGAAGCATTTTGAATGCGTCTTGCCTTAAAAAGCACTTTTCCATTGACATTAATGCCAACCCTGCAATCCAAGAAGTGCTAGTGCATTTTCCGAACTCAAATTATGGTGGAAACTGGGCTGGCAAAAAGTATAAAGAATTTAAATTTTTGTTGCTTGTACTGACTCATAAGTGATGCATAACATTTAGTGTTTGAAGCATAACGTGTCATTTCAAACTTAAAAGAGTCTCTAAACTCTTATCAGTGACACTTGAGACCCTTTCCCTTCCCTCATCCTTCATCTCAAGGTCTATGTACACACTGCAGGAATGGGACACAAGTCCTTCACCTGAAGACAAAGTCTGTGTTGGGTGTCAAGCCAGGACACCAAGAACTGACTCCATGACAGATCTCTAAGTGTTTGACAAACCCCGACACAGTGAACATGTGCAACAACTGACATTAGAAATATTGCAGGTTGCATTCAGTTAAGGCAGCGCAGAGGAGATAGGTATGACTTCCTGTGTCTACGGGCCGTCTGGGAGACAGATTGTGATAGATGCCGTCTGGCTGTAGTATCTCCATCTCTTTTGTCTGCCCCCCTGTCACATCCTAAAGACAGATTGGCCAAAGGGCTGTTTGACAGGCGGCCCGGCCGGTCTCCCAGTGGGCAGGGGTGATGGACGAGCCTGAACAGGATGCAGTGCCTTCCCTTCCTGCGCTTCTCGTTTCTGTTTCTGCCCACTGGGGTGTCCCACCGCCCTCCAACCTGTCCGATCACTCGGGGGACAGCTCTGTCCCCTGCCACCCACTCCCCACTGAGGGAAGCACTGGCTAAAAAGGACTGGGGCACAAATCAACAGGACATACAATGGCCAGTGTGGCCGACTCTTTCCTGAATGTGGTGGAAGACAGAGAGGAGTGATGGGCTAATGATGTACTTACAAACTGTAGGGCACGGAAACAGGAAGTCCATCACAGCCGGGATGGTGATCCATGTCATGAAGGGAGCAGGAAGACAAAAAGGCGACAGTGAGACTAGGAGTGATTAGTACTTAGGTGAGATGTGTGTGATATGAAGGTATGCCTTCATCTTTTAGCAAGTTCACCCTCACAGTGCTGTCTGACCTAAAGCAAATGGGCATATCTACTAACTCAATGTAAAACCACAGCATTTGTGCAGCGCCTGATAGGGCCTTAAGTTCTCTTAAAAAAATTGTTCAGGACAGGAAATGCTCAAGTCCTCACAGGACAAACAGGCAGTAAGCAATGACTTCTGTGTAGGGTTGGGCAATATATCATTAAATTTATATTGTGATTTGAGAATTGTGGATTTCATAATATCATGATCTGGCATAGCCTAACTGCTGTCTTTTCCTGGTTTTAAAGGCTGATTACAATAAAGGGATACAATTTTCTGAACTTAGACTGCTCCAGCTGTTCTATTATTTGCCTCTTCTTGCTTGGTCATCATATCCATATTAGTGAGGACTGCTCATCAGTAATCTTGTGCGCAAATATCTTATAAAACACCAATAGTCATCTCTACAATATTGTCTTGATATCGATGATGAGAAATTGTGATATTTGATTTTGTCCATACTGCTAAGCTGTCGATGGAGCCAAGTCCGAACGTGTCGTCCTAACATTGGCATGGATCCTAAGATTTCTTAAGACCAAAAATAAGAAGTCCTGTCTTCATCCTGCAATGTTACTTCTGGCTGTAGGTGAGCTATCTCTCTGTACACTATCTCTGGAAAGGCATCCACCTTTGCTGAACAGGGAAAGGCTAAGGGCTAAAGGGAACATCAAAGAGGCCTGAGGGGGACTTAGCACCTACCCAGGGACACGACCAACATTGTTCTACAATTAATCCCAGCCTGCTCTATTACTTTCAGATTATCTTTAAGTGGGTGAAGTCTTTGTGGTGCATTAAGACTCTCCTTAATCCCCCCCATCTCTCTGCACTTCAATGGCGGCCGTGCTATCTTGTCCGGGTGGGGATGGCAGAGGCTTAGGGCTACTCTTAGAAGGTGGTCTGCCATGGCCACAGGACGGTGTGAGAACTGTGACACAGGGGAGGGACAACAAACATGAGCTCAAATCTCTTAAGCGCACAGGGAGACAAATAAAAGGATTTGGGTTGTCAGGGGGGCACAGGAGCTAAAAAGCTATCTTTCATAATCCTTTTGATAGTGGACCTTTGAAATGCATGATCTGGATGTTTTTACACAGGGTTCTCAGAATACAATTAAGGAGAAAATCTCAACAAAATGAGGTTGTGGAAGTTATACAAGCAAAATGCAGGTCTAACCGCGAGGAGTTTTTGTGGAGCAGCCTAAAACTATATGCTGCGGTCCAGCCTGGGCAGTTTCAATGCAAGTAGTCCGGCCTAAAGTTGTAAACGAACACTCAAGAATCCCAGCAGGCTAGATATGAATAGATAATGAAGGATATATGCCAACGTTTTGGGCGAAATACCCTTTTTCCGACTTACCCAGACTGACTCAAGATGTTTGGTATCATTTTCACCTCTGTACATCCAGTAGTTCAGTTACCATGGGTAGCATTTCATGTTAGCTTAGCATAATGGCCTGAAGTCTATGGGAGTCATTAGCCAGGCTCCATCAAAGTGAAAAAATAAACCTTACAGCAACTCTGAAGCTGTCTTATTTAAACTTATTTAAATTTTTTTTAAATAATGAGACTTGTTTCAAGAGACGTTAAATGGTGAACATATGTATTCCTCTGTCTAGCACAGTGATACACACACCACTGAAGGTACAGGTAGATCCAGAGACAAGACGTGTATTTCAAATACACATGATACACTGTGGAATTAAAGCAGCTTTGGTGTTGCTGTAATTTCTTTAAGACTTCAAGTCTTTATGCTGAGCTAACACAAAATGCTACCCATAGGAGCCGAACCACTGGAGCCATAAAAATGGTATTGAACATAAATCAGAGAAAGGGTATTTTGCCCAAAACACTGGAGTATTCCTTTAAAGTCATGAATAAAGGTGACCTCTGTGTGCTGTATTATCAAACTTACCCCCTGAGAAGGATGGTCATGATCACCGTCAGCAGCCATAACATGTTAAAATAAGAAAAATAGGTCAGTCAAAAAACATGATATAGTAATTATATCTACATACCACTGCCTGCAATGTGATACATACAATCTACAATAAGATGCTAGATACTCACTGAGGTGAAGTCCTGGTTTGACCCGAGAGGAAAAGAAAGAAAGCATGTATCAGAGAGGCTCACTTGGACAACGTCAATAAATCAAACAGCCACAAGACAACAGGACAAACCTGTTGATTCAGTTAACAACGTATGACAACTTATGTTTATGTTGGCAACCTTTCGCTTGGTTGACATGACGTTTGTGTTACACTGCGGGGCGAAGCGGACAGTGGTGCTCTACCTTCTTGTTGGCCAGCGAGGGGTCCTGTCTGAGCAGCTGGGAGAGGTCAGGGACTCGAGCGCAGGCCGCTGAGTAGATCCACTCTTTCTCTATGGGGTCCAGCTAGCACAGGCAAACAGGGGTGAGGAGGGTGGGGCGAGAGGAGAGCCCAGCAGACATGTACACACACACACACACACACACACACACACACACACACAGGCAGGCCCTCACACATACACACCCTACTATCCACATCCTGTTCTGCACTCTTTTGATAGCAGTTAAGCTACAGCCCTCTAATCCATTTCCCACCGCGGACTGAGTCACAGCCAACTGACACACACACACACACACACACACAGTCTAGGAGACACCCATGATATGGCAGCTAGCTTCGGCTACTCAACTGTTCCCACTTTGACTTCTGTTATTCATTTGAAAGGAGCAAGATCAATAGCACACAGCATATCGAATAGAGCGTCTGATGCACCGCACGTGTGGAGCAAATTTCAAAGGTCATCAACTGACATAGAAAAATATTGATTTTGCAAATATAACAGTGGCATGGTTTTCTATGCACTGTTTGATCTCTGCTCTGGAAACTTGACTCTACAATGTTAGGTTGGTTATGCCTCTTCGCCGTTTCTCTGAGGAGAAAATAAACGGGCAAAGTGAAAAGGACTTACAGCGACGGCGGTGGAGCCCATGCTGCCCGTGCCCTCCTCGTCCTGCTCCGACTCCGACTGAAAGACACATCATCGAAGCATCGTGTGACTATTGCTCAAATGAATGCGTAATGGCTATGACACTGTACTACATAAATTGTACTCTTGACACAGTGTGACCTCAGGATTACCCAGTTCACACACCCACAACTGCAATCACACTGTCGTGATGTTTTCCAGCTGACGCGAAGTGACCGAGGGGTGTCAGACAGACAGAAGAGGTAATGAGACAGCGAGACAGAGGTGACGGTTTCACACTTACGGGGTAATGAATAACAATCCAATTAACAATTAACCAAAAAAGAAAAACAACACGCCTGCGGGCCAAGCTATGTGTTTTTGTCACCACTTCAAGTCAAAGGGATCGAGAGGAAAAAAACCTCAGAAACTAAGGAACACAGAGCGAACCGAAGTGTCACCTCGGCTGATTAATGTGAGAGGGCGAGCCCGTGTGTTTTCTTTGCCTTTTCCAAAGACGACTTGATTGCAAATTGTTCTCAGATCATACAGGGACATGATGTTCAAACACTCGGGCCTTTCATGTGTCTCGCACCGACTGTCACGCGTCACCGTGTTGAGCAGACAAAATGGAGGGAAAGTATTTATCCAACCTATTCCACACTGGCACATGTCCATTTTTTTTTTTTTGCTGGAAACCATAATAAGAAAGAGAGAAAAACAGACGTAAAGAGCCGGATAATGGGTTACAAGAATTCCTGCAAGTGCTTTCTCAACACTTTTTAATTTAACGCTTCATAAACAGTAAGCCTGGGCCTTTCACCTTGGCGTGTGAGAGAGAAAAACTGTGCCTTTAGAAACCAAAACAAATTTCAAAAGAGAGTTTTCAAAGCAAAGGGGAGATTTCGCTGACCGCTGAAGAACAGGCTGCATGAAAAACACTGGAAATCACACAGGGGAATAACTACTTACTGCCTGGCTTATTGTCAGGTTTTTTCCACAATAATGTTAACACAATAAAAACCCCAGCACCATTTGTTGCCCTATTTATGCAAATTATTTGAGTTCTTGACTGATGCACTTACAATGGTAAAAGAAAATGATGACACAGACTTTACAGAAATTTAAGTTTATAGTGACACAGTCTTTTCAGTTCTCTATGAATGTGTTACCTTTTCATGAGTCACCCTGCACTTTGAGATGTAATATTGTAAATAACAGCTCTTAACAAGCCTTAGTTGCTGTATTAAGTTGGAGAGTAACAGTTTATACTCTAAGCTGGCCCATTCAAAACAGTGTAAGACGCCGACCATGCAGCTTCAACAATGTGGAAAAAGCGTCATGTTATTCGCCGCCTGTCCTAAATCCAGAGTTCAATGGTGCGATTAACGCCTTGGGCAAACACACTAAATCTGATTGTAGTGCTATATTAACACGCTCCGACATATTTCATCTGTCTATCGTTTCGGGCCATCAAGGAAAGGCACATATCTTTCTCTGGGTTGATTCCCAATCTCTTTAATGGGCACAAATCATTATTATCTTTCTAATGAGTTCCAACATGTTGCTGCTTAACATAATAACAGAGGGCTTTATTTAAATGCAGATTGCCCCCCTGTCCCCCTCACTCCTCCCTTTCATATTGTTCCCCCCTCCCACTCCAATGTGCAACATTGGTTTGAAATCCAGGTAATTTACTTAGCACCACCTGGTGGGAACAGGAGGAACCACTGGTATGTGACTGAGGTTTTGGATGATCTCTGTGAAACTGTAAAACAAGAGGTCAAACTGAGCTGAAATTCCTCTTAACTAAAAATAGTAAAAAAAAAAATAACCCACAGTGATTTGTTCATTATATGCAATGAAATCCTACACTGAACTTCTCTCAAGAGGTCGATGGTCTAATAGTCACCTTTGACCCCGAATCTTTGTCCAGCTCATCCTCCCCGATGCAGTGTTCCTCAATTTGGATCACAGGAGTTTCTTTTGTGGTGGCTGTCCTGCCTGAGTCCTAGAAGAGAAAAAAAAAAAAAAAAACACACACACACATAACCTTACTGTGCCATGAGAGCGCTGATGGGTGTTCACAGGATAAAACATTTAGTCGTGCTAAAAAAATCTGCTTGCTGAGGTGAGCAGCCAGCGTTCACATTGTGTGTGTGAAGCCTTGTTTGTCCTGTGCGCTCCTCTTCTCCCATCAACATGTGTGTGCGCAGCGATCCTATTTGCTTCAGGGCCCGTCCGCGCAAACACGCGCCGACACTCGACCACTTTAAAAACATGTTAATCTTTGGAATCTACGCTCGAGCACTCAACCTCCACACATGAACAATGTGCAATGTAAAAGCAGTTTTGGTGGATTATGGTGCATTTAACCCCAGTGCGCAGCGTTTATTTTTACAGCGGTCAAGTGCCAAAGCTTTTAACAGCTCCACCCTTTATGTAAAGACGGTGTTGCTTTCACTTGACGCTGCCATTCTTCTCATGGCAGCTCACGTCAATTAGCCCCGGGAAATGAAAATATTTTTAAAGACATGAGCGCTTATTCAGTTCCACAGCGTCCCTCTGGCTGTTTAATTGTCCATGTCGCAGCTCCACTATAAAATGCTGACACATGGTAGGGCAGACAATGGCAGGCAGTGTACACTGACAAAGAGCGTCTTGTTTAGACATAAATACGCCATTCACACAGAGAGTAAACATGTGTTAGGCTGAGCTGACAGCAGATACAGGGGAAGATACATTTTAGCATCCCGTGTTGTTGTTGAATCATCCCGGCTCGCCCGCAGCTTATTTTCATACAAACAATAGAGCAGAATAGAGCAGATGATTTTGAAGTTCACCTCCTGTGAGTGTGTCTGGTCAGTGGATTCTGAGGCGATGCTGGAGCCACCGCACCACATCACCTGACCCGGCCTGCCCTCCTCAGTGGGGACGTCCTGCTGCTCCTTCTGGGAGGACACGTCCATCTCCTCCACCTGCACGCCGGCCGGGCTGGGCTGCCTCTGTCCGTCCCTGTTTGTCCCATAATCCCCTGTGTCCCGCTCCTGCAGTAGCTGCCTGTATTTCTTCTTCAGGACGAGGTACTTCTCACCCTGGGGGGGGGGGGGGGGGACAGGCAGAGGCAGAGAGCGCAAGATGGCTTTGTAAAATGGACAAATCTACAGCCTAATTTACAGTCATGTCTGTGTTTGATCATGGAGGCGTTTTGTATTCGCCCTTTCACTAGTGTCTTGCGCTTCATTACAGATACATTTCTCACTCAGCACTGAGATTTATATAACAATAAGGGGAATTCAGTCCATCACACAGGTGTTTCTGCTTCTGAACTGCACCTGCATTTTGAGTCTAGTAATAACCAGACCTCGAGACTGATTACACTCTGCATACAAATTCTGAACACGGCATGACCGGTTTCTGGCACTGAGCGTGGAAAAAACTGCACAGCTCTTTGACGTAACTTTCTTGTCGTTTATAATGATTGAGCAATGTATGTACTTTTTCATATTTAATCAGGTTTTGGGAGGTGTGTTACTGTCTGCCATGCGAGAATGTCAATTTTATGAATGTTTTATGATCTAAATCAGACTGATTAAATAAAAGATAGATGAAATAAAAATATCATAAAAGTTAGGTGACTGTTTAAGGAGTAGATCCAGTCTTCTGGGCAGCGTACGCCTACTTGAATTGGGACCGAGCTGATTCTGGAGGACTATTTATCTTAAGCGCCAATATGTGAAAATACTTCAGAAGACGAAAATAGCTCATTACCACAAAAACAAGAACTGAGGTAACCCCCCTGGGGAAACCAGTGGGTACATACAGTGCTACAGCAAACAAAGCAGGCAGATGGAGTGAATCCTTGTTAAGACAGACTGGCTGCCATGAGAAGCTCATTTTTAACACCGGTACATTTGGGTGTATCACAGTTTTTGTCCACAAAAGGTAAAAACAGTTTCGAGTTTACTTACATTCTCTGACTTCACCACTGCAATTCTGTCGATGATGAGTTTGAATTCCTCTCTGTATTTAGCTGCAGAGACAGAGAAAAAAAAAATTGGCAGGAAAACTTAAAAACTAAACAGAACTTCTCATTTCTCAAGAGTTACATAACGTTCACCTCAGAGGTTTGGATACACAAAATGTTAAATGGCTGGGAAAAAAGACACTGAAGCCCTAAGTGACACTCAACTGTTCCACGTGAGCCTCGGAAATAGACTCTGGAATAAACAACACTGGAATAAAACTATTTTTTTCCCCCCTTGGCGTTCAACACCAGATCTCTTACACAGACCCGGTCGTGACGGTGTGTGTTTGGAACAGATGTGCCGTCTGGGAGCTCCAGTCTGCGGGACGATCTTGTCTTTTCAAGTTTCTTTATCTGGAGGCGCCAAGTGGGAGGAGGTCTGCTCCTCACACATTTCTGGCTGACCAGGCACAATGTTGCAAAATAATCACCACAAAAAATAAAATGTCAGTACAAAACAAGAGGAAAGACGACCTCCTCCAGCATGAGGAATAAAATAAAACCTGTGCCCACTGACATATCAGTATCATGAATCTGTATTTGTACTTCCCTTGTGTGTATGGACTTTAGTTGAAATCCATGAGCTCTTGTGCTGTGGCCTGGATTTTTTTAGATTGGACTTTTTATGTTTCTGGGCTCCACATGTTTGCTTTGTTTTCCTTTAGTCCTGTTTCCGTCACTTTGTACCTCTTGTGCTCCTTTTGTAGCCCTGCCCGACCTGTTTCCCCTGCACACCTGCTCTGTATCGGCCTGTTTGCTCTGCCCTCCTGTTGCTCCCTGCCACACCCTCATCGTCTTCCTCGTTAGCCAATTCTTGTGCTTCCCCCTTGATTCCTGTGTCCTCCCACTCCAGCTGTGTCTCATTCTGGCGATTAGTCCTCAGTGTATTTATACTTGTGTGTTTCCCATCGCTCTTTGTCAGTTTGTCTTGATGTTTCCCTGGCGATGTAGCTGGCTTACTCCTAATGTTACGCTCCTACTGTCTTTGCCAGCCCATTTGTTCTGCCTACACGTCAGTCTGGTAATAAATAGTTATTTTCCTACAGTTCCTGTGTTTTTGGGTCCACCTGCCTGCATTCAATATCAGTATCAATACTGGGATAATTATTATCCCATTACTATTATGGCAGAAATTTTGTTGTGGTTTTAAAGGCTGCATTACAGTAAAGGGAGGCAGTTTTCCTTTATTAGGCTGTTCTAGTTGCTGTTATTTGCCTCCACCAGCTTGGTCATCAGATCCACATTAAGTATTTATCAAATTTCCTAAATGAAAATCTTATAAAAGCAAAGCGTTATCCCTATAACATCAATTTCGAGGTATTCGGTCCAAGATATCCCAACATTTTGATTATGTCTACATAGCCCAGTTATGCTGTTTCTCCTCTGGCCCGTAATTTACCTTTTGCTATGGGAACCAACCAAAAAATAGCAGGCCAGCTGCTTAACCTGTGCCTCATCAGATTAAAGCTGGTCTGTGCCAGTGTTTGCCACTGATGAGCAGATATTTCAGAGCTGCCTGGAAATGGAGGCCCACAGTTATCTAGCCGTGGTGGCTGAGCAAACAGTGTGGGACTGGCCCTGAAATGTTCCAGTCGTAGGTATTCCACGTATGCCTAGGTGTGCGTGGGTATGCAGCGCTGGACAATTGAAGTGTTTCCTTTTTCCTGACGCGGAAGGGAAAGAACATTTGTAGGGAGACAGTTGCATAGTTCACATTCACAACAACAGGAAACCCGAAGGAAGTGGCCACTTACATCTGTCTCAACAAAAGAATTGCTTGCTTACCAGAGTGGGTAACACAGTATCCACGTCTAGTTATTTATTAGCCAGAGGTCTGCACAAACAGCAGGCATGTGTGCGCACACAAACACACAGCACCTCAATCCAACATCGCCTCATTTCCCACCATGCCCCAATTTTGCCCGGTCCTGATGAAAAAGCGCCCCATTAGAGGCCTAGATCTAGTCAGGCATGTGGACTTAATTATGATTAAAACACTATCATCACAATTATGACATGGAAAGCTGCAAGCACATGCTATGACAGACTTTTAAGTGTGCTGGAAAGCATTTCCCTAATTGGACGGCCATGTCAGATGGCACACTATGAAAGCAGCTCACTAAACCTCTGTCAACAACTGCAGTGCTGACATAGCATCTGGACAGTACATGCTGACAACTGCAATACAAGGTCACTTTGGATAATCATTTGGGGAGGTTAAATATGTTAAGCTTAGCTGTGTCTCAGCTGTCCCACTGATAAAGTCTTGCAGAATGCACTGGATAGATAACTAAAGTCTTTACGAGCTCGTTTGTTTTCTCAGTCAATAAAACAATAGTCACACTTGCAGCTATAATTCGAGATTAGCCAAGGAGGGGTGTGTTAACTGCACGCACAAATGGTTTTAAAGGGGCTGAAAGGGAGAGTGAGTTGAATTATTTCAATGGGACAGCAAGCTGACTTGTATCATGGAAGGCCTCCTCCCAGCTCATAATGTCATAATTACTGTCAGTTTACTTATTTGTTCATTTTCATATTCTTGACTTCTCTATTAAATTATTTACTGTGTTATCCATGTTCTACTTCCAAACCAGTGCTATATAAATAAGGTTAATTATCATAATAAGGCTATAGTGTTGGGCTATAGAGGCATTAGCTTGACCGACTGGCATGGGTTAAGGGGTTCCCCACTCTTTTAATACTGATGACCCTCAAATACAATTGTAAATAAGGTTTTATCCTTCAAAACCTCCAAATTTTTGTTTGCAAGACACAGACCAGCATTACATAACCTTCACTGCTGTGGGTGGGTATGGAAGAACAGTGGAGGCAATGAAATCCATACTCCTAACAGTCTTCTTTAGACATGCTCTCACTGTACAAGGGAAATAACAGTGAAATGAACAGTTTGTCATGGCTCTATGGGACCTGATGGGAAGCCTCTTGGGGCCTGCTGCAGGTCCCAGGACCCAGACAGGCTCTGATCTGTGTAGTGCATGATCAGAGAGCCTCAGGCCCTGCAGGTAACAGCGCTGACATGTTTTCGGTGGTGGCTTGTCCATGCTGACTATTACTCACTGCCGGGCAGCTCCAACTGGCCTCGGGGAGGAAATGACAGAATTCCTGCTGAAACTGTATCTGCTTGCAGAGCCTTGTAATGCAAACCAGATGTTTTCTTTATACTGGGGGACAAAGAAACGGCGCTTATGTTGAGGAGGGGTTTGAGCAACAGGGCTGCCGCACGGTCCCTGCGATGGAAACGCGTTATTTGAGCGATATGGCGCATTATGAATGATCAGACAAACACGAGGTCAAGTGATATTCGTGCCAGTTTCATCCCTCGCTGCCCGTCCACGCTGCCTGTGCCCGCTTAACACGCGTATTCCCATTTTCGGCGGAATAAACCCATCTAGCTCAATCTATGATAGAGTTGATCGCTACTTACCACGTAATTGCAAGTCACTATGGCCAATAAAGGGCTTATATGTCTTCAGTATGTCTGCGTTTTTTACTTTGCCTGAATTGCCTCCGGATGAGTAGAAATAATCCAGCAGCGACTCTTCACTGACATCACTCATCTCAGCTGAGTGTTTACAGCGGCTTGGTGATGGCCCGGAGGATGTTCAGAGGAAAAAATAGATATAAATATAGGCTCTTTTGGTCTATGTTTTTTCTATACACACATAATGCAGTCCGCTCAGCTAATTTTGGGACAAAATGTATAGTACATGTTCAACTTCACTCCACCCAGAGCAGACCACTGCTGCGCCTCCTCCTGTTAACCCTTTGCAGGCGCTCAGTCTGAGTGGGGCATTTACAAGCAGCATCTTTCAAACTTCTTTCAAATAAAATAAAATAAATGAGAATTAAAAAATAAATTTATAAATTTAATTAATTTAGTTCAAAGCAACAGCTCTGTCATAAATTCTACCTTTTTTTTTTTTTTTTTTAGAAAGTTTATAATGTTCAGTTTTTGTTGACATTGTGGAGAATGTGTGAATTTAATTGTTTATTATTGAGCTTGTAGTTTGCAGAGGTCTTGTACTGGACTACACTATATTGAGAGGTGTTTTAAATTTTTTTTGTCCCCCCTTTTTATATATACATGAGGAGGACAGAATATTGGAAACGCCTCAATGCCAGCTCAATGCCAAACATAGAACTGGATGAACACCTCTATTACTGTGACAAAAAGAAAACCTGAGTATTACAGGCAGCAGAAAAGTAAACTTTATGGCAAAACAGTTGCATTAGTCTGTATCGGATTGTGCAGGTGAACCTAAGAAAGTAGTTTTTTCATGTTCCGCTGTAGGGAATATTTCATTTCACATCCATCTTTGCAGGCTTATTTAATTACTATGTTTGTTTTGATTTGATTTTCATTGAGAATTTAGTTTTGGCAGGGGGGGAAAAAATCATTAATATAGTGGACTTAAAGTGAAAAAAGTGGACTATTATGAATATGTGATACTGGTGTTGGCTCCAGTTGCAGTCTTGTGATATCCCTCGAGTGGCTCTTTAACACTGATATTTGTACAGTGTTGTAGAATTTGTACTTGTTACAGGAAAGGGTTAGGGTGACGAGTTCACAGTGAGGAGGCAGAGCTTGGGAAATTCATAAACACATTGCACAGGCTGATGATGTTTCACAACAAGACAAACAGGAGGAGGGTAAGAACTTCCTCCTTGTGAATGAATGAGGTTAGCGGTGAAGAAGGTCACTTGCGGGCAAAGTGTTTTACCATGAAGTCAGCATAATCCCAAAGCGAGAGGGCCCAGTGGGTTGCAGCCTGAGAGGAGGGCCAGGCAGTTTAGCATTATATGGTGCAGCACACACGGTCAGATTAATTGTGTCAATGCGTTGTGAATATTATTAAATGTGTTGGACTCACATTTTAATCCCTCCATCCTCCGCGAGCAGTCATACCTCCTCTTTGAATTGAGTTTTTCCATTTAATTAAGAAACGAGTGATTTCTGTTTCATGTTGTACTACTCTAAAAAAAAGACAATATTGTAATTACAGTAAGCTTCTTATCAGCTGATACAATTATTGAGGTGAGGAATTTACATTGTCACGTGAAAGTAGGACCTTATGTTCTCTCAATTTAGAAAACAACACAACTTTTGTGGGGATAAAGCAATTTGATCCCCTAACATATGTCATGTCTTTTGTGGAATGAATTTATGCCAGACAGCAGCTGGCAATATATTTATCACCTTGCTAGCATTAACAGTGTGTGTGTGTGTGTGCATGGGAATGGGGGGTGTAGAATAAGCCTTAATAATGATTAATTTTCTTAAGTCACCCACCAAGCTGATAAATTCCCAAGAGATGTGTCAACAGTGTGAATCACTTGTCACGCTGTGGAGAAACTTAAGAAGCGCAAGACTTTTTTTTTTTTTGGAAAATGTGCTCACAAGACTGACATAACACTGTCATAACCAGTCACTAACCAGTGACTGTCATTTGGGTAATTATTATCTTTATGCCACTTTTCCTGCAAGACTTTTGCAGGAAAAGTGTATCTTATGAGCACAGCATCATATAAAAGAAAAAGAAGAACTTCAGGATGTTATCTGCTGACACCTACACATCTGACAAAGCAAAAAAAAAAAAAAAAATGCTAAAAGCTAATTTGTTGAATAATCAATCAGTGTTGTGTCCTAGAAGTTATGTGGTTCCCACATCGTCTGTATATTTCTTCATAGCCACTTGTCTGCTTCAACACTGTTCTCAGGGGTCCACAAGGGCAAACTAGAGCCAGATGTTCAGCGGTGGCCCTCTGCACCCTGTCAAGGTCAAAGCAGCCCGCCTAATGGCATTGCATGGCACTGATAGAGGGCAGATGTTCACAGGGTTATCCATTCCATATGGCTGCCACTTGTCCATGGGCCTTTTCACAGCACAGCCCTTGTAAACACGCTTTAGTTCCCTGTTCTCTTTTTTCAACCCCTGTAAAACATGTCCTAAATCCAATCACCTAGTCCCTCTAAAGGGGATGATGTTGATTAATGGGAATGTGTAGTGGTAGTAGTGACCTATAAGCCCCTACTGAGATTACAGGCAGGCAACCAGCCAGCCAGCGCTGGGCTCAGGGCACCAGGAAACAGCTAGAGCTTAGAGGGAGATTGTTTAGACAGACAATGGTGTCTACCTGGCTTTAATCCCTGCTCAAAAAGAGTACAGGGGATTGGCAGAGTTTAATAAATGAAAGTGCTCCTATAATCAGGATTTGCCAAAGTGCCCCTTTGTGTTAATCGGACATTTTTTACAGCATGGTTTTTGACATCTGCCATAGCAAGTGGTGTTAACCCTCGACTGCCCCAGCCACAGCATATAATAATAAAAGAGGAGATGAGAAGGCATTTTCATCAGAACCCATATAGACCACAGTACCCCACAGTACACAGGGTATACAATCACTGCAACAGGACAAAGAGGAGCAAAATTGGAGCATATTGCATTTTAAAAATGCGTAGATTTGACTGAGCGAAAAGTGGTTTTCTCCACAGACAAAACCACTTTTTTTTTTTTTTTTTAACAAGGCTACTTTACTAAGAAAAAGCCAGAGAAAGTGAGGAAATACACTCCTGATCAAAATCTTAAGACCAGTTGAGAAATTGCAAGAATTTAAATTTTGCACTGTTGGATCTTAAGAAGGTTCTAAGTAGAGCTTCAAAATGCAAAAAGAAGAAATGGGAGTGAGAAAAAAAAAATTGAGTAAGCAATTTATTGCAAACAACCATTAAACTGAAATAGGCTGTTCATCAGCTGATCAAAAGTTTAAGACCACTGCCTTTAAAAGCCCAAATCTTGGCAAAAATGTGGATTCAGTGTCATTTTCTGTCAGGTATCCACACTCTCATGACCTCCTGATGGCAAAGGCAAAAAGCTTTCTCTCTATGAATGCGGTCGGATTGTTGAGCTGCATAAGCAAGGCCCAACAACAAGGCCCTCACAGCGTGCCATTGCTGCTGAGGTTGGATGCAGTAAGACAGTCATTTTTAACTTCCTAAAAGATCCTGAGGGTTATGGAACAAAAAAGTCAAGTGGTAGACACAAAAAAATTTCACCGGCCCTGAACCGGAGGATCCAGTTGGCTGTCGGTCAAGACATGGGACGATCCTCGGCCCAAATTAAGCTCGTCACTGGTGCCAACTGCAGTCCCATAACCATCAAACGGCATCTGTGAGAGAAGGGTTTTAAGAACAAAAAACGTCTTCAAAGGCCTCGTCTCCTTCAATAGCACAAAATTGCCCATTTGGAGTTTGCACGAGAACACCAAACATGGGACATTGAAAGGTGGAAGAAAGTTGTATTCTCTGATGAGAAAAAATTTAACCTTGATGGTCCTGATGGCTTCCAACATTACTGGCATGACAAGGAGATTCCACCTGAGATGTTTTCTACACAGCACAGTGGAGAGGGTGCCATCATGATCTGGGGTTTTTTTTCCTACAATGGAGCTTCAGGTTGTGCAGAGGCGTCAAACGGCAGCTGGCTATGTGGAGATGTTGAAGGGGGCATCCCTCATGACTAAAGGCCATTGTCTGTGTGGTAATGACTGGGTTTTTCAACAGGACAACGCTGCAGTTCACAATGCCCGCCTGATAAAGGACTTCTTCCAGAGAAATAACATCACTCTTTTGAACCATCCTGTGTGTTCCCCTGATCTAAATCCAGTTGAGAACATTTGGGGTTGGATGGCAAGGGAATTACAGAAATGGACACCTGTTCCAGACAGTGGATGCCCTCCATGAGGCCATCTTCACCACTTGGAGCAACATTCCCACTAACCTCCTGGAAACACTCACATCAAGCATGCCGAAACAAATTTTTGAGGTGATTAACAAGGAAGCTTTTTTGCCTTTGCCATCAGGAGGTCATGAGAGTGTGGATACCTGACAGAAAATGACACTGAATCCACAGTTTTGCCAAGATTTGGGCTTTTAAAGGCAGTGGTCTTAAACTTTTGATCAGCTGATGAACAGCCTATTTCAGTTTAATGGTTGTTTGCAATAAATTGCTTACTCAAATTTTTTTTTTGTCTCACTCCCATTTCTTCTTTTTGCATTTGAAGCTCTACTTAGAACCTTCTTAGATCCAACAGTGCAAAATGTAAATTCTTGCAATTTTTCAACTGGTCTTAAAATTTTGATCAGGAGTGTATATAAATATATATACAGACACACACTTGTGAAAAGAGACAGGAAAGACTGGATAGGGAAACAGGGGATGACGTATTTGGATTTGAAGACAGGATGGCACCAGGACGCTCCAGATGATACATCCCAAAGTTTGTGATATCATGGGATTTAATGTCACTATCCATGCAACGTGCAATATGAAAGACGATTTATTTAGAGCTAAAGTTCTTACAGCAAAAGTGGTACAGTTAATTTTAACAACTGCCCTGCTGCATCATAACATCAGTGTTGTGCGTCATTGTAGCATATTAATACCTGATAAGAACTTAAGAGTGAGAATGCACCCAACACGAGGACATCAGGGGGCTCCAGCTGGGTGCAGCACAGCCTCATTACTTACTTAGCAGAGGCTAATAGAGCAAGGATGTGTAATTACTTCATTGCTAAAATAGAAAGCTGCATTTTAATAATTAAAGTCCAGCATATCAGCTATAAAGCATAATAAAATTGTTTTAAAAATCAAGGATTACAACAGTAAATCCCAAAGGGCCAGATGTGAGAACGGGAGGGGCTACTGCATTCTGGGCCAGATTAAAGGGAAAATCCCAGAGGACTGCGCTGTCTTTTCCCTGCAGATTAGGGGCTTGTGTGGACTCAACATGCTGTAATCCACCGATTAGCTGATATAATCACCTGTAAATACACCTTGGCCATGGCATTACCTTGGACCATCAGCCCGTGCTCTGCCCTGGGGCACATGTGTGTGTCGGACACCTCACTGTTGAGGTGAATACTCCGACAAAAAACACAGATCTGACATGAAGTGCACTTTCTGGGAAAGAGAGGAGGACAGTCAGACTAGACAGCAGGCAGACAGACAGACAGACAGACAGCTGTACACAATATGTGATCTGAGTGAGTTCCCGGGAACTGTCCCTTCAACTAACCCCTACAGATGAATGTTGTTGAACTCCTTTAAATGTCAACTACAAATCCTGTGAAAAACTCTTCTCTAGAGATGTTCAAATGCATTTCAGGAGATACATAATAGGGCAAAATCAGCTGATGAATGATTGTAGATTGACATATGATCATTATGCATAAAGGTTGTGTATGTATAGATGTTTGTTTGTGTAAATGCTAAAGATACCAAACTTAGAAGCAAGTTGGATTCGATTTTAATCTGCTGTTTCAACTGTGAGCCTTGGTGGAAACCTTGCCTCGTTGTAAACACACTGCTTCGCCGATTTGACCCAAAGTGACAGGTACACCTTGACACAATGATGTGATAAAAAGTAAGCAAGAAATGAATTCCTCACAGGACTGCAACCTCGCCTGTGAAATTCTGCACCTCCCTACATGCTCTTTCGCCACCTGCTGGCTGCCTGTATTAAAAACACGAGACAGATGAAAATAGTATGACCAGTCAAGGTTGTTTTTAATGCGGTGTCATTCTGATTCAGGCTCTCTCCTCAAATCACTCCATTACATTGGATTAAAACATTAAAAGAAGGATTATAAAATATTTTAGGGTTTTTATTTTTGTAAGACACTTTAGAGACATTCCTGAAAGGGAGAACAAACGATTTTGGTTTGTAGCACATTTATGCCTGACAAGAAAAACAAATTATTAAGACTACATCAACAAAAAATTTACAAATCATGAGCAAACAATATAAACAATATCTTATATATAAAACATAGCAGGCGTAATAAATATTACACATAAACAAAACTAAAAGTAAACAAAGTTAACCTATTTGGTTTGGGCGACATTTGGAATAACGTTATAGGACTTGAAGCTAAATCATTGAGCTGAAAGCTAAACATCAGTGTGAATATTAACAAGATGTTTTTTTTTTTTTTTTTAAATTTTATTTTAACTCCTATTAGGCTGATATGGAGAAAGCCATTCAACTAAAGTCACCTCTGCATATTCACTCAGTACATGGATTATCCAACCCAAACTAATGTTCAATCTCTTATTACGGTTACCATTTTAAAGAAACACAAGACGTCAAATGTCTCTGGAAAAAAAGGTGCTCCAACACATGGAATACTTGAGTGAAGTCTTCTTTTTTTTTGCTCCAATGACCAGGTTCTTTCTTGTGCATTTTGTGTATGTGATGGTTTTAATACATTTAGGCCTCTGGGGTGACTGCACACTCAAGCAACAGTATACTTTAGTGCAGAAAATTTCTCACCACACTTTCTTCACCCATACTCAGTCAATACTCAGAGTCCTTTCCTCTCCTTTGCTTGACAGGAAACCAACTCATCTTCTCGTTAGTTCATCATACCAAATGGCATTAGTTCAACCATACGATTAACAGTTAGGAAGTAAGTCCATCACTAATAGTGATCAATATACTGATTGAAATGCAATATTTTATGCTCTGTAAGCTGGGACAATCACAGCAACTGAAAGCATCTTTCTATTCTGTCGTTTGCTGGATCACTTGTCTTTGGGTGCACTTTTTGCTGGAATTCTACTGGCTACTCAGGTCTCCCATCTTTGGGCATGATAGCATATTCACAGGAGATGGAAATCAGTTTGGTTCAGTCAGGAATCAAGGACCACGATTCATTCGCTCAAAAACGCACGTTCAGTCACACATTCAGACATTTGCTGTCACGCGTGCACAAACACACACACCCACCCACACACACTCACATACATGAGGACACAAACGGCAAACAATAAATGCAATACAATAAATTGTGTAACGGTAAATGTAAATTCACTCCGTAGTGATTCTTCTATTTAACAAAGATAACTGTGCAATATTCATTTGTTTTCTTTTCTTGAAGCAAACTAGGAGTAGTACAAATGCTAGGAAGTCCTAGGTGCTGCTTTCATCCACATCCAGAGGGTATTTTCAAGACTTGGTGCCCCTCTATTCTACTCCGATAGAGGAGACGGAGAAGGTGCTTGGCTTCCCCATCTGTGTCCCTCGATGTCCACCTCTTCTCCAATTCGGAGGCAGCAGAGATTGTACGACTTTTGCCTGAAGGCCCCATCTCCTCTGTTTGTGTCCTCTCTCTGCAGGGGTAGCACCTCCAAGCCTTGCACACTCCACAGTCCACCTTTAGGTCCCAGCCCCTTAATGCTACTTCCGTTACAAAGTGCAAGCAGTTAATGTCTCCCCGCCACTCCCCCTCCATGCAAAAAAAATAACCGGAAACCAATGCAACAGCAAAAAGGATAGTTTTTTTTTTTTTTTGTTCAAATGCAAAAATGGTACGGACAGTGTCCAAAAAACTATGGGAAGGGAGAGGGCAGTGAGAGAGAGTGCATTTGTGTCTCAAGAAGTTCAGTCCATTCACGCAGACTCAAAACTAAGTGTTGTTCCTTATTGTGGCCACATGCCACTGGGTCAGAAGCCTGCCAGAGTGGTTATACCTCCCTAGAAATAAAGAAAAGATAAACCAACTTAATTGATATGTTATCTAAAGTTAAAACAATTAACAAAATTTGGAGATCATTAAATTACATTGGCGTTGATGTAAACAAAGATACTGCGGTGTTACTTACGAAGCGGTGAGCGTGGAGTTGAGGACCAGAGTGGTGCGTATCCTGTAGAGCTGGGCTAGTGTCAGCTTCTTGTGCTGCTGGGCTGGAGACTTCTTGTTTTTTTGTGACCTTTCCCCTGGGCCACCACTGGCTGTTAACTCACACTTCCCATC
Source organism: Myripristis murdjan (assembly GCF_902150065.1). Taxonomy (NCBI): domain Eukaryota; kingdom Metazoa; phylum Chordata; class Actinopteri; order Holocentriformes; family Holocentridae; genus Myripristis; species Myripristis murdjan. Next base: position 24,749,725 of record NC_043986.1, on the reverse strand, counting down.
CAGGGAGGCAGATGGTGCTGTCTCCCCGTCTGAGCTGTTGCCTTGAGATTCATTATATGGCCCAGTGAGGGCGCTGTGGACACGCCTGGCCTCGGCTTTCCTCAGGGTAGCACTGAGTTTGTCTGAAGGCATGCTCATGCTCAAGTAGTCTTCTGACTGGTCAAGGTCATTCGAGAACAGCTCTATGCAGTTTTGGCTAAGCTCTGACAGGCTCCTACTGTGTGCCATCGTCTTGGCAATGTCCATTTCCCGACATTTTGTTTGGTCCCGGGTATCAGAGCTGAGTGTATGTGTGCGGGATGCGGGGGTTTTCTCATGGAAGCGCTGCAGGAGATTGTCCTCAGAGCGGGACAGGGTCAGAGTGGACGGCCTTTGGAGGCAGTGGAGCCGTGGCTGAACGTGAGGCCGCCGCCGGGGTTTCGAAGACTGGACTACGGACAGCTGGGATCCCAGCGATGCTGAATCCTCATCCTCTTCTTCTTCCTCCTGCTCTTCCTCCACCTCCTCTACCTCTGCTTCTTCCCGCTCTACCTCCTCCTGGCCTTCCTCCTTCTCCCCCTCTTCCTCCTCGGTCTCCTCTCCTTCGCTTTGGCCAGGCCGTGACTGCAGCTCTCTCAGGAGCGACTCAGGTGAGAGGGTACCGTAGGCACTGTCCATGGAGAGAGAGCGACACTGCGGGTCCAGCTCCTCACTGGCAGGTCCCACCTCCTGATCCTGTTCTGAGTAAATACCAGAGTGTGGTCTCTGGGGGCTTGTGGACTGGGACTGCTGGACCTCAGGCCTTTCAGATAAGATGGGCAAGCCTGAGTTGCAATCTTTCTCACCGAGTCCCCCTGGGTCTGTGTTGGGGGTGGGTGTTTGTTGGTGTTCTCCGGGTTCGTCAATCTCCATCACAGACAGGGTCTCGGTAGAACCATCTGATTGCCTGGAAAGAGAGGATTAGAAAGTGTCACGGTCAGTTCTACATACATATCAAGGCGCATCGCTGAACTGCATACAGATCTATCTGCTCAACTGGAAATCTGTTCATGTACCTTTAATTGATAATGTTTTGAGCTTGCCAAGTGCATGAATGGAGCTCTAAATGTTAGATATTTACTATTTTCTGTGTAAACCTAAGATTAATGTATATTTTATGTCTTAGAATATGTATTTTAAACTGTTGAGTTGTTTTGAGCTTTGTTTTGAGCTGGTCACAGTGCCAGGATACAACCAGGTACCTTGTGTTCTGCGGGTCTTTGTGTTTCAGGCAAGGTGAACTCGTAGTGGAGTTGCTGCTCTCGTCTTCTTCCTCCTCCTCTTCCTCGCCCTCTAAACGCTGCTTCAGACTACTCTGCTGCCGGAGGACTTCCTCAGTACGAAGCCTCTGGAGCTGGTTCTGCATTACGACACAAAAAAAGGCTCAGTATGCACAAAACAGCCAAGGGCTTACATTTTTTGTGATTTAAAGTTCAAATTTAATTCTGTCCTCTGAGGCACGTCACCAGTTTCCATGTGCAAATCTCAGAGGTCTAATGAAAATGACCTCAGGATCACCAACCTGGACATTGCAGATGGCATCTATCCAGCTTCGCCCCTGGGTGGCGCTGTTGGCTTGGAAAGTGTACGCTGCCACTGCACTCTTGAATTCATTGAGGTAGATGAGGATAAATGAACCTTCAGAGACAAAAAGCAAAAGTTAGTAAGTCAACATTTCTTAGATAAACAGACACAGCATGTGCAGAGTGATATTTTCTGTTAGTCATTTTAATTTCAGCTCGCACAGAAATGTTCAGCAGCTACAGTTAGTTACCTAAACTCACTACTTTGGCTTATCATCACACCACTCACCAGGGTCTTTGAGCTCCTTACAGACGACATTGTGAATGAGGAGTGGCTGGCGGATGACTTTGACTTTCTCCACTCTTTTTACGGGTTTGGTAATGAGCAGCAGGTCCGTGAAGAGGAAGCAGTAGACGTCCATCTGATGGGAAAATACACTCATGTCAGTGCTGACAGAACCACACTTAGTGCTTTATACAACTATACAGCTTTTTATGTGGAGTGCAGAGCGACTATAAAGCAAACATGGCAAACCACAGCCATTTCGTTTTAAGTAGACTATAAAGATAAGACCTCATCATGGCGCCATGGTGTTTACAAGCAGTCATAAGGAGTCTTATAGCAGTCACTCTTACCCTGCTGTCTTTGCCCTCTTTCATTCTCAGCGCTCCCTCAAGATGGAGCTGTCGCGTCTCCTCTGGTCTTATACCTCTCATGGGAGCCATCAAGTCAAACCGGTTGTATTCCCTAAGGATCTGAAAGGGAAAGCAAAAGCTTTAGGACGAATCTCAAATGACTTCTCATTTCCTATTTCAAGAGCTACAGAGCCAGGTGAAGAACTGAGATGTCTGAGGAGGATCATAAAATATCAAGTGGTGCTCACCTTCTCCACCTCCTCACTGCTGCCCTCTACAGCTTCATAGGAGTCTATACGGGCAGAGATGGTGGCCAGCTTCTGCTGCTCCTGCCGCTGCCGCATCTGGGAGTCCACGCTGTTGATGAAATCCTCCACGGTGGCCACCTTGATGAGAAAAAATACACATCAATATATTCGTTGTCAGACCACTGGCCTGGATACGCTTTTAAGAAACCCCATTAATATGTAGTGAACACTGAGATGTATTTTCATTCATATCGCTGCCAATATTTGCTCCTGCCACCTTACCATGCTGTTGACGATGTCGCGGGCTGATGGCTCGTCTGTCTTCTTGAGAACACTCTTCAGTAGGAGGGGATATTTGGTCAGTCTCTGGTGAGGCTTTGCCAACATGTCGGCCAGCTTCAGACGGTTGCACTGCTTATTGGTCTCTGCCCACTGATGAGAGCCAAACAATGACAGAAAACCAAACACAGACACTGAATGAGCCAGCAAACAGATACCATCTGAAGAATCCCATGCAGGAGTTTGTCAGCCCTGGGATTTAATGTCGGTCGTTAACAAGAGAGTACTGACCGTGACGTAGATCCTGAAGAGCTCGTTGTCCCTGAGAAGTGTGCGCATGTACTCCATACAGCCCTCCTCCTCCATGCAGTAGCGGATATATGGTTGGAACCTGGAGCCAAACTGAACACGCAGACATAAACACAGACATGTGTCAGAGGTATTACTGGCATTGCCACAAGGAATAAATTATTTACTTCAGCCTCCTGACAGTCTGTAGCTAACACTGTATGAGAGGCAACCAGAAATGTTATGGGATTAGTTAATAAGCAACATTCCTGCTTACCTATTTTTATACAGATATTACAAATGAGGAGACAGACTGTCTAGCTGAGTCCTAAATGTGTGCATTTACACACACACACACACACACACACACACACACACACACACACACACACACACACACACACACACACACACGCACACACGCACAGTTTTCCAGCTCATATTCTGGTTGAGGCGCCATTTGACAATAGCTTCTTATATGTATTTTCATATCTTGTTCACAAATAGCCATATCCAGGGAAACGTTACACAGGCTGTTAACGCCAACAGTAAACAGATAAGGTGTTTACATGTCTCAGTATAATGGCTGACATATCGTAGCTGTCATAGTCTAATTTTTACTGGATATAAGCTTGGTTATGGTAGTCAATATACTGCATTTACAAGAATCAATATTCAGTGTGCACCTCATGAATCTCATTATGACAAAACTGAGGTGACATAGACCAAAAATGTTGTAATGTAATGTAATGTTGTAATGTTAATGCTTTTGTAAAACACACTTATTGAGTGTTGCCTCTCTACATTCTCTGATGCTATGCACATTTTGGCAGCCATACTGGAGGTCCTGAGCGCTGCTGAGCAGCAAATATGTTAACAATCGGTTGCCTTGCCAAATTAGCGGATGATTAGTTAACTAGCTAATAAGATCCAAAAAACATTTGTTGAGATTAACTGAACTGATTCTTTTTTTGGCTGGAGTAGAGGCTGACTTCAGGGCTAAAGAGGATGTGGTCTAACAACTACCCTAAATCCGCACCCAGTATATTTAGTATTTCCTAGCCTGGCTGGTTGGTTGCTGGTTTATATTTCATCTTTTTTCTTCTGTTTTAATTTTCTTTATTCAATTTTCCCTTTAATTTTGGGTTTAGTATACATTTACCGTGTGGCTACAACTCACCGTTCTGAAGCCGTGGTGGAGGTCAACGGGGTCAAGTAGAGCCCTGGCCTGCCTGGCTTTGTTCAGGGTGGGCAGCATGACCTGGTTCCACAGGGCCGTGTGGAGTCGGACGATGTCCTGGATGTTGCTGAAGAGCTTGGTGGGCTCCACATCAACCAACAGACCGCTCTCCTGCAGGTTCAGCAGCCCACACAGGAACAGCTGGCAGGGGCGACAGAAGAGAGTTCAGCACCTCTAAATACTGGAACCTCAAAAATTTTATTCTCATAAACTAAACTGAAAATGTGAAGTGAGACTAGCACAGTGTTAGTAGCACTATAGCAACTTTTCAACTAATTATCAGTGAGTGGTGATAAACTTACTAACCAAACTGAAGCATCCAATGTGATGTGCTCACGACTTACATCAGTATGTTATTTTGTGTGTGCACAGTAGCTCTCTTTGCACTTACATCAGTGATGACTCTGAGTTTCTTTATGTAGGTAGCTTCAGTGTGCAACAACTCCCATATTGCCTCTTGCTGGTGGAACTGGCGCCTCGTTAATGCCTGCACACACAAATTGCATTATTATCATTACAGTTATACACACACACACTCAAACCACTATGCACATCATGAGACTGAGTACAATAAAGTTAGAGATTGTCAACGCAATGTTCTTGCACAATATTACATTAGGCCACCTACGCGCTGAGGTGGGAACATGGTTACAGTAAGCAAAAAAACAGAAAGCTAGGAATGGGCGTTTTCATTTACATAGACAAGCCTGTTTCCTGGCAACCTAAACGTGATGCGACATTGACTTTAACGGCAACCATAAAGAGTGTTATCAGTCTCATGCTCAGGGAACTAAGAGTGAAGGGTGTTAACAGGAAGCAGGACGCATGGCTGTGTCTCCAAACTCCCTGCTCAATGTGAATTACAGTGTTTGAAGTGAGTAAGAAGGGCTTATAAGTGTGCTGGAGTGTATCCCCGTAGGTAATCAGACACCAGAGTGCCAGAGTTTTGCCATTTGTATTAGTTCTTGATCTGATTTCCAAATTGGAAGTCAGTCTGACTTTAGCTTCCGTTAGTTTCTAGTAATTTTTAAACTTATTTTAGATTTTAATTATTTGCATCAGCTTGAGCTGTAAAGGAAAATGTGTCTCCACTTACTGCTACCAGTGTGTCCAATGTTGAAAAAGGAGTTTCAATGCATTTATCAGTGTAATGTAACTACATGTAACATTTGGAGTTGAATGAAAGACTTAAATTAAAATAACAGTGACATTTATTTTTATTCTGAGTAGGTCTGGTCCTTCAGTAGCTTTTGCATAGATTTAGTTTTGTTTTCTTATTCATCCCAGTGTTGACTGATTCTGGGTGTTTCTTTAAACACTACATGCTCATATCTTCGTTCGTCTAGGTATATAGGAGCATGTATTTCTGTCTGTGTCTATTTGCTTTACCTCTGGGTTGTCTAGTAGCGTCTGCCAACTGTCCTCCAGGGTCAGGTTGGTCTCCTCCTCCTCCTCTTCCCATGAGTCCTGGTGGAAGGAAAGCTGCCGTGGTACCTTGGGTAAGCCAAACAGCGTATAGGAGTGTAGCTTGTTCTGGAGCTGCTCCACTCGGTCCACCTCCTGCAGCGGAGGAGATGAGGGGAGGTAGGGAGAAAGCGAGACAGATGATTACAAGCACGTACCACTGGAGAGCAGGAACAAATGTCCTGAACAGAGAGGGCCTAATTAGATCAACAGCATGACAGCGAGGAGAGAACCGAGAACAACTGTCAATTTCTGTCTTTTGTGCAAGCGCTTATTGTTACATTCAAACTGTAAGTCAAGATGAGCCGGTGTATTAGCATATAAATCCTCTCTCTACTGGCGCCTGAATTCTTAAATTCACTGGTAACTGCTATTCAGCCTTTTACTCAGTCTGGTGAGCCTTATGTAGTTATGAAAATGAGCTCTGTGCATTGAGACCAGCTGAACAATAGAAATGGGGGAGTGGGGCAAAAGCTATATAATGGAGGAGTGGGTCACACTTTAGACCCATTTCAGGAAACCTCTCCAAAAAGCACTGATCTAGGTTCAACATTAGAGTGAAATCACATGTGTATACATTTCACAATAGTTTTAAAAGGGAGTCTTATCATGGATTACCACTCTTTCATAGATTATATGACCATAAGGCTCCAGATCACCCCTGCATTAAGGAGGGAGCAGGAGGCCAGGTCCCAGTGGAGGGTCCCTGGCCTGGCCCTGAAGGGGTTAAGGGGCCAGACGGGGTGAATAGAGATGAGCTGGTTGCTGACAGGTGACTGACAGATACTGTCTCTATCTGACATCTGCTACCATGCAGGATGTGACCTCAGAAAAACACAATGGGCGCACGTGTGTGTGTGTGTTTGTGTGTGTGTGTGTGTGTGTGTGTGTGTGTGTGTGTGTGTGGGCGTATCCCTATTTGGTTGACTGTAAGCGTGTGTGTGCTTGCTTCATTAGGATGAAATCACATGGTTAGTGATGGAAACTGTTGTTTTTCAGTTTTCAGTTTTTGTGTAAATGCTGGAATTTCATCATTTACTGGACAGAAATTAAGTGAACTTTGCTCCACCTACTCCAGAGCAGCGGGATGTCTTTCTTAGGAAGAGTGTCTGAGCCAACAAGTCAGGAGGCTTTGAAGGGAAATGATCTCAGTGGGGCTCAGTGGATATGGGCTTCCGACCCCCTCCCACATGTTCTTGCTACTGTTTTGTTTTGTGGGGTTTTTTCTGTTTTATCTGAGGCAAGTCTCGGAAGCCCGCGACAACTATTACCATTTCTTTGTTTGAACAGGAATTACAAAGTTCTCCGATTTGTTTTCACTGCTTAACCAAGTATTGCAATCCAGGGCTGCTGTATTTCATTTGACTGTCTATGTCCAATCAATGGGTCTCTTACCTTGCCAAAAGCCCCTGCTCCTGCACTGGAGCTGAAGAAGCCACTGAAGCGGCTGGCAGCGCGGTTCTTCCAGCTGTCTGGCCCAGCTCCGACACTGGGCAGAGAGCCACCGATCTGCCCCAGACCATCCGGGGTTGGGATGTTCGTCTCCCCCAGGAACGCTGTCATGTTCTTCCTCTGCCGCGCCTGACCCTGCAAGGTAGACAGGAGGCAACCAACATTTACGTCAAGTAGAAGCAGCCATGAAGGAAGCAAGGAAGAAAATGAAAAAGAACGAGTTGGACCAGTGACATCACCTGGAGGGGGAAAAAAAAACTTTCCGGCGAGATGGATGGAAAGTGAGATAATGAGGGAAAATAGATAAATACACAAAGACAGGATAAACAGGAAATCAGAGGGGAATTCAGAGTGAGCGGTGACATCAGCATGACCGTTAAACCTATCCTAATGGTCATTCGCTCAGACACAAACAGGAGAGGGAAGGAATGCCACTTCCTCAGAGTGAATGCTCGTTACATCACAAGGACTGAGCAGGAGGGGAAAGAGGTTGTTCCATACGAACAGGCGGCCGGAGTCTGGCCATTGTTCCAACTCCATTGTTACCCTGTCAGCAGGCCCTGCCGTGCACCTTCACACATGCAATCTCAATCCACTTTACGAGCACCAGCAAAGCAAACAAACAGGGGCCACCCCAGTATCTGAGGAAGCAGTTGTTTTTGCCATTGGAGTGTCAGTGCCAAGGAATCTGCTGGTGGGGAGTCAGTAAAAATCAGGCCACTGACCCCCCTCTGACACACAGTGACAAGGAACACACATTCCAGGACACTGACTGTTAGCCGAAACCGGCGACATTCTTTCAGAAGAAATTCCTTCTCAGCAATCAAAACATTTTGGGAAGGTGATGGTCTGTTCAATGACAAAGACAGACAGCGAGGCCAAACCACTGTAAGAGCTTAAAGATGCATCCTCATGAATGACAGAACCAACAGTGGTGATAATGTGCGTGCACAAGTAGACTGAAGCGAAGCACTCGAGTGTGGCATTATTATGTCAGGCTGTGCATCACAGCGATCAGTGGCAGACAATCTTCTCAAACCTCTCCGATAAACACTTCTTAAATTGTGTTCCAAGTGTGTGCATCAACTGAAATGTAAATGTTACGCATAGCTCTGCCTTTGTCTCCCATTTTACGAAGAACACCAACAAACCTTTGTAACGCTACTTAACAAGAGTAGTGGCACACAAATGGTCTATTCAGTGTTGGACAAGAACATAATAAATGTGTGTGTGTGTGTGTGTGTGTGTGTCTTTCTCAAATGAGTATGACAAAGGAGACTAGCTTCACTGCAAATTTATTACTACCTTTAAAACAAAAACAAAAAAATAAAAAGGCAGAGGAACAAGAAGGGCAATTCCCTCCTCCAAATTTAGAGCTGCTGAAGTGAAAGGGAAACAAGTTTGGGCCTGGTTGGGAGTTTTTCAGGGGGAATCGGGGCCAATCGGTCAAGGACACAGGTGTCAGGAAGTGGTTAGGGGCTCTGCGGACAAACGGGGACGGTCAGGGTCCCCTGCTACTGACAACACACCGCTGGACAAACTAATAGAGCTGAAGCCACACGAGCTTAGCTCAGGAATTCTTGGACAACTATGACAATATGGGTGATGATAGATGAGCCACCAAGTTTTTTTTTTTTTTTTTTTTACTGTTGAAATAAAATATGAATGCAGCATGAAATTATAGGATGCAGTAGATGTTGGAGCTTTACCACAAGGAAACACTAAACAAAATATCCAACCTGACTTCCAAATATGGGATTACAGATGAAACAAGCAAACATCTTTCATATCCTTTTGCCAAGAAATTAGTTTCTAAAAGAAAAATAAGCTGAGGAGGTTACTTTCCATGGGACATACATATTTGTATATGTGTTTGCCGAGAAAATTGTTTCTTAAAAAAAAAGAGAGAAAATGAGGTAGTGTAGAGGGTACCATCACTTTCCCACCATAATAACAGTACTCACCATTGAAGCCAGAGGCATGTCAAAAGAAACAAAAACCATCCTAATCCCTCAATTGGATTCATGGATTGCAGCCCATGCTGAAGCCAGCTGCTGTGCTCTCTCTCAACTTCTAGTTTCCCGTCCGTCTCCCTCCACCAGACAACACGCACATCCACACAGTCTGTGCACAGTCTTGATGCCAAGTCTGAGCAGTCTCAGAAGTCGACGACTCCAACAAAGTGGGGTTATTCCCCCATCAAGAAACTTCTAGTGAACATCAGCCTTGAAGCGGCCCGCTCCAGCCAACAAAGTCCCAGTTGCTCCCCGGCACAGCGCCTGGCTACTACGTCCTACCGTCTCTGATAATCCTGACCGCAGGCTCCCTTTGAACTGGGACGTATCTCTGCTCTGTCCCACTGTCCAAACAGTCAGAGGTGAAGCCCACTCACTGAGCTGCCCAGCCTGCCTGCATTTTGCACAGACACTGGCCTGATGTCATAGCAACCAGGAGGATCCTGCCCCATTGTGTTAGGCAGGAAAGAGGAGGCGGGGCCTCGATAAAGAGAGGGCGATCTGCATGTAAGGAGGCGGAGTCAGTGCAACAGCTTGTAGGGGGCTCCCTGGCTCCAACACACATCCTGGTGCTCTGGAGATGCCAACTGCTCCTCTGGTGTCTCGTCTTTTGTTTAGCCACCTCTGACATCCCGTTTCCTTATTAACCCCCCCCCCCCCCCCCCCCCCCCCCCCCACCACACACACACACACACACACACACACACATGCACACACACACACACACACACACACACACACACACACACACACACACACACACACACACACACACACACACACACAAACACACACCCACACACACACACACACCACACACACACACACACACACACACACACACACACACACACACACACTCAATTTTGCCCTCCAGCCCCACTACTGACCACTTATTCCCCTCAGAGCTGGGTTTCTTTTTCCCTTAAACGCTGTAATTCCCTCTTAGCAGGGTTCTTCTTGGGAATGGGAATTTACCCCACAGTGGCAGTAACTGTAAACAACACTGAACGTCATGTACAACTGTTTGACATCAATTGTTCCTTGACTGAATAGTATATTTTTCCCATTCCCAAGGATTAGCTGAATATACCCAGAAATTACAGCTGGAAAAAACATGCTATTATTGTCTTACAAAACAAATAGTAACAACAAACCTGGCTTGATGAGGAGTTTCATTTCACATTTTGATCCATTACATGCAATGCTATCTTGCATTACTCTTTCGTTCAGAGACCTTTGAACAATGCCATGCTTACTGGCCAAAACAAGGAAAGAAACGCCCGATAAGAGCCAAACGGGAAATTCCCTTTGTTTACTTGCTTGTTTCAGCACATTCAGTATGCTGTTTATGCCCAGTAGATAAGATCAGGCACACACCTCCCTTACTGGCAGACACTTGAAAACACTGTGATGATTATAATGTGGGTTGACCAAATTTCTGTGGGTAGCAATGCTGATAAAGTAGCCGCAAATGTGAACCGAGTGTAAATACTAAACAGCTGTCTAAGTAACTGTGTTGACAAGATTTCTCCTTCCCCTCCTGTGTAAACTAGTCAGTCTGGAGAGTGTGTAGCGAGACCCTGAGCCTTCTTTGTTACAAAGCTGACAGCTCTGGGAACTGGGGCTGGTGCGGTGGAGCTAAAGGGGCCCAGCCAGGTTAATGATATCAAGCCTTGTGTCTGCTCAAAGCCTTATCTTATCACCCCCGTTTGTGGCATTAACCTTGGCTTGGAAAAGAAAAAATCTTTAAATGGGAAGGGATTGTATTAAAAGTAAGTGGTCACACAGAGCAGCGTCACCCCCGTCTCTCTCTCTTCCCGCTGCTACTGCCTTTGTTTATGTTGGTCACCAGATAATGACTCCCCTTGATCAGGTGGGTTGATTAACGATGGGAAAACAGTGTAACACTGATGCTCCTGAAGGCATGGGCACCGGCGCATACACACAGGAGAGCGCATTACAACTCGTGCGCACCCACACACACACACACACACACACACAAACACACATCACGTGTCCACTACCAGGAAACAGGAGTTAAGAGGCATCCCCCGGTGGTCAACACACACAGCACACTTCAAGGCCATTTGGTCATTTCAGACCGCTGGCCTTGCTCCAATAATCAAGGCCCTGCTAACACTACAACAGTGGAACAAACAGAGGCTTTCAGCCCGAGGTGAGATACGAGAGTTGTCAAAACAATCCTACTATCACTTGACCCCCATTCCTTTAGCCACTAATTGTAATGAGACTCCAAACATGTCAACACTGGACAAAAGGCCTGCCATCACACTCCTCCCAATATACAGCCACTCAGCCATACAGCCACACAAACTTTTAATGTTTCTCAATCAAGCAGATTAAATTAATGAAACTGAAACAAAGACTAAAAGGTCTTGTTTCTCTGTGACTGTGCCACTTATTCACCGCATGAACCAAGCTTTTAAACTCCACATATGTCACTGCCGCACATATACATCAAAAAGGTGTCAGTGAAGCCATCTCACCTGACAGTCAGTCGATATTTCTGTTGTGTGAGGAGGTGGCTCGGGAATCTCTGCGTCCACACGCAGCAGGTCCCAGCTGCGCCAGGATGAAAGACGACCAAACCGCACCATTTCCTCCACCGAAACAAAAAATTTCCAACCCTCAGGCAGAAGCCCAAAGCAAAAGGTAAAATGAGAGAAGACTTTATTCCAAAAAGTCAAGTAGATTCCATCGTCAGCACTGCAAGCTCCAGAAGGAAGCAAAGGGCTCAGTTGCAGCTACTTCTCCTCCTCTGCCAATATGACAGTTTCTGAGTCGCTGATTGTGCAGGTACGGTGCACCGTGGGTCAATGGTCACACACACCAATCATAAACCACCCTGCGCCCTGTATCCACCCTGCAGTAATCTCCCAGCACAGGCACTAGGGGAAGTGATTTCTCTCTCACACACCAGAGCACCACTCGCTCTTACATTTACCTTACTCCCACAGATACACACCTTCCCCTTCACAGCCTTCTCAGCAGGCCACCCCAAGCTTGTAGCTCCTCCCACTCTCTATATGGAGAAGAAGTAATAGTCTCACCCCACCCTGACTAATTAGTTTGACTAGACTGCAACTCCACAAACCGGCTAAATTTTACACATCCATTCTGGACAGGCTTGATTCATACACCTAGCATGCCTGTAGCAAATGCTTCATATGTTACAGCTGCAGAATTAATTGTGTGTAATTGTACTTTAATTTAGGATAATAAATAATCATAGAATACAGGCATGTAGGCAATACTGTTGATTTTATATATGTGTTCATATGTGGTCATATAATCTGGAAAATAAATGGGGATTATCATTTCAAATATAATCTCATAGATCTATCACACATATATGTTTCATTAAAATTGTTAGTAACAGCGTATACATAATGTGGATGTAAACGCTGTATAAAAACACTTTGCAGAATCATATTTATTTTACTGCTCTCAGATTAAATCAAACCAGCCTTCAGTCAGTTTTCCTTACTGGAAATACATCTGACAGGCTCTTCCTTCTGCCCAAGACCTTATCAGCTGCATCGCTGATACTTCCCGCGCTGTTAGCAAACTAAACTGACTGTTTTATAGAGCGCCTCATGTTTTAGTTGAATCAGCTTCTTGCCTTGACAATCAGATCTCCTGAAACGTCCTCAGATCAGAGGGCCCGTGTGACCACCGCCGATGCAGCCATTGTCATTCAGAGCGACGCTCTGTTAATCGACAATTGTCCCTATTGTGAGCCATCACAGAGGACAGATAGTGTGAGAGGTGGGAGCTGTTGAATTTGATAGTTTGGCTGAGAAACAATCTCTACTGCGGGGCAAAAAGTCAATTACCATCTGTGGATGCAGTGGCCAAAACAAATGTCACCTTTTGAAAAAAGAAGTACACATAATGACAATTGCTCCTGCCAACTTCTTCCTCCTTCCAAAACAAAGCACTGTAAAGCTTTGTTTAGTGATGAGGAACAGTCGCATGAATACAATATCATTCACAATACACAACATCATGGAGGTTCAGTATATGCTGAGACTGAGGACACCAGACATGCACCACTGTATTTGGTATCTCATCAACTGAAATGTTGGGGCTTCATTCATCACGATGAGCTTTTTAGACCTCCAGGCTTTAGTCAGTTTTTTTCCGAGAGCTGGGTCTTTGTCTATTACATAACATTTCCATCTACCTCTTCTGTTTATTACATAACAAAGTCTTTCTTTTCCAAAGCAATGCTAGCAGACCCCCGCTTCTCTTCCTGTCTGATAAATGAATATTGGAGGACTTGTAGTGGAAAAAAACAACTCAAAATCGCTCTGTCAGCAATTGTATTTTGTTTTCTTCAATATGATGAGAGAAGGTGTCATGTATAGAAGGAGAGAGGAGGATTCCCCCTTGAGATACATACCTTCCACATGTGTGGAAACCATTAAGAGACAATGACTACCAGGGAGAGCCAACCTCGTCAAACTGCCAAGTGTAACATGATCCCGGTCATGGTAGTTTACAACCATTCAGCCAAATCAAGCTAAGCTAATATACTTCATCCCGTTACATGGACAAATGGTATACATTTAGGAAGTCTGACTTGATTCAAATCCACTGTCAGTGGAGCATGTCAGAGCGGCAGCATTGGCCCGCCAATTCAGTGTTGTATTTGTTTTAATATGGAAACTGATGGACACATGATAAAATGGACGAAGCAACAGAGTGCGAAGATCACTGTGTGCGCTTACTGAAAATCACAAGGTGCAAAAGGCAGAGCTATCTTTACTGCTTGCCGCGACACATGGATATCAAGCAGTTTCTGTTCCTGAGAAAACACAAGCAGGTACCTGTAAGATCTGTATCTACAAAGGCTGGTGCAATATTGTGATGCAATTCCAACATTTGGTATGCCTCCAATATGAGATTTTCTTTATTACAGGGGACATACACTATCCTGGGTGTTCATTATTTCTATATCAAACAGGACCATTTATAAAGTAGGGGGATCCAAACTAGGTCACTAAAGGCTTTGAGAAGTCAGTGTTAGTTTGGGCACATTATGTGATGGCAGTTAATTATGTCAACCCTGCAGATAACAATGACCACTGGATAGCAGTCATTATGGTAATGGTATTCACCAACCATGACAAATTAAAATATAGTGAGAGTTTTCTTGGATGACTTAAATCACACGACTGGTCATGAAGGTTAAAAGTTGAACTGGGTCATAACTGCAGATATGATGAGGAATTAACGTAATAAAAAGGAAAGGTTGTAAAAGCATTGAAACTAACCGATGGTGCAATGGATACAAGGCACAGACAAGCAGCAGTGCTTGGAAGATTGGAATGTGTCTTTGACCAATCAGATCCCTTGGCTCAAGCTACCCATTGTAAAATAATCAATCCAGATAATCAAAGCTCTTTGCAGCCTACCACAGTGATGCCAACACCTATAAAAATGTAACATGCATGCAATAATAAATTTGAAATACCCCATTCTAACAAAGGGGGTAGCTCAGCTCTATACAGAAAAAGGACAGGATTTGGCTGCTTTCCTTTGAAGCTTGGCACAGGCCACTGCAGCACCAAGCTGTGATTCCGGTCACCAGGCAAGTATGTGAACGTCTTTGAGTACAGTCCTCGATTCCATAAAAAGGAGACATGCATGCATTTTATGGTAAGTGCCAAAGCTGCTGCCATAGAGACTGCCAAAGGCTGCAGTCAGCACCCACACATCCAAGTACAGCCTTTGTCTTAGAAACTGCTTTCATAAAGTATGGAGTGGGACCCAAAACGGGTCACAGAGTTTCTGTTGTTGAGTCTCCACAAGACAAGAGTAGCAATATGCTCAGCGCGTCTGGGTTCCATGGCAAGAGATGGAATTTCTCTTTTGGGTCCCAGATGGAAATCGTTTAATGGTCCCTGTCATATGGTTTCAAATTCAGGAAATGTCCTTTTGTAAGTATACCCGGCCCTCTGCCATGCAGCTGCAATGCACAGCACACCAGAGTATCAGGAGTAGCCCATCATTGCCACCTTGAGGACAGCATGAGAGCTGTTACTATCAAAGACATAGCATATTTTTACAACAGCTCAAGTACTTTCGGTTCTTTGCACATTCCCAAGCCATGTAACAGACAAGCCGGTACAAGTAAAAGGGTTGCAAGGTTAAAATTCTTCACAAAAAAAAACTCCTTAAAAGGGATTATGCTGTCTGTGAGTTGATGGTAGAAATAACAATGTCCACAGAACAATAGGAGGTAGGCTAAACTATGACTAAAACCCTGCTTCCTCAGCAACCTCCAGTGTTTACGTCTTTGCTGCAGTTTGCTTGATGACTTGGCCACAGACGACAGTAATGTGCTGTAACACCGACCTCAGCTCTCAGCCTCTACCTGTTTCCTAGCCTGGGGCAATGATGACATCAAGAGTGTGTTTTCAATATGCGGGTACGTGCACACACACACACACACACACACACACACACACACACACACACACACACACACACACACATGCATACAGTATAAACACGTGCACATTCATACTTAACTTGTAAGTGGGTCTAGACTTGCCTAAAGGGTGCACCACACCCCTGAACTTGTTTCAACTACGTATAAGCGCAGCTAGTCACCACAAGCCAATTACTCAAACATATAAAAACGCTAAGCACCACCGGCTGAGAGTGACAATATGCACTTAACTGTGTGTGCACTGTTGCTGTGAGGTTAGAGGTTTGAGTCTCACTGTGGCCGGTCAAACTAAAAATGCATGAAATCATACTATCTTTAGTTTCTATGAATGAAAGTGGCCATATCACATGTCACCCTCCTATTATCTTTGGGGGTCCATTTTTTACATCTCTAAATATATGATTAACATTTTTTTTTTTTTTTTTTTTGCTTCACATTTAATGATTATGTTTTGAATGTCCTGCATATATTTTGTACCCATCAGTATTACAATGGGTCGACACTGTACATTATATGTACATATGCATATAAGAAACATATCAACATATAAGACATATCAACATTTTACCTATATTTGCTTTAGTTCTTTTGGATGACACTGAGGAACTATTACATGCCATTTATAAGTGTCAAAAAATGTGACATTTGGAAGGAAAAACATAATTCCCACAAAAACCTTGATGCATAAGGGGGCTGAGTCGGAGAGGTTATGTTTTACTTAAAGCACTATTGAGGCAGTCAACAAGACACATAAACTATGTCACTCACAAACTTAGGTAACAGTTTTCATTATAATCATTTTCTGGATGTTTAAATTACTGGGGTCAAACTGACTCCAATTGATAAAAAATGTTAGTAAATTTGAAGGTAGCAGGAGGGTTAAAATACACACCAGTGACCCTAAACTTGTTTTAAAACCCGTCACACTGGCACTCACATGGCAAAGCAACCATTTTTTTCAGCTACTTCAGTGACTATACTGCTATCGGAAGCATTACACACATTTAATTAATTTAAATTCTTATTGGCTAAAGCAATAGATTATCTTGCCTGCATGAAACAATAATTATCATAACAATAAGTCAATAAACTCTGCTTCACATGTTGAATAACAAATCTTAGCTCTTCTTAAACAGATCCCAGAGAAGCACGCTAAACTTGTGGTTTATTGCTTAATTTTACTAATCAAAAGTGGCAAGCTTAAAAAGGTCTTTAGGAAATACAAGCCACCACAGTCTCAGGTCACTGTAGTCCTTATGTGCCACAAGTGAACCTGATGACTGTCTGCTCTCTATCCAAGCCCCACATTCAGCAGCCAAGCGGATCAGAGCCCTGCAGTCTGCAGCCGGCCTCTCAGCACCTCTCATCAGTAGCAAAACAACCACTTCCTGTAGTTGCAGGAAGCCCGGAATGGCAGAATGTGTTCCTGAGTCAACTTATCACATGAGTGCCAAGGATTCAGCCCACATCACAGAGCACGCTGGCATGTGTATGGTGTATGAGCACACACATACACAGACACACAAACACAGAGCTGGCAGTGGTTTTCAGAGGAAATGCACAAATACAGTCCCGGTCTTCCTTTGCGTAGATAAAGGTAATGGAATATGATGAGGTCATGATTGGATTACCATGAGACGCTAGAATGGCCTGAGGCATTGTGGGACTGGAGGACAAGGGGAAGATACAGAAAACAGAAAAGGGTGGGGCAAAACAGAGAGTCATAGGGTGTGTGCATGTTACGTGTGCACATTTTGTGGTTGAACGGGTGGTGTGATTCAGCTTGATGAGTCTAAAGGAGGTTAGTATGATTATGAGTTAAGAGTGTCAAAATACTGCCTTTACCACAAGGATTACCGCTGTCAAACAACTGTAACGATGCCACTATCCTGTTCTGCGAGCTGTCACTTACCAACAGGTCCACGCTTTCGCGCCGCCCCAGGGATCCGTGCTCTACCCTCTCGCTGCCTGGGGTGAGGATGTAGGGGCTCTGGCCTCCGGAGGGCTTCATGTTGGGCAGGCTGAGCGATCGCAGGTCCTTCACACCCTGCTCCACCTTCAGCTCGTCACCTGGCCGCGCTAAACAACAGAGAGGGAGAATGTTAATCCTGCAGCAAGAGGAGTCATAGGTACTGCAGGTAAAATAAATAAATAAATAAATAAATAAAAGATAAAACACAAAAGCCTGTCACATCCAAAGTGTTGCCTTAGTCTGACCAGCAGCCAAAAAAACTTTTTATGGTAATATTATGTGGAATTGCAAAGCTGCCCATTGTCATTGAAAAAACTGCTGCGACATTTTATTCCCAATCCTTGTTCAGGCATACATGAAATAAGACTGCCACATTGAGATACAGTCCATTGGTACAGCCAACCATACAGTCCTAAAGTGACACATGACAACATGTCATTTACCATGCAAAATTCCTCAGCTGATGTTAAAACAGCTGGTCATTTGCATTGATGATGTGTTGCAAGTTTCAGCGGTATGTGGGATGACGTCCTTTCCACACACACACACACACACACACACACACACACACACACACACACACACACACACACACACACACACACACACACACACACACACACACACACACACACACACACACACACACACACCTGTTTTTCCACTCATTTGCATACGGTGACTCAGGTAAGCAGAGGTTGATCATTTGCATTTTTTTTTTGTGATATGAACCTTTCTAAAGCAATTAATTAGCATTTGTGAAGCGATAAGCAGCAAATATTTGGTATTCTTACTCAATAAAAGACTGGAAGTATTAATCATTAAAATTATAATGATCAATATTCTGTTGATTGACTAATCTATTAATAATCGATTAATATTATTTATCTATTGATTGTTTCAGGTCTGTTCAGAAAACAATAGAACAGAATAGAATAGAATGCCATAGGACTCTCAGTTTGCATTTTCATGAAAGCCTGCCCTGTAGCATGTGACTGACTCCAGGCCAACAGCTGTGGATTGTATGCCTCGACCTCTGTGTGTCAGGCCGTATGTAACTCCAGACTGCGGTCGAGAGGTGTGAGTCGGGAGGGGGACGATTTCAAAAGGATAGCCGGCAGTAATTAGTCACGGCATAGGATCTCTTTTTTATGACAGGCTTAAATGGGCCTTTGATCCAGAGAAAGCTACAAGTGTAACTGCAAGGATCCAAGACGAGGGGCAACGTTCCCAGTTTCCTCTGAAGCCTCAAAGGAAAAAAAGGAGCAGACAGTGTCATCGTGTCCAGCCAGAGTTAAGACAAGGGCAAAATGTGCTGTGGCATGGTTTATCCTAACAACAGAGGTACACTGCTCCAGTTTGAATGACTTCTGGAGAGGAAAGTTTGGTCACTCCACGTTCTGTTTCTTCAAGAAAAGACAAAGCTGGTCCACGCCATCTGTCCTGCCCGGTTACTGTTAATTCATGGGCCAAAACACAAGAAAAGTTTTTTAACTGCTGGACAGAAAGCAAAAAAATGATTTTATTTTCTCCCTTGACGGAATGAATTTTACCTTTGACTTTGAGGTAGTGTCCACCGAAGTGGTAGGCCTCGAAGTTGAGGGACAGTGGAGTATTGGACTGATCCAGGAACAGGTCGACCCGAGACAGCTCGATGCCCTTCCTCTCAAACACTGGCCCTAGAACCTCTCTGGTAGCATAAGAAACGGGGGCGTCAATACAGTTTAAAAACAGCTCTTTTTGCATAATGTGCTGGTGCTACACTTTATTTGAGAATCTTTTCATGCAAACATTACGACAAAGGATTTACTAAAACCATTAGTAGACACTATAACATTTACAGGGTTCAAAGTCACTGGTGCAGTACAATTTTCTTGACCAATCAGGGCCTACAACTTCAGCCAGAATCAGTCAGCAAGTCAGCTCGTCCCCTAGCCTCTCACCTCAGGGTTTTCTTTTTCATAGCAGGTACAATTTCAGTATCAATGTCGACGTTGAGGTCAAACTTGAGGCTGAAGCACTCCTTACTGGGATCCTGCAGGGGGAAATGGGCACACATTAATTCCAGCTTCAAGCAGCTGGTCAGGCGTGGGCTCGTACAGTGTGTGTGAGCTCGCAGGAGATCCACAGGGGGGCTCCTTCTCCCCACACTGCCCGGCTCAGACAAAGAGCAGCCTGGGAGATACCAGTCGGCTACAGCACAGAGAAATAACAGCGTCTGCCGAGAGCGCTGGTTGCCTTCGTATTACACAACTCTCACCATTTACTACACATGAGAAAACATCTTTATACATGTATTTCTGAGTGACACAAGTGACATAGAAATTTTCCCATCCAAATCTTGTATAATAGTCTCTGAGGGGCACAATGTGGTGGACTCTTAGATGGAACAGAAAAGGAACTTTGGTTCCCTGCGGGGAGATTATTTCCTGTTGCACACTGTAGTCCAAGTGGCAGTATGACTACTTACATCAGTGTGTCTTCTCCTTGTCTTCTTTTTTGCCAACTTCATCCCCCCTGTTTTACGCTCCCTGCAAGACAGTTACACACAAACTGATAAGCCAATGCATCAACACAACCAAACGTGACACATCCAAGCAGCGATTATACAACTGATATCTTGATGCGACCATGACTTCACTTTTCCCATGCCTATGATTTGTCCTCCGGTTTCAGAAGACAAAACCTTTACTGACAGGCAGCACTGCTTGCACACTAGCATGACGCAACAGAGGGCTGACATAGTGGAAGGTTACCGACCCGCGGTCGTTGCCCCCCTCATCCTCTTCCTCCAGGTCAGAGGGGGGGCTGGTGCGTGGGGGACAGGAGCGTGTGGACACGTTCCGGGCCAGGATGGAGGCTGCAGGGGAAAGAAAACACAGTTACACTGTTAGGCTAGAGCACAGCTTAGGCCAGCTTTAAACTCAGTCATGCAAGTCACTCTTATAAAGAAAGGTACTTTAGTAACACATAGCGAGCACACAAGTCATCGCTGTGAGAAAGACAAGGCAGAGAACTTCACAGAAATCATCTCAGGAAGGGAAAGTTAAGCGGTGCAAGAGGAAAAGGATTTACATTTCGTGCCTTATTTAGACAACAAAAATGAAAACTAAGCTGACTTGATATTCCGCTGTGATCCCGCAATGAGCCAACTGGCATGACATCACCATATCTGTGTGTGTGTGTGTGTGTGTGTGTGTGTGTGTGTGTGTGTGTGTATAAACTGTGTCTCTTAAAAGTTGTACATACAAGGAGAACTACCAAATAAAGAAGTAATGCAAATCTACCTTGGGGTTGCAAGTCAAATCGGGGGTGCCGGTCAAAGTGCATGTTGTCTGTGTTCTCAGAATGGCAGCGTGAGTCACATGACTCACACAGGTGAAGGGGGCTTTTGCTATTCAAGTCTTGACAGTCTGGGTGGTGGCAAACCTAGAGGCAGAAAGAGCAAGGGAGAGAGAGAGAGAGAGAGAGAGAGAGAGAGAAAGAGAGAGAGCACAACCGAGTCAGATCAAGTACACAATGCCCTCGCATTAACGCACAAAAACAGCTGTTTAAAAGAATGGATAAAAGTGAAAAGGGCAAAACACTCTCACGCGCACTTAGAACACAGAGCTCCCTCCCCGACTATTGTTTCTGTCATTATCAAACGGCCATGGGGGCTGCCATTGTTGGCTGTGGCATTCCTGAGGTTTGCTGACTCCCACCTCCCTCCATCTGTCGCCCTCCGTGGGTTGACAACTAAGTTACTTAAAGTCGCACCAGTGAGTTTTCCCCCGTGGTGCGCCGATCTGGGAACAGCTTCCCCTCGCATCATCCGGAATCTCACCATAAGAGGTAAAACGGTGAAACTGACCGCGGGTCAGCAACTGGGCGAATTCCAGGCCTGCGAAGCTGCAAAGCCCCAGAGCTGAGCAGACAGGCAGCAGAAGGCTGTGGGATTAAGCTCTGCTCTGCCCGGGGCCAGACAGATCCACAACCCCGCCCCCCAAAACCCTAACCCCCTACCCACCCACCCCCTACCACCATCCCTCAACTCACAAGAGGGCTGGGAACACCAAGGGAGTCCTCCCGAGCAGCACCCGCACCCCACTCAGGAAGCGAGGATGTATGGGGAGATACAATGGAGGTCCCGCTAATGTACTTCCTGTCATTGTTTCCATGTACTCAGGAGGAGCACTGTGTCTGTGCACGTGTGTGTGTATATATGTAGGCCTCTGTATGTGCGTGTGTGTGTGTGTGTGCATATACAAAAGGGAAAAGAGCTCATGCCAGGGAGTCTGGCTTTCATGTAAACACAACAGAGGTAGATGTTGTCCCCTGGTGAAATGCCATCATATGGGCCTGTCCACAACATCATTGCAACATACAACTTAACCTGAGCCAAATGCAGCAGCGACAACATACATGCTTTGTCTGACCAGCTGTCCATAACAGTGTCTGAAAGCAGTCGAGTGGTTTGAAAACAATAGAACCGGTTGTTCTCTATCCCCACCCCTGGTACGGTACCGTCGCAGCGTGTGGATGGCAGCACGATTCTCCCTCGGCCCCGCAGGTTGGCTCCATATCCACACCGGGACCTCAGTAAACATCCAGCTAGCTCCACACAGTAACCCCCCTCTGAAAACACGCCGGTGAGCTGCTTATTAATCCACTCCTCTCAAAGTCTAGCCAGGTTAAGCAGTAATTTTTAGGAACTGGACACGGAGAGGGAGGAGGAGGTTAAAAAAAAAAAAAAAAGGGTGAGGAGTCCCAGCAAGGACATCAATGCAAGGCAGGACGGAAGAAAGAAAAAAAAAATAAATAAGAAGAAGGGTCCATCCAGAAGCTTTTCAGAAGTACAAAGCCCCCCTAATCTTGCTGCCTAATTGGTGCCTGTGCTCTGTCAAAGCCATCTGACGGTCCTGTAGAGATTAAACAGCCCCGCTCTGAGCTCCACTAGCCAGAGTCGTCTTCTTCTCTCTCTCTCTCTTTCTTTCTTCTCTCTCTCTCTCTCTCTCTCTCTCTCTCTCAACCCCAACTCCTCCCTTCCTCCCGTACACCCAGGGTCACTACACCCAGAGCCCCGACCAGTAAAGAGGCTTTAAATAGAAAACAGGGGAGGAAGGAGATTGGAAGACAAATAAGAAGGAGACAACAATGACAGCATGATGCTAAAATGCAACAACATCATGGCCTTCTTTGACACTACAGGCATGACAAGCACTCATCTAATTAGCACAATTAAGGTATGCATACTTTCATACTTCAACGCTGATGGAGCCAACGTGTCGGCGGAGCATCATCGTGGGAAACTTCAAAGGCATGTCTTGGTAAAGTGATGCCACACTGATATTTCATTTGGAAGACACCCTCAGCTCTTCCCTCGCTTTATTCTCTTGATCTGTAGACACTTGGTGACATGTGGCTTAGCCAGTTCAGTCCTTCAAAGACTCCGAAGTCCCATCAGACAGCGGTGACATGCTCCCCACGAGATGTGGAGACGCAAATCAGACGCCATGTTTAGACAATAACCCAAACACAGTAGGTTGGCCTGCCTCGACTAACAAGTTAGGGCGTTCACATTCCTGCTGCGACTAAAGCAGCTGAAAATATCTGGCACTTGGGCCAAAACAAATGAGCATGTCAGAGGAGGAGGAAAAGGCTCTTTTACTGGACCAGATTATACATGTATAAAAAAAAAAAAAAAAAATCCTCCATGCCTTGAAAGCCCTGCAGAGTGCAGCTAAAGACAGGCGAGGCTGAGCTACCTGCAGATATACACCTAGTGGAAGTGTGCTTTGACATTCAAACAGCTTAGGATATGAGCAGGGGGGGATTTTTGTAATACTGAACATTCCTATTGATGAGAGGGGTGATTGATTTTTGGGTAGGGGAATGGCCTGACTTCCATTATCCTGCATATTCTCTCCCAGCTGGATACACTTAAAAAAATATCTCGGAACAGGGCGGGAGAGGGGCGCGTAGGTGAGGAGAGTGTGTGTGTGTGTGTGTGTGTGAGTGAGTGATGGAGCTGGAGCTGAGTGCAGGAGAAGGTGATGCAGGGAGGACAGCTGATGGGCAGCTGCGCATGCCTGGTGTGGAGAGTGTGTGAATGTGTGTGAGACGGTATGTGTCATGTGAGAGTGTGTATGAGTGTGTGGCGTGTGTCCCAGGATGCCTGTTCTTAGATCTCGCTGGATTAGTGGGGCTGGTTGGGTGAGGGGTGCTGGGGGTTGGAGGAGCAATAGTCAATGTAGATGAAATGGCACACTCATACACACACACACACACACACACAACCACACACAGACACACAGACAGCTGGGAACACACTCCGGCTCCAGAATGGCCCTCGTCCTGGCTTAGCACATCCATTGCCACGTGGCACCTGCTTATGCACTCTTGTTTCCACACATACCATATACACGCCAAGCCACCGACACACACACACACACACACTCACACACAATTTGCACGCGTATACATAAATGGACTTGCAGAGGCAGGCATGCCCGTTCCAAGGCTGTGTCATCGATGAGCAGGAGGTCTGCCATGCAGTTTCTAATAAAGATGTTCTGTTGGAAGGAAGATGACTGCAGTCTCCTGAGGTGAATCAGGATTATTACCTTAACTCTTAATCCGCCAACAGTGTTACACCACAGGCACACACTCCATATGAAGGCTACTCCAACACACTTTACAGTACATACTGTTCCCACCGTCACATCAGAATGAGCCTCATCTTACTGTTTACAAGAAACATCTTCGCACGGCTCATCATGCAACAACCCAAAGAAATATGATGGTCTTTAGACAAATTTCATTCAAGCATTTTTATATTATGTATTCAATTATCCTTTATTTATCCGGGAAGGTCCCATTGAGATACAATCTTTCTTCTTCCAGGAGGTCCTGGGCAAATGCACCTGAAAATAACATAACCAAAACGATGGATTTTGTGGATTGAGCTGGCCAATTTTATTTGTCTCCGTTATCCTTGCCACCTCTATAAACCACTACCGTGTTTGGGCTACTTAAGGTAACCTTAAACACTAGCCACAGAAGATGGTCAATCTTTGTCTATGGATTGATATGATTAGGGGTGTGAGTCTGGCTTTTTTAAACAACTTAGTTAAATTTGAGTTTGGAAATCTCTATGTGAGTCAATTATTTGATTCACCACTTCAGCTAAAAAATACGGTATATATATATATATATATATATATATATATATATATACACTCTTTTCCTCTGAAATGTAAAAAACCATATTATAGAATCTGTAAGGCATTTCATATCAATGCAGGTCAAAATCTGAGCGATTTATTTTCATTTTCATTTCATTTCACTAAATGTTAGGCTTAACAAAAACATCACGCACGATTTCAAACCCTGACTGCAGCTTAGACTCCATGTGATGCAACACATAACCATCACAGCACTGCTTTGAGCTCCGGAGAGCGGGTCTGCATTATGAGACTTAATTCTCCTTCTGCCTCCATCACCTCATCCAGTAGGAAAACACTGATAAAATTCATGGGGTTACAAAGCCAACAGCACTAGATCAAACCCACTGTCTGTCTGCAACCTGCCTGCGTTCCCCCCGCTAACATCAGCCCTCACCGAACAGCTTGTCCTGCCAGAGCACACCTAGGGCTTATGCAACACTGTGCATCACTCTACGCATGCATGTATGTGTGAGTGTGTGTATGTATGTGTATGATTATCAGGTAAGAAGAGGGGTCAAAGAAGATATGAGTTGCATGCTACAGTTTCTCAGAAAGCCCGGTAACAGAGTCTGTCTTAGGAAGCAGGCAGCACAGCAGGCTATAACTGCTCCCTTGTGTTGTTTGCTAAGGTGGATGAATTTATGCCAGCAGCAGCAAACAGTGACTGGCCTGGCAGTGTCACACCCCGGTATTAGAAGTGGGCAGTGGGTGATGGTGTGTGAGAAGTGACAGATAACAGAAAGGAACATGTGGCAGCAGAGGAGGAGGGCTCCAGCTCAGGGTTTTAATAAAGATTTTATTGCATTTTGTTTACTGTGGTAGAATGTGTGTGTGCGGTTTGGGTGGTGGGGCACTGAGGGCAGGGCTGAACAATATGTTAAAAATGATCATATTGAGACTATTTTGACAGATAAGGTGATTACGATAAAAATTCATGGTTTTGATAGGAATGGCAACAGCAATTTTTGCATCATTTTCACTGAAAATGCTATTAAAATGATGATGATGTGATCTTTGCTGGGTTCTGTACCAAACAAACATGTTTTGTAGCATCTCTGTAACACCACAGTATTTCATTTATGATGTTTTTTTGTCACACATTTACCCTTATCAAAAGGTTGCAACTCCTGCAATTGAGATATTGCACTTAACTAAGATTTTTAATAATAATTCAATTTATTATTCAGCCCTAAATAAAAACAACTGAAGTTACTGCAACCATATGGAGACAGCTGAACACTATGTGATATAAATACTGCAGTATCACAAGCCTGCAAAACAATAGATAAAAAAAAAAAAAAAATCTTATCTGGATCTTTTTTTATTATCATCACCCAAGCATTGTGATAACAGGAACTTTTGAGCAATTCCCACCCTTTTATTGCCCTACCACAATAAACACACACACACACACACACACACACACACACACACAGCTGTTTATCCTGGTGATGCCCACGCCCAAAGAGCAAACTAAAATCCCTGCTGTTCTTCCAACAGACCATCATCAACCTCTGCCTGCTCCCACACTCCCAACACAAACACACAGAATGCACACACACACACACACACACGCTAGAGAACAAGAAATCAAGGGTACAAAAGAACAGCTTGACTAATGCTTTATATTAGGACAATAGTTAATATTGTGTGGCTGAGCTGAGCAGAGGCCACATTGTTTGGGCCGAGTTTCTGTGTGACACTAAAAGGTTTCGCTGCACTTCAGTCCTCACACAGTCCTTTGTTGAGACTGTGGGCGACATCCAGCTATACACTCCACTGTGTTACGCAGGCCAACTTTAATCCTTGCCATCACTCCACTCCCACAGAAAAAGGCTGCTTTACGGTCCTGTCCTGACATGTAAGTTATCCGTGATTTGGCAACTGGGTGCAATTCCCCTCTGCAGTAACTTATGTTAGCATTAACTCCACTCCTCATCAGTCATGAGGAACTGGAGGCGTCGGCTCAGCTGTCTCACAGTAGCTGCAAGTCAATGTCCTTAGTCTCCCACCCTCTCCTCCGTAACACACACCTTGGCCTTGTTCTTTCTCTCTCTCTCTCTCTCTCTCTCACTCACACACACACACACACACACACACACACACACATACAAAAGCATTCATGGTCATGAGAGAGAGAGAGAGAGACAAAGAGAGAGAGACACCTTAATGGATCCCAATAAATACGCCCATGCACGCAAACGATTGGTTAGATGGCGTACAGTCATGCATGGTCTTGTTCAAATACTGAGATTATTGTGAACTCGCACACACACCCAAACCCAGACAGACTTTGGTCGTACCACCTCATGCAGTGTAAAGCATCAAACTAGTCAAAGATAACGCGAGTGTCAGACTAAAGTACACATCATCAGTGGTTCATAGTCTGTGACTGAGAAGAGGAGACGACCGCTGTCTCGTTTTCACAGTCAAATACACAAACGCACTGACCTTTGAAATGTACACAGATCGGTACAGTCATGCAACAGCATACAATGCAGTATGTGTAGCAGTAACACAAACACAGGTGTAACACACCAGTAAAAATATTTTTTGTTTCTTCTATATTTTTTGAAAACCTTTCCATCCATCCATAACTGAAATAATATAACTGAAATCCCACATTAACTTTCTGCTTCATTTAGAAGGTTTAAAAATCAATATAGATATTAATAACTGGTGAAGCGCTGACGCTTTCCAACTCGAAACGTCCACATTCACAGCCTCTTGCAGAGAGGTGCCTTCCTCACAACCTATAAACGACAGTTGGCAAATTCATAACTGCAGATAAAAATACAGTATCAGCTTACAGTTTTACTGCATTAAGCATGATGGATTGGCACAAAAAAACGTTTTAAGAACCAAATGCCTGCAGATGGAGTGTGCTTTCCATCAAGCTGAGCTGACAGAGACCAAGCCAGTCCTGATTCTGCAACATGTTACTGTTCTGCTACCTGTTTTTTGGAGCTAATTTTCATGGTCCTCATGGGAGCAGTCCACACGACCCCATAGGGCCCCCCTATATGTGCAGAGGAGAGAGCCTGGTTTCCTAAACATTACACAGTTGCCATTAGCTGTGGCCCAGTAGGTGGGATTGGAAAAAGCGGCCAGCAAGGCTGCCAGAGATCAAAGGGGGAGCCTGGTCAGGCCTGGTCCAGGTTTGATTTATTTTTCAATAAATAAACGGTGCGTTGGTTGAGGAGTGGCAGGGGAGAGAGAGCTGCCGCTCGCTTTCTTTCTTCTGCCGCCATCTGTCCTCTGGCTGGGTGAGGAGGAGGAGGAGTGCCAGGGCCTGGCTTTTAACTGTGGTCCTTATGCAACAACAATGCCTGCCTGCCTGCTTCCTATTAACTCACTAAGTCTCCTCATTCTGGTACAGTACAGTCTTCACTCCTCAGACACATATGGATTTGCTCAAACGGAGGCAATTGTTGTGTTTCATCCTCCAAGGAGAGAGCAAAGTGTGTGTGTGTGTGTGTGTGTGTGTGTGTGTGTGTGACCCAAACAGATGTTGAATATGTTCATAAAAGGGCCTATACTGATAAACTCTGATGAATAGCATCCATTCATGAAAGAGATCAAATGCAGGTAAGGAGAGGAATGATTAAGAGAAGATGATGTCATCACATGCAAAAGTCAAGTCTGCAGGTGATAAACCAGATTCAAGCTCACAAAACAAAACAAAACCATATAGGCCTATTTCATGTTTCTAAAAAGGGTAAACAATTACTGATACTACTAAAATGTAAAAAACAAAAAACAAACAAACAAAAAAAAAAACCTGGTTTGAACTAAGTTCAAACCAGTAAAAGCATATTGAGTGTATGATGCTCTATTGAAGTCTGCCTGCCTTGACTCATCTGTTGATGAGTGCCTGATAGGACTTGAGGCACATGCTGGGACTGGGGGCAGTATTTCATAATGTCATCCTCCCTTGCACGGTGACACATGTTGCAGGAGGAGGATTGGTTTTTCCCAGATTACACACCACAGACATTTAGCAGAAATGTCGCCTCTTATCTGTAACAGATAGAGTGACTTTCATATTCATAAACTGAGATAAAGGAACTGAAAGCCTCCTGGGGACAGGACAAGCTGACATCCTCTTCCATCTGATGTTTAAAGTTACTAATGGCTGGTGTCTGAGCCCAGCTGTCCTATCTTAAAGGAACAGTTCACCCATTTTGAAACCTTTGATATTGTTTTATTTGATACTGACTGGATGGCCCCAGTGCTATTAGTCTGCTGTAATTGTTTACATATACCCCTAGTATGCTTTATTCAAAAATAATCCACTCAAACAAGGTTTAAAAGTAGTTTTACAAGTGCTGGAATTGAGAATTAAAATGAGATTTACATATTTTATATTATTTTATTTGATACTGGTTGGATTTGCCCCAATTACCTGTTGCAAAGCTATCCACAGCGTTAGCTTTCTCACAAAATAACGGTATAAAGCCACTCAAACAAGGTTTAACGGCAGTTTTAGTGTCACTGACTTATCAGATTCAAGAATTTAATGAGAATTGAACATTTCAAAAAGAAATAATTTCTTTTATTTAATTCCATATTGTTGAGATAGCCCCTAAGCTACTGTTACTACAACAATTAGCCTGTTGAAACTGGTTAGCTCTCTTCAAAAACAACAGTATAAACCCACTCAAACACGGTTTCACAGCAATTTCACAAATATCAGTTGTATTTGATTCGATTAACTGGTTCACGACGCTATAGACTTCGAAAATAATGTGTTTTAATTTTTAGCCAGAAGTCTTGTTTTCGGTTTGTTTAAGCTAGCGCAAGACACATCAGCCACAGTTGAAACAGAAACAGCAATTTGAGCAAAAATATCATGCTTGTACGCTCAGTGACCATATTTGTGTTTTATTTTTTGAGCAATAATGCATGTAAAACTGCTGTTAAACTTTGTAGGTGGTTATTTTGGACGAAAGCTAA
This sequence comes from Myripristis murdjan, assembly GCF_902150065.1. Classification (NCBI taxonomy): domain Eukaryota; kingdom Metazoa; phylum Chordata; class Actinopteri; order Holocentriformes; family Holocentridae; genus Myripristis; species Myripristis murdjan. Next base: position 24,719,942 of record NC_043986.1, on the reverse strand, counting down.
TCATACGGATATTTGCTTACTGTTAGCTATGTGAGCTATGAGAGGACAGCATCATGACCGCCATACACATAATGTTTAAGTGAAATAACATGAAATATTTCAAAATGGATGAAGTATCTATTTAACAGGCACTATATGCTGTAGGCTTGCGTGTTTGTCACAGACGGCCACAAACTCCAGAGCAAACACCTAGGACACGCTCACAGGAAATAACTCCTTTTTGTGAAGTAGGCTATGCATTCCATGGACAAGTGTGTTTCGACATGCAGCGAGGGAGACGCTTTGCCTGCTCGCTTCACGTGGAGAAAACAGCATGCAGAAGGTGAGACGTGCATAACCTGTCCATCCAACAGGAGACAGTTACACCACAGTAAAGCTGGGATCAGGGCCCTTTCCAGTTCAGTCAATTCCAAATATAAACGCAAGCGGGTGCAGGTTAGAAATGGGATTCAGGCCCATTTTATAACATAATCTTAAATATTTCATTGTCAAATTCTGAGGCAAATCTCCCCTGTGGTTTATTGCCCAAAGGGAGAATAGACCCTCACCGTGCAGCGAGGTTAACCATTTACAAGGCATGCAACTGCCATGCCATATTATCACTGAGGGAAAAACACCATACTGGATCTGCTGCTTAAGTAGAGAAACACCACTAAATCCTCTTAGGACTGAAGAACTAAAGATGGCCTCGCCTGAAAGAGAGCTCTTGTAAACGAGTGGTGACGATTTCAAGCAATTCAGGCTGATCAATAAGACCACACTCACCAGTAGATGCTCTCTCTCTCTCTCTCTCTCTCTCTCTCTCTCTCTCTCTCTCTCTCTCTCTCTCTCTCTCTCTCTCTGTGCTCTAACAAAGTCAAGTGTACTGAAGGCTGTCTCAGGCAATGCTGGCTGGACTGTGACGCAACCAGCCTTCCTATCCATAGCTTCAGGGCAGGAGAAGGAGAAGGAGAGATAGACAGGAGGGCGGTGTACAACGCCAAAAAAGGAGGAAGTGAGAGAGGGAAAAAAAAAAAACAATCTGGGTACCCCTTTTCAAATTAGAACTTGTGCTGACTGCTGATCTAGGCACAACCTGTTCCAAATTTGACTTGGAAATTGATTATTTGGAAGCAGCTTTCAACTTGGTATAGAGAGTATGGAAAGGAGAGAGAGCCCGGGCGGGTGCCAGAGGTGACCTTGCGTTGTTGATATTAGAAGCAGATGTGAAATATGCAGACAGTGGAGGAAAAACGGACTTAAAGGCTGCCGGGCTACGCTGATGTGTGCGCCATCCTCATGACTGGAAGCCAGCAGAAAAGCTCAGACGGAGACGGAGAGTGAGACACGGGGAGAAAGGAAGGTGAACAAATGAACCAAAACAAAATCTGCCTTAACTTACTGTCACATGTAGCACGTTCACCATCTTTTCTTTTGCGGTGAGTGAATCACAATCAATGAGTAAAGAGCAGCACAAAAACCTACTTCAGGCTAGACCGAGAAAACACAGATTTAACTTTTATTGCGCCATCGCGGCCATGAAGATATAAGCTCATGAGGTGCTCACTTACCATAGACACACACCTCTTCCCAGAAAAACCAAGCCCTCCGAGTTTCAGTGGAAGACTTGATTAGTAGTTCCAAGGTTCAATGGATGGCAGGCGGTGAGGGCAGAAATCCCAACCTGAGCCAAGCTCTCTCTCAATTAAGTGTGTGTGAGCGCGTGAGAGGCTCCTTCAACGTCACGATCTCACACAAAGACGCAATAATGTTGATGCGATCGACGCCGGAGTCGAATGAGCAAGAACATGTGGGAGCTGAGAGGCAGACTGTTTACTAAGGCAGTCCTCTGAGAACACGCTGATACACACACACTCATGTCAACCCCGCCTTCCCTCTCAATCACACAAGCTCACACACATCCTGGCTGACTCATGCAAAATAATATGGAAACCTACTTTTCTTTTTTTCTGGACAATTAGCCATGTTTTCCATGTGTCTGTAAAAATAGTTCTTTTATATTCTCTCTAAATCAGCTCTGTCCCTAGTGATTTCTGTGCTCAACTCTCCTGCCGTACTTGTCCCTTTATTTGAACTTTGACCTGGCACTGACACTGAGTCAGATCAGGGAGTAGGCTATAGGTTGCTTCCTTCAAAAAAACAAAAAACAAAAAAACAATTGTGGATTAGTCCTCTCTATAAAAAGAAGCAAGCTGTTATTAATAGGAGGATGCAAAGCGGGAAGTACTGACGTAAACCTCACACCAACACTTCAACTCAGAGTCACCATACATTCATCATACCGTGTAATAATACACTATCTGTCCTTTAAATTAGACGCGTTTTCTTCAGGGCTTCTGCTCACCAAAGGAGCAAATTGTAATTTTCCAGGGTGCACAGCACAAAGAGAAAGAGAGCACACCTACATTTTTGTTTGTTAATTATACACTTTTTTTTTTTTTCACAGGCTTTTGGTAGGCTGCTTGTGCCTGCCACATGCCTTGGCAGGGACCACTGCACTGACCATAAACACGCACAAACAGCCCACCACTCTCTGTTCTTTTGTCATTCAGGTTAAGCCTATGAGCCATGTTTAAATCCTACACAATTAGCTAGCTCACAAAAACAATTCGGGACCCTCCCCCAGGCTCTGGGCCACATGTTGGGAATGGAAGGGGAATTGTACAGGGTCGAAGGAGGAGGAGGAGGGAGGGGGCAGTGCTCACCTCTCCCTGTCCTTCAAAACAAGGCAAAGTGCGGACTCTGTCTCTGCCCCACCACCCCCCGCTGTCAGCCTTAATTAGAGGAGACTATATTTAAAAGAAGGGACAGCAGCGATGCAATTACCCTGAAGGATTAGACCCCAGTGGCACTGCCATTGTTGGAGGCAGAAAATGTGGGGCTGAACATGAGCAGCATTCCCTTGATGCCTGACCTTGGCATTAACCCTGCAATGAGCGTAAGATAAAGATTCTTTCGCAACGCCGAGTCTTCAATAGACTGAGTAAAGGGAAAGGTGAGAGGGGAGATAACAAGGATGAGGAAAGCAGAGTGAGAAAAAACAGGATTTAAAAAAAAAAAAAAAAAAGTAATGATGAGGAGTAAGGAAGGATTAAAAGATAGAATATTTTACCCGTGAGGCTGTTGGAAGTTCCACAGTTGCGTGGTAAGGTTTACATTACGACTGATTTAGGGAGCAGCGATTACTCATTTCCACTGTGATAATAACAAGTTTTGAATTGGAGATTTTTCCAAGCTTATTATCGCCTCTCCAGCTAAGCCATGCTGCCTCTACTCAGAACACTTCATTAACCAGCACTTGTTTACACTCTTAGAAAGCTCAAAGCAAACCAACAATTAGTGGGATTTACCATGAGGAGGCTCTTCGCATGCAAGGGATTTGGGCTTGTTTTCTCAGCCCATCTCCTCACTGGGGGCCTTCTCTTAAGGCTTTGAACCCCTGGTTATATTGGTCGATCCAACCAAGGCCATTTCCATTGCAGCATCAGTCAGGTACCCTTTTCCTGTTATTCCCCTGTCTGCCGAGATGCTGCTTCCTGCCAGGGATGCTCCTAGGGGGTTGAGCTGGCGTCACTGGGACCAACGTTCAAGCGTTTTTACTTCCCTGACAAGACATTCTGTGGATGGACACATAACTCAACATCCAGCTTGTTTGTGTTATTGTTGGACACATGACAAAAGGGTTTTCTACACAAACTCTGACGGACAGACATCCCCTTTTTCCATTTGTCAGAGGTGTTGCATTACTGCCGGCCTGTGTCTGATGCTGTAATCTTGTAGGGGATCTTAACAAAACGTATGATGGATGACAGGTTGATAGGATCTAGGTTAGGCAGGCCTGTCATGCTTCAAGTAAACAGCAATGAACTAAACTGAGCTGTATTTCCTTGTAATCAACCACTCATTCATGACCAGCTCTTTCATAAGACGTCACTGTACTCCAGCAGAAATACCCTGAGTCACCATCTCAAGCAAAGTAAACACAGAGATAAATGACAACATAACGTCCCCACATGTGTGCCTTTGCTCAGAATCGTCACTCTCTTTTTCTGGTCCATTGCTCCCAAAAGGACTGGGAAAGCAAAGTAACGGGGGAAGACGTCCGTGGGTTGGTTCACACAGATGACTAGAACGTCATGAGAGTGCAAGTGAGAGCCTGGAAACACGCTCATAAACAATCTGTCCAGTCAGGCCAAAAAAGGTCAAATGGCATTCAACTCAAAAGTGCATTCTCAAATGGACTGCCGGTCAATGATGTGGTCTTTTCACATTTAGTAAAAATTACTTCATGGACGTCCTCAAACCAACTTAGACTCACACTATTCAGTCATAAGCTGATTACCGTGTTAGAAACATGAGGGAAACCTACTTCTAAAACAGCGAATGTCTTTTAAACTGCCATAAGCACTTCATTATGATTTTGTCTTTGTAGCATGTTCAGTCTGGTCCTAATCATCAGTGAAGTTCATTGGCATTGGGCTGATTTTGTTTCACACTGCTTATAGATATCAGGACCACGCACTTCAGTAGCAAAAAAGCTACATTCATGCAGACATGTTGATCATTAGAGACATATAAGATCTTCATTACAGATGGCAGGAGAATCGAAAACAACTAGTGCAGTGCCCATTCAAAACTTGCCCAACAGGGACAGGCTGATTGCTTGGCTTCTGGTGTTGCTGCTGTAGTTTTCCAGAGAACTGCTCATCCAAACAACTTCACACTCGTCACTACACTTCCTTGGGTCCTCAACAATACAATTTCCAAGTGTGAAGTCGATGAGATGAACAGTTGTCAGGATGACCAAAGGACAGATATAAAGGCAGAGACTCCTTCCATTTTAGTTAGATGTGTTAAAATGTAAGGAAGGACCAGTGATGATTTGATTCAGATTGCATTTCTACCCCAAATGAAACACTGTGGGGTTTGCTCAGATGTGGCCTTGGACCATTTTTTCCAGGAGTGCCAGCCAACAGTTGTGTGGTGTGGATCAGAGGCATTTTGTATTCAGTTTGTGGGGTTTAGTATTCCTTCTTTATTTGATAGCTTACAATAAAGAGAAACAAAGAAGATGAGGGAGATGTGGGTGACATGCAAGACCCATCCAAGGTAGGATTCAAACCTATGATGTCATGGGTGTATGTGCTGCTCCTGGTGGCTGCAAATGGGCCTCAAGTAGACAACCCTGGATTAGATTTTTTGACACGTTCTCACCTGCCCAAACAGACTGAACAACAGTAATATATGATACAGTTTCTGATTCAACCATCCCACATTCAGGCATGTGTGACAGTACACATGAAAAAGTTTGCCTTTATAATATAGTTTATGTTGGGTTCTTAAAAACGCATTCTCTGGTTTCTTAAAAATGCTCTCTGTAGGAGGTATACAATGCAGCTAAACAGCTGTGAAAATCTTTTGTATGAAGAAGGCATTTCTTCAAAATAGCTGTAGGAGGGATTTTGGTTCCTCTGCTGGGTCATGATATATTTTATTCTGAGAGTTTGAAGAAGTGGGCTTGTGATTGGAAGGTTTCCAGTTAAAATCCTAGGACCAGCTGGGAAAATGTGGCTAGAAAAAGAAGATTTATAATTCTCTCCTTTGCCTTAACAAATACTATCAAGGTACCCTTGAGCAAGGCACTTAACCCCCAACTTCTCTGTGGTGAAGGTGATTGATGTCCTCCTATATTTAACTAAGATTGAATTGGCACTGATGTGTGTGACTGATAAAATGTGAAGCAGGACATCGCTGGAAACTTTCCTGGGTACAAAATGATTAAAATAACAGACAACTGTCAATGGACTGTTTTTTGAGAAGTGGCTGGTGTTTGGCCTCTTTCCTCCAGTACCGTGATGTCCAAATGAGTCCAGCATTATGACAGTACTGCAGAACACTGTTGCCATCAATAGGCTAATCCTTGCATTACTTCAGAGAGGATTTTTTTTCCAAGACTCTTACCAGGACTGACCCTGAAAGTCAAGGAGTTGAATCATCCATCGGAAAACCCCCAAGTTAGTCACTAGGCATTGCATTATGACAATAATACAAGAAGCACATTCTCTTAAATACAGTAGAGAAAATACAAAAACACAATAGGGAAAGGAAAAAAAATAGAGCAAGAGAGAGAGAGAGAGAGAGAGAGAGAGAGAGAGAGATGTTCAACTAGTAGATGCAGAATTAATTGGATTAACTGGCAAATTGCAGAGAACAGTACTAAAGCCAATGGTCACTCTTACAGATTTACTGTCACAGGATATAGGCTTTGCTGTCACGTCACATGCAAGTGTACAAAATCAAATCAGTACCAAACCAAAGCTGATGAAAGCAGACGGATAGCGTCAGACAAAAGGGAGTAAAGCGCTCACGCACATGCTTCTACTTGCTTGCCACTTGCCAACTCACGATGATCTGTCATGTTACAAAATTGCAGTAGAGACGCTCAGGAATAAATGTGGATGGTGATCAAAAAATTATGAACATATTTTCCTCTTCAGGGGTAAATCAAACACAACAGCTTACTTCTGGAAAGGATAAAATCATTTGAACAGACAAACTGAGTAGCTATAGAGCCAGACCACTCACACCTGGGTTTATTTTTAATTTTTTTGTTTTGCATGAAACTCCATTTCTATGCAGTTAAGTATAATTGGTAGTCTATACTGAGAAACTGTAACACTGAGACAGTATAGTTGCTTTTACTAGAAAGAAAAAAAGAACATTTCTGGAGCAAAAGCACTTTTTTGGGAAACTATTCACCCTACCCAGGGTTACAATAGTGCTCATGCAGGAAGCTGATTTTAAATCAAATTCTAAACAAGGAGCTAGAGAAGCAGAGGCATGTTCATCAAACATAAAACCTCTGTTAATGCACAACCCAAACAACAGCAACAAAAAAACTCCAACAGCTTTTCTCCGACAGTTTTATAGTCGTCATCTTTCTTGAGTTAGTAAGAGGGATCTTGCCTGTAGGCCCCAAAGAGGCCAGAAACAGCACAGTACATGATCACTCACACACACATGAACCAAATGGGAAGATATTTCCATCTCTCATAACTCTTGAGTACATCCATAAACTCTATGACAGCATTGCCCGCCATCAAGTCCAAGACCTTTTCAAACACAGACTGCATGTTCCTCATTAGCCACGGATAAAAAAGAACTGCAGAGCAAGAATGATGAGGAGAGGCTGAGGAAATTAAAAGGACGCATACAGCTGTTTAGAAAAACCCTCTAGTCTGCCTGTGTTGAGTGACTGACTGCTCCAGTCATGCACGCTCACTTAACACCTCCATGTACGTCTGCCTGACTTAGTATAATTGCATCACACCTCCAAATGAATTGATCTCTACCTGGAAATGGAGCCTAATCCTTCAGAACATTTCAATCCAGAAAGTGGGCATCCAGCCTAATGGTGATTTACTGTTACTTTAAAGACCATAGCATGTTCTCTGTCAATGCCAATTACGCTGTTCAGATCAGTTAAGAAGAAAGGTTTCTATATTTAAAGGTTGAGTGTTAATTTATTTATTTTTTCTTTAATTTGTAGAATTCTATGCCTTTGCTCTATGTTCTGCACTATATATTAATTTTAATTGTAAATTGTGTTGGGACCACACTGCATGGTGGTTCTGCACTTTAAATAAAACTGATTGATGGATTGATAACTTGACTGAAGCACACATTTAGTCAGTATATTCAGTGCCTCTGTATTTGAGTAAAGCTGCAAAGCATATACACGTTTTTGAAGTTTTTGTATTAGCATAGTACAGCAACAATATACAATCCAAGGGCTGGGAGATATGGATATGATCAAATATCACAACAGCTTTGACCAAAAGTCTCAATATCAATTTGGTGATGATATTAGGGATGACTCTTGGTTCTTTTATGATTTTAATAATAATAATAATAATAATGGATTTCATTTATATTGCGTTTGATCTAGATACTCAAAGCACTTTGCATGGGAGGGAGGAAACTCACCTCAACCAAAACCAAAGTGCAGCACCAACCTGCGTGATGATTAGGTGGCCAGATGGAGCCAGGACACTGGGGACGCCCCTGGTCTTTGCAATAAGTGCCATGGGATCTTTAATGACCACAGTGAGCCAGGACCTGGGTTTAACGTTTCATCCGAAAGATGGCATCTCCTACAGCACAGTGTCTGCAGCACTGCACTGGGGATTTTTTTTTTTTTTTCTTTAAGATATTTACCCACAAGACGTTTTCTAAACAATCATTAGTAATGTGGATATTATGCCCAAACAGGCTGAGGCAAAAAATACAACAGCTAGGACAGTCTAAAAAGGTTCAGAAAATTGTATCCCTTTACTGTAATACAGCCTTTACACTATATTATATTATGATATACAAAATCCCAGATGATTTCTAGTCTTGTATCACAATATCAATATAATATCAATTATTCGCTCAGTGCTAATTTAAAAGTTGAGGGATGAAACCACACATAACACAGAACAGAACTTCTGTAAGGTCTTCTACAAAGGTGCATGTGTCGATGTAACTACTATGATACTGAAATGATACAAAAGCATCAATGGAGGATTACTCATACTCTGCGACTGAATGGTGACAGAAGACAGAAAGAGAAACAGCGGGGGAGAGAGAATGAAACCATTTATGACAGGGAGACAGACAGCGCTAAGTCAAGTCAGCTGATTGAAACTATTCCTCCTGCTTTCTCTCTCTCTCTGACGGTGTCTCCCATCATCCACCTCTCCTCTGTGCCTCCAGCTGTTTGGGCTGGGAGGGGCCCATCACCGAGGCAACCCACACCTTACAGCTTGTCTGGTCCTGCCCTACGAAAAGCGAGGACAGGGAGGGAGCGATGGAAGGAGGGGGGGAGAGCGAGCGATCAGGGATAATTAGCTCTTGTATGTGGGAGCCTGGATCCCGAGAGCAAGCTCAGACTAGCTTTAAGCCCTAACCAACAACATCTAAACTAAAACCCACCAACTCAGGCCGCGCTCGGCACAGAAGCACCTCTGGATTCAACTCAGTCTTGCGATGGACACCTGTGGGCCGATTTAAATCCGACTCAATGACAGAAACCCACAGCAAAAGGTTCAGATATCCCATCAAGCCCCCCCTCGGATAGGCCACGTAAGCCTAATAGCAACCTTGGTGTGCTGTTGTGTAATGTGGTGACAACACTTGAGCCCCAGCAGCACAAGTACAGAACAGACATCTGGTGCGATTCCAGTGAATTATGGTGCAGGCAGGCTCACGCAATCCAAGCCCACTCATGCTGTGACTGGAAGCCCCTTTGGAAGCAGGAGACCAAAAGCAGAACCTGTCTACAACTAAACCTATCCAAACGCAGCGGAGGGGAGGCCTGAGGAAGGAGGGAGCATTTTCGATTCTATTCCCTCTCTCTCTCTCTCTCACACTCACTCACTCACTTTCTCTCTCTCTCTTTCTGTCCACCTCCCTCTCTCTGCCTGTGTTTGTGTCTGCTCTGTGTCCTCTTGCCAAAACCATCGGCACTTCAAAGGGATTGTTCGGAGTCGTTTAAAAACTCTTAAAAGTGAAATATAAAAGTTTAATGCTTTTGGTTTTCAAAGAAAAAAAAAATGCCCTCTTTGATGCATCTAAATCTGTTTTGGGGGAGAGGAGGCGGGGGGTATAAGTCAAAGGATATATTTATGTTCCCATTCTGCCTGGAAACATTTGTTTCTCTCAACGGTCAGGAGAATATTACAGTTAGCTCTTGATGAGAATAAGCAGCGATGAAGACATGGGGCTTGAGGTCAGGGGTGCTGTGACATTGCCCCCTGCTGTTTAAAGCTTGCCACAGGCCTCAAATATGTCAGGAGCAACAGCCACACGACAGTTAAAAGGAAAAATAAATCGAATTAAATGTCATTAAATTGTAATGCTTGATGCAGTATTTTATGATAAAGATTTGTAATAAACTCTTTTGGGCTACATAGTGTCTCTGAACAGGGTCCAAGGACAGAGGATGTTGTATTTCCTGTAAAGCCCTTTGCGACAAATTTGTAATTTGTGATTCTGGGCTATATAAATAAATAAAATTGAAATTGAAAATTGAACTTGCCTACTTTGACGGGACATACTCAAAAAAAACAAAACAAAGCAAAACAAAAAACCCCCCCCAAAAAACATGTTTTGCAGCTCTATTACATTCTGGTTTATTGAGGCTAATGTCAGTGAAGGAATCAGCATCTCGCCTCTTCCACACTGGATTTCCTTTGTATGATTGTTGAACATCAGTGCAAAGGAATAAGTAAAAAAAAAAAAAAAAAAAAAAAAAAACCCTAACCCTTTTGGTCATGATTGTGACAAATCGACACCATAACTGGACATTTCCTGTGTAATGTATTTTTAGCGAATTAAAAAATGCTCTGCTTTTGGCGTGATGTTTTGTCTGATCAGTTGTGACAAAGAGCAACACACAACCAAACAAAGAAAGTGACCCAAAGGCACATCACCAAAGGGTGTATTTCAACAGTGTTGACATCAGGTGGGTTTTTTCCTTTAATTACGTAGAAAAAGATACGTAGAAAAATACTGATGCATCAAACAGGATGTCCACTGTTGGCAGCTGGAAGCTCATCTAGATAAAAAAAAAAACAAAAAAAAAACAGGCTGGGACATGTGGGGTTAGATGACGCAGAGGTAAGCGGGAAGGCTGATGTGGCCCTTGGATAAAAACAAAGACGTTTTCTAGTTTGTCCCTGTTGGCCCACTGGCCACCCTGCATGTGCTCTGCCATCCCAGTCCACACTGGGCTAGAAAACCTTTTCCTAATCTCCTTACATAACATCAGCCGTGACATTGGCCAAGGAGACATGTGGTGTCTGACATGCTTTGTCCCACATGACCTACCCCCCTGCCCCCCGTGTCCCACAGCAGGTCACATACAGTACATACATGCACACACACACAGACACGCAACTCTGCAAACAAATCCTAAATCCTCAGTAACAGAGGACCCTTGTTTCATATAGGAGAAGGGGCGGACGGGGCTCAAGTGTTTTTCGTCTTTCAGGGAAAGTGGGGTTGGGAGACTCAATAATATGAGGAGCAGGAGAAGAAGCAGCCTGGATAGGGCAGGTTAAGCTCTTTAGCTCTCTCCTCTTCCCCCACTTTATTATTCTCAGTTGCCATGGAGAAAAACTATATATAACCGTCTCTCTCCCTGTGCTGTCTGAAGTCACCGTCTTCTCTCCTCCCTGGTACTTTCCTTCCCTCGTCCCCTCCGCTCTCTCTCTCTCCGGTGGATCCATTAAGAGGACAGCAGGTGACAGCATCTCGGTTCAAAAGGAAAATCCGACTAATGCCCGCGCAGCTCCGGTGGCAGGAGGGAGTTTGGGCCAAAGCCGACGAAACCCAAACAACCGACTGACCAACAGGCCAACCAGACACCGCGCCTGGTCATCTGGCCAGACTCCCGTTTTCAGAAAGCAACGACTTCAAAGGAATAATTCATTTCACAGTCTAGTGGCCAGACACAGAGCCTCGCTGCTCACACCCCTTTTAGCACCTAAAAGAAGAAAAGCAGCCTCCGCGCTCTGCTTCACCGTAGCTGTGTTGTAATGCAGCGGAGGCCCCGACACAGAGATCCAATAGTCTCTGGCTACCTCTGGGGGGGGGCAAGGGCTTAGGGGGACCTGTGCAGGGCCAAGGGGTGTCTGCAAGTTTCATCAAGTTAAATTTAAGACGTTTTAATGCCAGTTATATGAAATGTAAGACCACGTTTTGCAACTGAAAGCGAAAACAACTGTCAGAGTCTGCTTGGCTTGCGTGACCGGGCTGATTTCTCCCAGGAAAAACAGCGCGGCAAGAAACCGCAGCACTTTTTAGACATTTCTAGAAGTGACTTTAACTTTCCAGCAGACTTAAAATGCATTATTTAACCGTGTTCGAGCCCTTTGAAGGCTCTATTTGGATGACACCATTTAAGACGTTTCGGGACTTTTTCCAGGACCTATCCTGCCAGTAATCTCAGTCCCCACATGAACCTCGCTCAATCCACCCTTGAGTCTTTACCTTAGATGCCCGCCGGCGCTCAGGACACTCTGGATACTGGCACCCCACCCAATCCTCTTCCTGGACAGGCTTATCATCTGAAACAGCAAAATAAATAAATTAATTAATAAATGAATTAAAAAAAACCCTGAAAATCTGAGAAATTGTGGCTTAAACAGAGACATAAAACCAAACCATCCACCCAACCAGCCATCTAACACATCAACACACACATTTCTTGGTAAAGCCACTAAAACATATTGTAGGGCCCATCAAGAAGGCATGCACAGTTATTGTATTGTGATATAGAAAGAGACAGCTAGAACGCTAGACAGTGAGCACCAATGAGTTTATGAACACAAAGAGAAATAGAGACCAAGAACTCCTCTCATGAAATGGAATAAAGAGAGCTAAAGAAAGTAAGATTTTATGAAGAATGGGTAAACAGAAGAGGAAAGAGGGCGTGGTGCAGCGTTGGGAGGAGATCAGAGAGAAATAAATAATGACCTAAGCGACAGGAAGAAAACGGAGCAAATGAAAGGAAGTCCTATTTTGGTCGTGTACGAAAGTGCACCCGTCGCGGGGAGGCTCGTCGCGCTCAACTCCAGAATAACAAATCACCGATGTCAAATAAACCTCCAAAGCTACTTGACTGCCTTGGCCAGCACTGCATCGAAGCCACGATAAAAGGCGGTGTTTACCTCTACATCTCGCACATGTACACACACGATAAAGATATCATAACAGAGAGCCCGGGCGCACCAATATTTATCTGTCTGGTTAATGAGAAAAACAGAGCATACACGTGCAGGAAGGAGAAAGTAAGACCGGGGAAGGAAGACGCAGAGAGAGAGAGAGAGAGAGAGAGCTGGGGGCAGGGGAAAGACAGTAAAGGCCCTTGTTGCCAAAAGTCTCCAGTTTCCAGACATGACAGGACGCCGTAGCAAAAACTTTCCAGGAAGCTCGGATGTCACAACTTATTCATCGTAGTGCCATTTCTCTCGCTGTGCCTGAGCCGCCTGTGACAGACATTATATCATTAATAAATCATCACTATCAGAGATGAGCCGCTGATTAGAGATGAGCCAAAACAGGCTGGAAAATAAAGCGGTTTACTGCCTGAACAGCTGAAGCCATGCTCTCAGCATCCACGCAGAACACACGAGGTTTTGAGCGGGCCTCAAACAAGTCACCTTGTTTCCACATTGGAAAACAGTGTAATTTGGTGCGTACCGCAGAGCCCGCGGCTTCCCCGTTTGGCACTGCCACATGAAAAACTAAAGAAAACAGGTTGAGCTGCTGCAGGCTCTTGTCCCTCTGAAGGCAAGACAGGCTTATGGCCCTGGTAACTCCTCCTCCTCCTCCCCCCTTTCTTCCTCCCTCCCTGCCGTGTCCCTCCTGTGCTGGTAGCGAGCCGAGACGCGCTCTCAGCTCTCGCCGTGGCCTCTGCCAGCGGGCCTCAGGCTAATGGCTCCCTCAGGGTTTACAAGCAGCAGGCTGCAGAGGGAGCCTCCAGCTTTTATGGAGCCTTTCCCAAAGAGGCAGAGCCGCTCCTCGCCACAACAAGGCTCGACGGCCTTCCACTGTGACTCCGGGCGACGTGATCATCCCGGGGATGGGGCGAAGGGTGAACGCAGTGGATCCAACATTTTTCGGGCTGACATAAATGTTAATGGCATAAATCCATCACATATATCAGAGTGGGTTTGCTTTGATGTGAGCACAACTGATATTTGCTTACACAGGTGGTTGCTCGCCTTAGGATGATTCCTGACTGGAGCTCATAGTTTCTATTTTACTGGCGCGGGTTGTCAGAGAATCCGCGGAGAAGCGGCGCTCTGTAAGCCTGCGGTTGGGAAACAGATGTGCTGCTGCATAGTCAGCCGCGCAACGTGACTCAGCACCCTCCAGTGATCTTGCACACCTGTAACCCTCGTGGAAACCTTACTTTTATCACCTCAGATCCGACTTCAGCCCTAATCCACCCCATTTCCCCAAAACTACAGAACCTCTAAGCCCATATCATACAGTCATAACCTCTAATCCACTCTACGACCCTTTGTCCTCAACTCTAGACTCTCCCAAGCTCCAACACCACGTTTTCATATTTCCCATGGCATCAGGCCCACTTTTCACCACTTGACCATCCTGTTATATTCTGAATCACTCTCTTTTCTGCTGAACTCCAATCTTCTTTTCCTACTTACTTGTATCTTGCTGACTCTCTCTCTCTCTCTCTCTGTCTCTCTCTCTCTCTCTCTCTCTCTCTCTCTCTCTCTCTCTCTCTGGCTCGGGCCCTCTCCCTCTCTTTCTCTGATGAACAGGAATTCCTGAACTCAGCACTGCTGATTAAGCCAAAAAACAAACACAAGCACACACTCCACACAAGCATACACGTGACAGCAGACAATGAGCTCGCACACTAAAGAGACAGTGGAGCATCCCATCTACACAGCCTTTTGCTGGCTCACTCTCCACAGCGAGACAGCGCCTGGGGCACAGACCCATTAGCCATCCATAAATAAGCTATAGCACGGAGGGCATGTTTGTATAAAGCACACACACACAAGATGGATACTCCCCCACCAAACTTCATGCGCTCACCTTCTGTTAAAGATGAGCAGTTGGATAGGAAAAGTTGGTATCATGCACCTGTTTTTTTTTTTTCCTCACATCTCTTTTTACACTGCACTTCTTTAAGACTACTTTTCAGTCAAAATCATTTTTTTTTTGTTTTGTTTCCAGTGCTGTAGCATAAATTTTTCCTTGGATTTCCTGTTGATGTAGTGTGTACTTCTTCTTCTTAGCCATTTTGGCTCTCAATGCTCATGCATACTACCCGGTTCCTCCTCTGTTTATTGCAAACAAAGCGCTGTTTCTACAAGCAGAAAAGTAAAAACAAATCATTTCCTGTGTGTCAGAGGATTTTTCCAGGGACACACCAACCTGAAAGTGGGTGTGGAGGAACGCAAGTGACCACAGGTTGGATCGCGATTGTTTTACGGCAATCTGTTGCAAAGAGCAGGATGAAAAGAATTTATTATCATGAAAAGGTCGCAGATTATGACTTTATTTATCCAGCTTTTCATGCTCTTTTTTTTTAAAAGCAACGTGCTGCTTCGCATTCGTACCGTGCAACCCACATTCACACCGGGAGCAGCCCAGCTGTATAACCATTGACTCCTGTTGGCCGCCGAGCAACAATCCTCCTTTTTTTTTTTCTAACATTTGGGCTGCTGCCGCCGCATTCACATGACAAATGCACCTGCACGTTTGGGAGCGGGCCAAGATGTGCTCACTTTGGCCACACACACACATCAACGGATCCATAAGCTCACCAAAACAAAAAAAAACAAACAAAAAAAAAAGTGACCAAGGTCTACCGCTGCTCCCCCACTCCTTACTGCAGTCGCCACATCACCTCAGCTAGTTAGTGTGTCCTCACCTCCTGTCACATCACCTCCGCCCTCACAGCCTCACCACAGCTCCTTGTTTAGGCAGAGAGAGGCCGAGCCGGGCGCGATTAACAGTGAGCCTTGCACACGTTTTTATTAGGAATGTTAAGAATGCTTCCACTTGGTGAGCTCTCATCATGGCACACGGATGAGGAGGAGGGGTGTGTGTGTGTGTGTGTGTGTGTGTGTGTGTGAGCTTATTCTTTTGTTTGCTCAGGTTTCAGTTCTTTCTTCATTATAACACAATGTCTTCTTCTCTAGGTAACGTAACAAACACCTCCTGGCCGCGAGGAGGTTATGCAAAGACTCCTAGGAGACGGAGACAGATGGCAGGCAGGCAGGAAGGCAAATGAAGAGGGGAAACCTGGCAAAGAGACAGCCGCATCGTCAGATACACGCTAAGAGAAGACAAGACGGATAGCTGAAGCCGTGGCAGTAGAGAGGCAGGCGAGGAGGCCTTGCAGAGAAAGCAGGTAGGCAGGCAGGTATGGAGGCTGGCCTTTGAAGTAGTCAGATCCACAGGCCTGGGCAGAGGAGGGAGCCAACAGGAGATGTTAAAGAGGGCTGCACGACGGGGATATGGACAGGCGAGCAGACAGTTAGGTCAACTGCTCTGCTGTGGGTCAGCAGAGCCTGTTCAGTCCAGTGTGACAAATCCTCCTGGGGCAAAGATAAGTCTATCAAGCAGACAGGGCCTCTCTGCATGAGCCTGTGTTTACTTCATGCCAAGTGCTGGGCAAAGTTACTTTTAATTGCTTAGTTACTCGACCTTGTTAGTAAAAGATGCTCTATGCAAAATTGCCTATGCAAAACTTTTGTGCTTGAGTCTACATGGCTCTTACTGACTGCATTTCCATCAAACTTTTTAAAGCACATTTTGCTGCATCAAATGAAAACAAATGCTTGATGTAGCCTAAATGCCAAATGTTGAATAAAAAAACCTAATCCTATATGCTGGCTTGAGGTGAATGAACTTCTTATTCAATGAAATGAAACATACAGGAACCAGCGGTCTGTCTGTGCCCAGTTCCGGTGTGGCATTTTGCCCCTGGCTCTGGAAACAGGTCGCTTCCACTCTATCCCGGAAGAGGAGAGAAAATGTTGCTTACGTGACCTAAATGAGGTTGAAAATGAAATGCATTTTCTGCTTTATTGTCCATTGTACCATGCTCTTAGACTCAATCTCTTTCGTAAGGTTTCTGGCTGTGATCTACTCTCCGGTGAATCAATGTTGTTATATTTCTTCTTGTTTTCTTATGACTTTGTATTTATCCTTTTTCCTTTTTTTTTTTTTTGCAGTGTCCTGTAAGCCCATAGGGCTAGGCACCATTAATGGTGCATGACGCTCTCTGAGAAAAATAAAAACTGAACTAAAACTAAACTAAACTAAACATTTGCTGAATAAAAACGTGCATAGGATTTTATAACATGCCCGGTTGCTCTTTGACCTCTGACCTCAGGCACAGCTAGCCATCACGGTGGATGGTGGTGCGGTCGACAGGCACAGGTGCACAGACGAAGAAATCAAGACACTCTTTTGCCTCACATATGCAAAGAATGGAACGCCGATACTAAGACGGGACGGGAAACCGCAACGGGAAACTTGCCCAATATCAAACAGCTGTGGGCCGACTGTGTGCACCTTTGCAAAACTAGGCACACGTAGCTTGCAAACACACTGGCAATGCTGCTTTATTTTTTTAAAACAATAATCCAGCGTCATCTACATCGCGACTGCATTGTTCAACCCGCAGCATTTTGTGTGTATGAAAATATTTCAGCATGTTACATTGTAATACATTACGCCTGAATGTGTGACGTTGCATTTCGACCATGAAATCCCCTCGGCTGAACACTAGCGGCGCGCTCCTGTGCAGGTGAATGAGGCCGGGCCTGGTGAGCAGACGTTCACCAGCAGCAGGTTGCAGCTGTTATTAAAGCAGCATGTTCAGTGGCAGCGGGGGCAGGACAAAGCCATCCTGTTGATGTTGTTTTACCCCCATAGTGGTTAAATCACACACATATGCATCACACACACACTCACTCTCCCACCGTCTTTTTCTTGGTCCGTCTTTCTGTCTCGCTCGCCACATCTGAGCAAACCCTCGGTTCCCATGTTTAAATCTAACGCCACATAACAACAAGGGTAAATTGTTCCAGAGAGCTCCACTCCACAATTTGACAAAAACAAAAAAAAATATCTGATTTGACTCAGCCGAATTGTTTCTGGATAATCTAAATCATTCAGTGTTGATATTTAAAAAAAATGCAAAACTCTTAAAGCTCTCCATACATAGCTACAGAGCTCTACATAACTGTTACACTAAGTAGGCAATGACTGTTACTTTGTCACCATATTTAAGAGGAATCATGCGCAGATTGTCACATAGCTGGAATTTTTGAGGGCATTTATTTCTGAGAATACAGTAATTGGTCATTTACAGTTTACTATTATGTAAGAGTGTGACCCATTGTGTCAGGCCACTCTTTTTATGGGCTTTATGGGCTTAAGGATAAACTGAGGTATGAGAGAAGTATGTTCTCTTATTACTGGAACCCAGAGCTGACTCCGACCTGAGGAATGTTAGTGTGTACTTGTACTCTGGGGATACAGCACACGGGCCTGGCGACTGGAGAGCAGGGGAGGGGGGGGCTACGTCTGAGAGCTGCGGAGCGGGGGTTAAAGTGAGACAGACACACAGGGCGAGGTGCGAGATAAAAGATAAACTCAAGGAATCTGCTCAGATTCTCATCCAAGCCACACGCACTTTCGATTGTCGGTGGTCCAAACCTAATGATTTGCTATTTTTGTTAACCTGTCATGTCATGCATATTGTCAGCTTTGACGTATTAGGCTACCTCTACCTCAGTATACTGTGATATAGCAAAAATCAACGACTTTGTAATTCTAAAAAGATATAAACAGAGAACTATACATTGCTAGTGTGTGTTATACGATGCTGGGAGGCCCATTTACCTACAGCTTAGCCTGTGGTGCTAATGACTAGTTCATGATCAGGGCCTCCACTCACTAAACTTAGGTCAAAGAGAGCCCTAAACATCAGTGATGCTTTTAAATCACGGTTTAAAACTCACCTGTAGAGCATGGCCTTTCTATTGATTTAATACTGGGTTTTAATTGTATTGTTTTCCTCTGAAAGGTCCGTCATATCTCTATTTCATCCTCCCTTTTGACCCCGTCTACTCCACAGCACTGCCAGATGTATGATAATTATGGCATTTGGTTGATACTTTTGCCATTTGTATGATATATGATCACTAATGCAAAAAAGTGGCCCAATGTATGATAATTTCACCATTTCACACATGCATATGTAACTTTGATCCTGAATAATAAGTAACAGTTTCCAAATCAAGAGCATTTCTTTGCTTAGCTGACCATCCCCACATCATTCGACTCTATTGTTATGTCAGCATCGGATCGTTCCTGAAATGATTACTTCCTTGAAATCGATTGGAACTTTTATGAGATCATTAAAGATGTAAGACTCGCTGACTCACTGACGGGGTTTATTTTCTGTTACGACGGATAGGGAGGAAGCCGTTTCATAGATTGATTCGTTTTATTAATTGCAGGCCCATCCTCTCATTTATTAGAATTTTTTGTTTTGTTCTTCTCCATATGAAATATTTGTGACTCCTCGTATTGTTAAAACTTAATTTGATTGGCTGTGTTCATACAAATAGATGTATTTTTTATTTTTTTTTGCATTCAAAATATGGTCTCTGATAATTCATTATTTGTTTCTTATGTAGAAACCATACCTACCAACATGCATTTATGTTTAAACGCTGCACCAAACCATATAAAGATCACTACTGCTGCCTATTGAGCTCTATGGTGGCTGTGGACATCTATATAGGCTACCGAAGTTACTAAAATAAGTTGAACATGTTATTGAATTTTACTGCAGTGTGCTTTATTGAATTTTACTGAACTGTATTTTATTGTATTTTAATGAACTGTGCTTTATTTTATTGCCTTGCTTATTTTACTGTATTTAATTTTATCTGTCCCTGTTCAACACTTTATTGCTTTTGAAAAGTGCTTCACAGATAAAGCTTATTGTTCCAGATTTTATGCGGAGACAAACGCAGCAGAGTGTGCACTGACATAGCTGTGGTCTAATCAAGGCCGTGCACCCCCTGAAATCTGAAACAGCATGGACGCCACACCAGTTGTGTAAAAGTATCTTTATCCAGGAGTGGCTCAATGAAGAACTGGAACAACTGGCTAATTCTGGAGTTGGTTTTTATTTCTTTCTTTTTTATGGGGGGATATGGAGAGCTGACTTTTCCTACAGCGTCACACATTTTCTGTTTGCTGAGGATGTTGCTTGCAAAGTTGGGATGGTCCATCTGAGGTTAGAGTAGTGAGTTTTCCAGCCTTGGTAAGGAATGGAGGAGCTGCTAGGGCAGAGGATTGGGGTCCAGGGAAGGTTTTGGGGAAGGGACAGCATCTTAAACCCGAGCAGCGGCAAGGGTGAGTGCTCCAGCAGAGATGGGAAATGTTTTCAGTAGCAGCTCGGGGTTTAATTACAGAGATGGTGAAAAGGTAGGGATCAAAGCCTTAATGTTCCCTCTGTGGCATTCCTCTTCTCGGTCTGTTCCTCCCTGCCAAACAGGTCTGCCTCAGCAGGCACCTTCCCTAAGCTGGCCAGAAAACAGCCGCATTTCCAAGAGGCGAGCTGGCAGCAAGCACAGGATAAAGAACATTCCTCTGAAGCCCAGTGTTATCACTTCCCGTGCACTAATGGCACAAATCAGGCTGCGCAGCGGAAAGCAAGTGCCCCTGTGCCGCGTCAAAAAGCACTGAGAGGAGACAGAAGCATTTCACTTCAGCTATGCACTTCTTCCATGGTAAATATTTCATCTGTGGAGCTGCTCTCATCCACTCTTTCCCTCCCTTCTCACTCATGTGAGGTGTTCGCCATGCCAGGTCACTGAGTGCTTTCCACGGAAGAATAGAGCAATGGAAAAAAAAAAAAAAAAAACAGCCTTTCCATGATGATGCTGAAAAGCTTAGGTCAGAATCAATGATGCAAGTCAACAGGGCATGTGCTTGCAGTAAGATTTCATATAGCAATGTGAAGTAATGTCTGATTCATATTGCATGTTAAGTCAGCGCTGCCCGGCTCATGTTAGATGAGTAAGGATAAGACGTAGCGGAGTAGGTTTCTTCACAAGCGTTACACTGACAAGGTTCCTATTTCATCCTCTATGATGCTGAATAATTAACATGTTATTAGCCAGGGACATTTGCCTGACAGTATCAGATGTAAAACTAGACCCAAGTTCATAGCTTGACACATCTTCCTGGTGAGAAAAGAAAGTAAGCATGTCAGTCGAACGCCTAATCTAACGCCATTTTCCCAATCGGTGAGTTACAACCAAGCAGCAATAACTATATATAATACAAAAAAATATTCTTAGGGGAGATGAACAGTTTTGCCAGAGAATAAAAATACAAAATCCATTGATTGCTGGAAGGAAAATCTGCTGTGATCAGATACATGCTCCGACTTGCATGTCAGAGAAAGGAGTCAGATTTCTTGCTAATTTTTTTTGAATAATTCAACTGCAATGTTCTCCCGAAACAATTAGCATAATTTTGTAATTGCATGAATAACAGTGGCAAGATGTGTCATGCCACCAAATTCCATCTGAATCAGCTCAGTGGCGCTGGAGAAACCGCAAAATAAAATACTGGACAAACGGATGGAGAGCAAGCCATTGTCCCACCTCTGATTTCATTGTGGACACACACACACATACACAAACACAAACACCTTCACAAAAAACCCACAAAGCCCTAATTTTCACCACCCACCACTTAGTCAGGTGATCCGCCTCCTTCCCCAGCTTACCACAAAAATCATGGATGACGTCCAGGGATGAAGACCAGGAGTAGCGCTCCATTCCCACCTCAGGCAGAGAGGGTGGCAGTGTTTCCAGCTCATATGCGCCGCGCTTCTTCCAGTACAGGAACATTGTGACCGTATGAACTCAAAACTAACAATAAATAACTAAACCCGACCTCAACTGCCGTCAAACGATTCCCTTAAAACCAAAGTCACGCTCACACTCCTTCCACAGCGTCACTTTTTAAACGGATCAGGCTAACCTATCCCTTCAAAAAACATCTGATCTTCTTGAGGTAACGTCAACAAACCCTGCTCATCAACCATCTTTAAAAAAAACTGCCAGTCCGACTCAATTCCAACCTCTGCCAACTGCCAATATGTTCCTTCAAAAACTCCACCTGCACAATGATCTCATCCAGCTAGGCCATGAAACACTTGCTTTGAACCTTCATTCCAAATGTAGGTCCTTCCAGTCCAAGAGAGCAAAAAAAAAAAAACAGCTCAAATAATCTGTTAAATTTCCGAGGGATCACATTATTGACTCTAAAAATGGAATAAGTCTTACGAGCGCTATGCGGCTTTTAACAAGCGGAGTTAAGTAGAAAACAGTTTGATAGAAGTGACCCCAACCTTTCCACGGATCTCCTGAAAAGACTCACGCATGACTATAATCCTAAAGCTCTTTCAACACGTCCTCCCGTTCATTCTGTAAATGTTTTGGTCCTCTAGCAATCATCCACCGAAAGCCCTCCCAATGCGCTGTCAATCACCAAATACTGCCCTCTTCAAATCCATTTTACTGAGCTGTTCCCGACCAAGCGAAAGTCTTTCAAGCTGCCAAAACTTTTATCTCCACGAGCGAGCAAACGTCCCTCTTTGCCGTCTTCTTCCCCGAGCCTCAACTCCATCCGCGGTAGACTTTCTCAAACCCTGTAAAACTTGTGTATGAGGCAATCCGTTCATGCTAAAGTCCTGTGTAGGATCTCTGGACGATGGGGGGGTGGGGGTTCGACCCACTCCATCAGACAAATGTTGTATTCATACAGAGGTGAGATGCATGCTGGGATGGGCAATCTGGGCCAATGGGTTTTAGACTGGGTGACACAAAGATCTCTTTTAAACCCCCTCCTACATCCAGAGTGGACTTTCTTTATGTTTTGCGCAAACTGTAAAAGGCTGACATTTTTCTGCATTAATTAGAACCCGCGCCCTTTATGTCTCCGGGAAGATTTATTCCCTTTTTATGAATGCGTCGAGTCTGTGATGACTGGGCTCAGCTGTTTCTGTGGAAGTACAACGCACACATTGGGGAACAAACGGCCCTCTTGGACACTTGGAGATGAGAAAGACCCGATGACCAGAAGAATTCCCGAACACTCGAACAGGAGACAATACATTTCACTTTTCTAATGTCTTTGGAAAACAGTGGAAGGGTTAAAACCACATGCAGTTAGATATCTCAGTCAAGACATAATATTTTCCCCAATGTTGCTTAAAGGTTGATGCACTGCTATTATGCATCTAAAATGGGAGAAGAAATACTGTGAGAATGTACTGTGTCGGCCGGGGGAAGGGAGGGACGTCGTCACACACAACGACCCAAATGTCCAATTTTGGGATAAGAAATTAGAGGGTAGGATGGGAGCCGGTTTGCTGCTCAGCTCTAGGCTTTGCAGACATATGGTAATAATCTGAACCAGCTTTGAGCACGCGGCTTCCCTTTTAATGAAGAGAGCAGTCGTGCAGCATGAGAACTACGCTGCAAACACAAGGGCCAATTTCCACCTTCTGCAGGAACACAGGGGGAACCAGAGGAGATACGTGACGGCCTCCCTTTCATCATGTCTCCATCAGATCGCCCGTTAATAAAAACACAGGCATCTCACAGCTATTAAACAGCCTGCTATTGTGATGGCACTATTCAAATCTGTTTTTTTGTTGTTGTTGTTGTTGTTTTGGTGTGATTTTACCCACAAACAGCTTATCTTATCTATTCATTATGTATTTATTTCATGAGAATAACTTGGGTTTTATCAATTCAGGAATGGACAGTATACGGGAAAAACAAATTCTTTCCACAGTGAAGCCTTCTGGCAACTCTTTGTTGGTACGGGGGTAAATTTTCTGGCATGCTTTGGGCCCACTCATCCACTAGAGAGCCAGTTAAAGTCTAATCACAACCAGGATGCACAAGACATTTTCCAGTGCCAATACCAACTCAAAGTGCACAATTTTCAGTATAAAAATTGTTGCTTTTGCGCTTATATTATACGCAGGTGTGAACAGGGCAATTGCATGAATCCACTCTGTATGGGATGAGTCTTCTCCTGCAGCAAATGGAGAGCACAGCATTCAAATTGGGATGTAATTATACCGCTACCCATGCATTTAAGGAAAAAAAATGCATTGCCCAAAACATGGCTGAATTATTCCACACTACTTATTTTTGTTAACTCCAGTTCGCTGATGAGTCATTCACAAATTCCATTTTGTGGAGCTGAACCTCTTTTGACTGTTGTTTTCACTCTAAGTGGGGCTGAACAGTATGGTTAATAAAATAAATCATATTGCAATTAATCATATTACAATTAATAACAAATATCATACTGGCAATAAAACTGGTAATTTAAAATAAAATTGATCATTCACATGTGGAAAATACAACTTGTAAGCCAGAGCGTCTCTGTAGCACCATAACACTTAATTTATGACAATGTTTTGTCACACATTTTACCTTTATTGTGATTTGGATATTGCACTTGGCTGTATTGTTATTTTGACAATATTTTGAGTAATTGTTCAGCCCTAATTGTAAGTATGCAAAAACGTACTTTTTTCCAATATGCCACTAAGCATTTTAGGCTGATATCATCCATGTAGCAATGTTCAGAGTGAAATGATCCCATTACAGAACAGTCCTAAGCACTTGCCCTCATCCCATGATCCACTGGGGCGTCCAAGCATGACATTCCCACTACTGATAAGTAGCCTAAAGGGCAATCACTCACTTGTTTGAAAAGCATAACAAATACATTAAACATCAGTATTCCAAAGAATATTTTTTACAAATTTATGGGAAATGTAGATATGGTGCCAACTGCTGTGATGACGAAGGGGCAGCTGATCCGTCAGGATGATTATTATAAAGAAAAGCATTGTTCTAGTCCTTCAGGAAATGACTGCACAACAGTCACATCAGTAAACACAACTTACACCATTACACAGCCAGCGTTGGCTTGTTTTGACTACATTTCACAAACCATGTACATGAATATGAATACATTGTGTGAATGTAGAAATAATTGCATTCTATTCATGTGCTCCTAATTTAAATTAGGACAGAAATAGCATGCAATGCCTCCTAGTAAGCCTAGCCTGCATGAATTGGCTTCTCATTAGAATCGCACTCACTGAAGTATTAATGGGGTGTTGAGAAATGAGTGTTTGAGCAAGTACGGGTACGACAAGACTGTAAATGAGTTTGAGTGTGTGTGCTCCGAGGAAAGAGTGTGTGAGCTGGAGTGTTGACAGAGAGAGTGCAGTTGAAGGCTTATGCGTGCCCATGTGAAGGAGGTTTGGGGTTATATTTAGCAAGGTGGCCCATCAAACAGGCTGAGGTTAACCCTTCACCAGCAAGCTCCGACTGGGAGTCGCTGCAGACTCCTCCGCATTGGTGCGCTTGAAGTCGACGGCGCACAATGCAACTTTCACGCGTTTAGTTGCAGGTTGCAAGTCAAACTTTTGCTGTTGCTACGCCACCAAATCCACCCTGAACACAGCAAACGATGACGCAAACCAGCACCATGATTTTCAGTGGAAGGCGCCCTGTGGAACTCCAGCACAACCAGGCTGCATGGAAATAAAGCTGCATTCAAGCTGCACCATATTTAAAAAAAAAAAGCCGACAAAATTTTACCACCCAACTCGGGCCAACACCAAATCATACTATGACAAAAACATGATTAAATGGTGTGGAAAAGGCAACTCTATACAGCGTGCACCAACCCATTCATCTGTCACTGCTGAATCACAGTACAAGCAGCAAAACTCAGCAAGTGAAGAGGCATTTCAGCCAAATGTAAGAATATATTTCCATTGTACTATAGGTGGATTTGCATTTGACCTGTAGCTGCACAAAAGAACATAACAGATTATTGATGCACAAGTATTGTCTTCAAATGGTAGCCTCTGCACTGAGATCTCCGCCATCAGAAGCCTGCCACAAGAAAAGGGTGTAGGACCATCCCCACCAAGCAAATTGCTATCAGACATGTAATTTAAAAGTCCATCCTTAAACCAGCAGTTCAGAGGGACAAACATCCACTCTTCAACTTGTTGATACGAATAATCCCATAATTGAAACAATCTGGTTAAAATTGCAGTGAGCACTGCCCTTCAGAAGCCCCCCAATAACAGACTCAACAGAAATCAAAACACTTATTCCATAAAAGTACGGTCATTGTCATGTGGAAGGCTGCAATATGCATAAACAGTCATTTAGCCAGGGTGGAGGTTGTAAGTGTGGAAGGACACATTCGGAGATAAACATTTCTCATTATGTTGCAAAAGTTAAAGAAGGTTTGTGTGTGTATGTGTGTGTGTGCGCATACGTGACCTCAAGAGAGAACCTTTAATTATCCACTCTGCTGTCTTAGGAGAAGCAGCCCTGCTGGTCCCTTTATAACATGGTGGGGTCCAAAGGACAACAGACAGTAGTGATAGTGGTTAGGTTCTCTCGGTTATCCTAAATTATTAGTTATCTAATTTTGTTTCCAGTGAACAGCCCATGTGACTGATGGCGGTTCGGCAACACTTGAGTCCAAATGGAAAGTTTAACACTGCATGCACAAGCCCATTTTAAATTAAAGGGATTCTATACACAAATTAAATTTTATGTCCTCACTCCGGCAGACTTAAAATGCGAAGCAGAACCCTATGGTTGGTTGTCTGTCGAATGATACAGAACAGCTGAACGCCAGGACAGAGAACACACCTTGGGGGCAAAAGGCAGTGCACCATCTGCAATCTGAACCTAAGTAACATGTCTACTGCTGTGAAGCAACGGCCCACAAAAACGAGGCTAATAGTCGTACTAAGTGCTCCGAACGGGGATAGGAGGAGCCGATGAAAGACGAATACTAGAACAGTATAGGCCTCCGCAGCCATTTGCAAGTATTCTGAAAGCCCCTGGAAGGAGGGGAGGATGATGGGAAAAAAGGTTCATGAGAGAGGGGGGGGGGGGAATGGCCTCCAGCTGTGAGCATATGTTTATGACAATGACTTCATCTGTGACTGATAACAGTGGAACTGACATGGCAGGAATGGGCTGGTTTACATGCTGGGAGAATATGGTCCTATAAACACATCTGTATAGGATTCACTTCACTGGCTTAATGAATCAGAGCCACAGTGAACTTCTATGGATGTGGTGTTTTCCTGTGAAAAGGCAATCTGGGCAAATTTTGGTGTGATAATTAGAACTGAAGAACGTGCTCCGCTATAGGTATAAAGGAATACTCCAACAGTTTGGGCAAAATACCCCTTTTCCAACTTACCCTTACTACCATTTTCACCTCTGTACGTCCAGCAGTTCGGCTCCTATGGGTAACATTTTGCGTTAGCTTAGCATAAAGACTTGAAGTCTTTGGGGGGCATTAGCCTTGCTCTGTTAAAGTGAAAAAATAAACCTTCCAGCAACTCTGAAGCTACCCATAAGAACCAAACCACTGGACCTAAAGAGGTGAAAATAGTATTGAACATCTTGTCTCAGTTTGGGTAAATCAGAAAAAGTTTTTTTTTTTTTTTTTTTTTTTTGCCCAAAGCTCTGGAAAAAAAAAAAAAAAAACAAAAACATTAAGCTCACGAAACCCTTTAAAAATCCCAGTGGATAAACTCAAAAGTGCATGGTGATCAATGTGAGGAAAAGGCTGTTTTCCTCTTTCCTGAGTAGCTGCCATTTGGGAATCACATTTTTAACCAACTGCAAGATGAGCACAGCCAAAGCAATCAAGCAGCATATTACTATATATTCACTGGGGTTTTGTTTTTGTAAAGCTGGGACTGGGACTACAGCCTGACAGATACAGTATAATTGTGCCAAAACTGTCAGCCAGTAACAGTTTCCACCAACAAGGACAGGATCAGTATGTGTCAGAATATGTTTCCCTGATAACGCACTGTTTGTGCTTGATGATGGTGCTCGTGAACTGAGGCAACATTTACTCAAACCCTGGACTGACTGATACAATGTGCAACCCCCTGCTGCAGGGATTTCCACACACAGGATGTACAGTAGAAAACTGTTGAGATGCTAGGAAGGAAATGAACTTTATGGCAGACACAAGGAAGAGGATCAGAGAGTCATTGCATCAGCGCTGCGTGTTGACCTGTTCTTCCATTACGTCCTTAAACTGCACATCACATCCAGTCTGGAGACAGCAAGCTGACTGTTGTCACTTTATAAAGACTAGTCCTCGCTGTGGTGCATCTTTTGCATCTGAGCATCTTTTATTTAACCAGCATTGTAAAAAACAACTATATAGTGCAGAATTACCACTACAGCAATTAAAAACGCATTACTCAGCCTGACTTGTTAACATAATCAAGTGCACTGCAAAGAGAAAGGCGTAATAAAACAAATAGAGGGCGTCATGCAAAGATATTGCAGTAAAACAAAACAGTCCCACATAAAGCCGGGATAATTATTGCTTAGCACTGGAAGACAAGAGAGGGAAGAGGAAAAAAAAGAAAAAAGAAAAAGCAGAACACACTCTACCAGTGCCATCAGGAAAAGACAGAAAAGTAAAAGGGGTGAGAAGAGAAAGGAAATCACTGTAGCGGAAAAAAAAAAGTGGAACAATGGAAAGACAGTGTGAAGAAGGAAGTTTGAACTGTAGCAAGCCACGAGCCAGGTCAAAAATCCCTAACACACACACACACACAAACACACACACCACAGACATGGCATATGCACACAGATTAAACCAGTCAAGAGAGGCTCGACTTTCTGTAGCTTTGCAGCTTGGAAGACTGAGCGCTCCAAATGCTACCTCAGAGCTCTGCAGCTTTTGCAGATTTAAACCCCCACACAAACAGGCTGTTCTAAAGTTTGATGCACACAACCAGCCGGGGGATAAAGCAAGTCTTATGCCACCTGCAAGTGGGCACGGAAATCTGTCCACGCAGGCCATCATGTCTCCTCTGGATGTCCTCACTTGTGATGACACTTTGACACTTTGACACGGTGACAGCTCAGAGATCAGAGCCAGTTCCTTGAAGGTGTTCTCGGTGCTGGACAGAGACCAGACGAGACATCTGCTCCCAGATTAGACCGGTGTGTTTAAGACAAGCTTAAGACTCTGGTGGCCTGGAACATTGAAGGGTTCCAGACTCAACCAATTAGGGTCGCTCAACTTTAACTCCGTGCTTCCTACGCTCGCTGTGCTGTGCTGTGCTGTACTTACCCCACGAGCTGCCAGCACCGCTCAGTCTAACACCTCAGCACTGTGTCTAGAGGCAAAGCCCTTTTTGGGGAGAGCTGACACCGAGCTCGACCGTGTGCAAGCCCAGATATCACCGAGCGAGATCTCGGTTTGAATCTGTGAGTTATGTGCTGGGGAAAGAGGGAAATAACAAGTCTGGAAAAAAGCAATAAATAGTGTTAGCTGGAGATTTACAAGAGGTAAGATCTGTCATCTGAGGCTGTGCTGAGCAGTCCCCCTGTCTCCAGGCAGAGTCATGCTCTTCATCATCAGGAGGAACTTTGGGGATCAGGGTGTGCTGTCCTCTCTCTCTCTCTCTCTCTCTCTCTCTCTCTCTCTCTCTCTCTCTCTCTCTCTCTCTCTCTCTCTCTCTCTCTCTCTCTCTCTCTCTCTCTCTCTCTCAAATCACAGACTGAAATACTTCAGCCTCCAGCCGGGATAATTGTTCAGGTCACTTGCCAAGTGCAAGTCATTAGCTTGAGAAGTCGGGGCCTCGATGGCTGCTGGAAAGCATGAGGCAAGGATTTGGTGTCTGAGGATCAAAGTCATGGAGGCTTTGCTCTCATTTCACCGTCCCTCTCCCTCTGACTCTGCCGAGGCTGGTTCAACTTATTGCACAACTGGGAGCTGAATTACACCGAGTTGATCACAGTGGCATTGGAACATAATAAAACAACCACGCATGCTGTGACTAATTTTGTGACTGATGCTGACTTGGGCATGACTAATGAACCTGCAGGCTTGTACTGAATAAGATCTAATAGCTTGCCAAAGAGTGCGACTTATTGGCATTTCACATATACTAATATATACATATATACACACATAAAAAAAAAGACAATCAATGGTTGACTTCATGCGATTTTACTTACTGAGTCGTAATCTGAGACCGAGCCAGCTCCTTGGTGGCGATTTGTGCAGAACAGAATTCATGGTCCACTTGTTTGGCACCATCGATGCATGCAATTCTTTACCAAAAAAAATTAACACCTCCTCATAGATCGCGTCTGTCTGTCCTTGTGGCAGGCTCAGTGCAAATTCCCAGATGATAATTTCAACAGTCTCCTTTATGCCATCATCCGATTCTGCTCATCTGTCCTTATATTTCAGAAGAAGCCCCTTTTCCAAACCGCGGTGCGCTCGGAAGATCTGCTCTGTGGCGAGTACAAAGCTGCAGCTCGCATCACGGTGAATAGGCAGAAAAAAAAAGAGTGGCCAAAAAAACACATGCAGCGGTGACTATCGTGAAACTTAACCGGGGTGAGATAACAAAAGACGGTAGGCTACAATGGAAAGTAGGTGTAAATAACCTGTTGCCGGCTGCACACATGCGAAAAAAAAGAGAAATCTCCTCGACGTCCGCTGAAAAAGCCTCTCTGTCGCTGAAGCTCCGTCCGCGCAGCTCACTCAGGCACTGTGGATTGGAAATGGATGAAACTATATTTAAAAAGCTTCATCCACGGCCTCTAAGACGGCTAGTCCACCGGTGAGAGCCTCCTGATCAACTTTACACGGTGTGCTGTTGAAGTTGGGAGACATTGTCCCGCTGCCTGGTCGCTGGTGGTCAGCCCCTCTCCATTCATTCCCACAGCCGGGCTGAGCTACAAAGGCTGGCTGCAGTTCCTCCGCCTGCCCTCTGCTGCAGCTGGAGGCGCCAGAGACGCGCACAAGCCATGCAGCAGCACCGGGGCTCCTAGGGGCCCCCCAACCTTCCCAGGTACCCCCCAGGCAGAAAATCTACCAGGCAGTGCCTGAGAGGGTGTTTATCCACAGATATGGTGTGGTATAGTATGACTGTAATGGGCAAAAAGTGCCTAAATGCGAGACTAGCAGTACTGTAATGGAACATTTCTCCAGTGAAAGTCCTGGAGCTATATTATGAAATAAATAAATAAATGAAACGAAATCTCAATTGTCAAGATTAAAGTTGTAAATTTATGTGAACAAAACTCAAAAATTCTGAAACAATTAAGTCACAAATTTGTGACAAAAAACTTGAAAAAAGTTTTTCTTATACTACTGGGTTTAGTGACAAGGAAATACTCGTGATTTTAGCCCAGAATCACAATATTACCAGTATCCAGACACTGAAGAGACATTAAAATTTATGACTTTAATCTCAGAAATTCTGAGTTTTTTTTCTCCAAATATTACCCACATCCCCCGGCTCCATGTTTTTTTGTTTGTTTGTTTGTTTTTCCGTAAAATGGCCTGAATATGTTGTCATAGAAGTGAGCAACCTTTAGATTCAACTTTTAAAAACAACAACAAAAAAAAACAAGTAATGTAAGTACCAAGTAACGTATCAGTGAATTATCTGACAGTAAGAACCAAGTAGACTCAACCATAAAATAATAAGCTGAAACGGTCCTTTCCTCAATATATCCTGTGATCCTACAGAAAATATTAGTGGTAAAATCTGCTGAAGTTGTAGGTCAGACTGCTCCATGTCGGCTTATTGTTGGTAAATTTAAACTCTGACAGTGCATCATATTTCCATGATCTTTGTCTTTCATGAAGGAACTGCAGTCATCAGAGAAATGCTGGAAAGTAAAACATATGATTTTCTTCTGAAATGTAGTGAAGTAAAAGTATAAAGTCTCAAAAATGTCTTTCAGCACAGAAAAATCCCCATGGGCAGAGTGAAACCTGTCATCTAAAACAGGCAGTTTTGTTCATTCCTTCTTGACATCTCTTGAAAGTGACATGAAACTATTCCTCGTTTTGCTGGACTCCCCTTGGAAGTCTCTCAAGGCCGCCACTTTAGGAGCCACACCGGCACAGCCTGATACATCCATAGCTGTGAGCCTTAGGATTTGGTGATCCAACTGAGACCAGCTAGGGAAAAAAAGTTCCATCCAACTGAAAGCATCATAATTTGGTTTAAGAAATAAGACATAAGTGTTTGTTAAAATAAGCTAACCATTGCAGAGTGTGGAGTTAGACTACACCCAGGCATTGTTATAACTGAGGATGCCAAATTGGACTGGTTATGATGGCACGCTGCCCTTCCATTGTTCCTTTATTCAGCATAATTTCATGAAACTTGCAATCACTCTCTGCTGGCTGTGCTGTTTGCCCGCGACTACAACATACTTAGAGATTTGGACAGTGTGGCGCAGATAAAAGAAGAACTGAACTGTCATCTAATGTTTTTGCCACCAGAAAAATAGCATCAGACAACCTCATATCAACCTCGAGCCTGGAGTAAAAGCGGTGAGGCCAGGTTTTTGCGTGACTGTCTGTTGAACAGGTGCTCTCCATACTTCCTTGGATGATATTCAGGGCTTTGACCAGATCAAGATCAAGAGCTTCATTGATGCTGCCAGGGGCACCATATAAGGAACATCAACTTTCGGGAAAAAATACCCCATATTTTCCTTTTAATCTTTGCTACATGAGGCGCACTCATTCCCACACATTTACCTTGTGCACTTTCTCTTTTCACTGCTGCGATTTTGTTTCCAGGTAAGGCAAAATAGGTTTAACACTTTGTGAGCTTTCAGGATCCTTCATTTTGGGGGATTTTGAATATTTTATATCTTCACTCCAAACCTCAGTGGCTCCTCTAGCCAGCTGCAAAACAAACTAACTGTAAACTAACCAGGAGACAACACCCACAAGCAGCAATATATCTGCTTTTAGTACCATCCACTTTCATTTAAATTTAGTGGTTTAATCCACAAACAAACAGCATCTATCAAAATGTGTGCCACAGTATGTTTATTCCCACCACATTCAGCCAAATCTAGACTGTCTGGATGGCACCTCCAACTAGTGGGATCTCTCTTTGAGCTCTATGGGAAAACGTCTGTCCTGACGAGGCAAAAACAATGACACTGTCACAATGTGGCCCTGCTCTGTTTGTATGCTCCCACCCTCGACAAAGGGCTGGGAAAGAGTGAATAAAGCAAGGCAAGGGGGCAGAGAGGGGATGTCAAAATAGCCCACTTAACAAATTAGCAATTCTCTACAGTGTGAATGGGTGTTTACGACCGAGTCCTCCCTCGTTCTGCCAGTGATCTGAACAAATAGCCTCAAAGTTCACGGTCTACATGCCACAACAAGTATGCTTGAGATGGGGTCATGACTTCTTTTGTCTTGATTTGCAGTGCTGAAAGAAATACGCAATAACACACAGCTCGTCAATTCTTCTGTAATATACACAAGTCTATAGCAGCCTTTAATTGCAGCCTTCCACTCCTCTATGTGTAATTATGTGGAAATCTGCTACTGTTGAAAGCAATAGGGTGACACCATGCATGTGAGCACCGCTGCCCCCCTGAGGGCAAAAACTGAACACCACCTAAGAAACAAAATGAACTTTATTTTCCCCCACAGGCCTACAAAAACAAATTTGACATTTTGCATTTACAAAACTTGTCGGACGCCCTGTAAGTGCAGCAACACTGTAAATGTCTTTTCAGCCCCGTAAGAAATGTGTAACAGCTGAAGCTGGGTTGTAGCCCAACAATAGACAGACCAGAACTTGCCATTTGTGCCAACCCAGACAAACATTATTCACTGGCATAATGTGGATATAATACAAACAAGGCAGGATTGAGTGATGGCTTCATGAGCTGAAGTCATAAGAAAACCTCATCCCATCGACCTTGCCTTGAACCTTTTACTTGAATGTCAAATGTAAGCAGAAAGGGTGAAGTGTCTTGGCAGCGGACAATTTTGTCAAACAATCCAACCGTCAGAAAACAACTTCTTGTCCAAATCAGGTTATGGAAGTGTATTTTAGTCATCTGGAGGAAAGGAGTCAGCCCAGTTTTGAATTAATCACAGCTTTTGTCATGATTCTGAGCAAAGTCTTGATATGTCATTTTAAAAATGGAGAAAAAAAACTCCCTTTTTCCAACAGACGAATGGAATAAACTTGTACTGCATTGAATGGTTGTATGACGGTACCACTGTTTTGTGAAGTTTAACTGTTGAACGAACAGTGCTTGTAATGAAACTTAAAAAACGACCATGCCCACCGGTTGCATTGGTCTTCAGATAGGTTAGAGTCTTGACACTGACAAGGAAAGCAAAAAGAGTGAACAAAAGTTATTTCTCATTTAATATTTGACACATCATGTATTCATTGTCGGCTTTGGAATGTCTCCTTCCAGGAACAGACGCCGCACAGGAGCCTTGACTGAAACTTATGATACAAGTGTCTGTGTGATAGAAAGCACAGAAACTCAAAAGTATACTTCACGCCGTTGTCAAAAACGTTCTCAGCAGGGTGTTGGACATGGTTGAGAACAGCTGAGGTTATCCAAAGGAAGTCCACTGACAGGAAGGAGCCGGCAATCTCCAGCAGAGTCTGTTTTACTAGCTCCTTTGTCAGACTGAACCGTTTTATAAAAATATTCCTCCCTCTCGACCTCAGAGCTGTACATTCAAAGGCTCATCCTGGCTTGGCGTAGCCAGTCAACGAGGAGGGCAAAAGACAGAAGTGAAATCAGATGTGTACAAAATGTCACTGTGTTGTCCCTGATTGACCGGGCCTTATCAATCCCTTGAAGACACGCAGCTTTCCAGCCCCAGAGAGATCAAAACTGTAGTCTGTGGTGACGTAGGGCATCTCTCCCTCAAAGCCGGACTGAAATGGAGACAAAAGAATAGTATGTACTGCAGGAGGAGGGTAGGGACAAGTTTGTGTATAGTTATTCATGTGCTAATCAAGTTTAATGTGGAAAAAACGATAATTTAGCTTTCTGACATAATAGGAAGATGACAGGTAGAACCTTCTCCTCTCTGTTTAGAGTATTATGTATGACCTGAAATACCTGTGACCTTACCTGTGTGGCGAGGATGCAGGCTGGTAGTGAAATGGCTCCCAGAAGGAGACAGTTGACATTACGGAGTATGGAGGGAGCTACAGGAGTCAGCAGGAAGTACAGACCGCGCACCATGTCAATACCTCGAAGCACACCTGGAAAAACGCACCACCACACAATTAGGGGTGGAAAAATATGTTTTTCTGAGGCCAAGTGTGATATTTGGTATAGTCCCACCTGTAAATCCTGAAACCAATCATTTTTGTAAGAATTGCAATACAAATGTAAGTGCAAAACAGGCTCAGCTTTTTAGTCAGGCCGGTCTTACGCAACATTACATGTTGCGTAAACCAAGAACCTGCTAGTTTTATTCTGTTGCTGATTTCACAGTTTTATAAATGACACACTCCTTGAAAGAGGTCCCAAAAATACAAACTAGCCGTACAAAGCTGGTGGTGGGCGGCCAATATCAATAGTCTGCCAATATATGTCTGATCCTAGACGCAATTACACATACTGAATCTTCACATTCCATACAACTTTAATTAATCCACCAAGAGCAACTGCTTGAAGGATCCAGCCACATTAATTTGATGATTCATGTGGTCGGAGGACACCTACCAAAGCCCACACATGGGCAGATGGGTGCTTGTGAGAGCAGGACTGGGCCTCCTCGGCTCATTACTTTTTCCCCCAGGCAGCACAGACCCACCAGACTGGCATTGACAGCATAAAGCATGTGACTGGGTGCCACCTCGCAGTGGGTCACACCTACAGCCACTGCTGAATGTGGAACCTATGAGGACAGTTACGAAAAAAAAAAAAAAAAAAAGGAAAAATAAATAAATCAAAATCCACATTTAAATTTGTCATCAAGATGCAGCTTCCTCTTTGTACCAGTTTGTCACTCAACCTAAAATTTCCATCGCAGAGGACAAAAGAAATTCTTAAAAAGCCTAATGAGACTACAGGTCTACACATATTTATAATAGGACACTGAAATACTGTATCCTTGCTTACAGCTCTCAGTTCAGTCCTATAGTGCCCCCCTTAGGCAGATTGGTGTAATGTAGTGTTTTTGAATCTTTGGGGCAAGATGCATTCACCTAAGTATTACCAACATGTGGCCGTTATTCTATGAGATGATTCATGATGGAAATACCGGGACTCATCTCATGCACTGACTGCTGACAGCTTGCTCATGTACCTGGTACGGGGTGAGGCAGTGCAGAGGCCTGACAGGGCCCGGGTCAGGAGACTGCAGCTGGCTGAGGTATGCCAGCAGGGACAGCTCTCTGTGCTCATTAGTGCGCTGGTGCTTCCTGTCAAATGCAAGACAGACACACACACGCACACACACCAACTTTAACTAAAGCAATCTCCTTTAAGTGCAGCGTAAATAAGTTAAATGACAAGAATTTCTTGACAAAGTTGAAGTATACGACATTTGTATGACTGACAGCTGAACAATGTAATTACAATGAGGAGAAAAATCTATTACAACTGTAATTATATCTGCTCATATATCACTACATAAATCTTCATATAAATTCATGCTTTCTGCAATAATGATTATGGAGTAACTAGTGGTTCTGTGTAACCAACATCAACTACAGACCTTCATTTACAAGATAACTTTTTTCAAGACTGAATTATTTGTCGGTCTTTCTACTGTCCTAAGATGAAGGAAGGTCGAGGATTTGGTGGTTTTCAATAATAACAGCTTTCAAGTGTTCATGCCAACAGAGGCTGGTGGAGGCATACGTACGATGTTCCTTGGCGTGCTACTCCCTGAAAATCTGATTGTACGATAAGGTGGACGTAGCTCCTGGGGGGGCTGTGGCTCTCTGTAAACTCGTCCAGAGCGGTCTGGGCAGGTGGGTGCGTCTGGCACCCATGTGCTGTCCTGAGGAACTCCGGAGTGAGGGCGGGACACTGGGTCGACCCACCGTGACCGAGCTGCACTACATGTGAGACTGGGAAGATGCGGATCATGTCCACCAGGAGCTGGAATCCAAAACCTGCGGGCAGCCAAGACGGGGACATGCTTGGTAACTGTTTAGTCATTCTACATGAAGTTACCCATTTGTTTGGCTGCTGTCACAGAAGGAGCCAGTGCTGACCTTTGATCCAGCCCATGGTGTTGATGATGACGGGCGTCTCTCTGCTCTGGGAGCGTCGATGCCATAAGGCCTTAAGGGACTCCAGGTAGCGGTCCAAATCTGACTCGCATGACGACTGACCGTAGTAGATCATGTGCTCCGGAGTGCTCTGGTGTGTGAAAGGAGGGCCTGAAAAATAACTCAGCATAAGTCTCCTAATTCCCTCCCAAACAAACAGCACAGGAATAAAAGCTAAGCAATGATAATAATAATAATAATAATAATAATAATAATAACTGTCACAATAATAACAATAATAATGACAATTACCAAGTCTGACACCATCCAAATCAAGGCTGTACATTAACATTATTAAAGTTTTCAAGATTTTTTTTTTTAGCATTTTAGGCTGCATTCAAGGTTTCATGGAAGAGAGGAAAGATTAGGAAATGAAAAGGGTGAAGTGACAAAAGCTATAGGCTGGATTTGATTTTGATACATAGCATGTGTCTTAGCTAACCAAGCCACCAGGAGTTCACATACTGTGTTAGTAAACTATATATTAAACAAAACACAATCATACTGATAGTTAAAATAAGAAAAATCAGGAAGGCATGACAAAATACAACAATAAGGACAGATGTCAAATAATGATGTATATTTCTTATACATAAGAAAAGTTCATCTAACGAGAGAAAGAATGTGAAGGAACAGGGGGCGTGCAACATACCCAGAAGTGGTTCTCTGATAGTAGACAAAGATAGACAGCCAGCAGGAGTGACCTCTGTTTGACCCAAGTCAGCTTCCAGGTAATCTATACTAGCAGTGCTGTAAACAGACACACACACACACACAGTTAGGGTAACATGCGACTTGCAACCGTGTTCATACAAAAGCGCTCAGATATATACATTTACTTGAAAATATAAAACAAAAGTTATCATTATCACTATCTAGGAAAACTAAGTTGTTGTAGTAGCAAAACAGTTATTACAATATTACTAGAACATGCAAAAAAATAACAGCAGAATTTACTGCACTATTCACAATATGTACAATAAAAATATGTTAAAATGAAAATTTCAATAAAACAAATGGAAGAAAAAAAACAATAAACAATGTGGAAAAAGCAACTTTGTAGCAAATATACACACATGATCTACAAAATGTGTGGCCTTTTCATAATAAGAAGAGAACTTACTGATTTAGTAAGGTGTTGAGAAGGACGCGGATAAACGTTGATTTACCAACATTTTTAGTCCCACATACAAGGATCACCGCACAACCGTCCATATCACCTGTGGAGAGATCATGTTTTTCCAATCAGTTGCCATGGCAGGGTCAAATATCAAAACTTTTTATTATTTCGCAAACAGTAAAAACCTGGTGAGGTAAAAGCTGTTCATTACATTTATTTTAAACATATGCTCTGATGTGTGTGTGTACCTCTGCAGGCGTTAACCACTGTATTCAGAGCATCTCTGTAGCTCTTTGACATTGTCAGGCCCTCAATGTTGTTAGCCAGTGGAATCATACCCAAACCATTGAGTGGAGTGTCAAGCACAGCCGACATGAGCTCAGTCTACAAAATCAGGCAAAAGGAAAAGTTTTCCTCAGACATTTTTGTATGTTAAGAACTGGGACGGTTGAATTTGTGACACGGTAAATATCGGCATCAGCTACATGCGGAAAGATCAGCCAACTCACCACTGGAGGGCTGAACAATTCACTGAGATCTGCGAAGCTTGACAGAAACCGTGTCAGAGGCGTCTCCATGGGCTCTAGCAGGATCACAGACGAGTTCAAGCGTATCCTTTTTACCAGTTTCTTACGTGATGCTGGAGAAAATGTGTGTAGAAAAAAAGGTTAAGTATAATAGACTAATCTTAGCACAGTCTTTTCCTGCTAAGCAACCCAAAATGCTCTCCTTTAAGAAAAACACACTGTAGTCCCAGGTAAGTGAAGAGGGGAATTAATTTACAACAAAAACATCATAACCCTATAATATGGTAGACAGCTTCTTGAGTGTTTTTACCTGATGAAAGATATTTGCGAAGGATAGCTGCCGCCTCTGTTCCATCATCTCTGGTGTCATCGGCGCTCCCCAGAGCCACGATGGTCAGGGGACAATGGGAGGCAGGGGAGAAGAGTGGATATGACTGCTGGCCCTCCTCAATAGTGAACCCCATCACCTCCACTCGGCCGTACAGGCAGGTCAGAAAGCACTTTCCACGGAAACACAGGGTCTGGACAAGAATAATGTATCTCACTTGCTCAATCATTAGGGGTGGGGGAAAAAAATCAGTTCACTTAAGTATTGGTGATTCTTTTTTTAATTGATTTTTTTTTTTTTTATTTAATTACTGAATTTATGTAAAACATAGATATTGGTATCACATGAAACTACATGGCCTAAGGAATCCGCTGGTACCAAGCATGTCATGTTAGGTTGTCTGCAAAATATTGCTACAAAGTTAGGCTAAATATACATGAGGAGAAAAGGCATTTTCAAAGGGGTCGCTTGACCTCTGACCTCCAGATGTCTGAATGAAAATGGGTTCTCTGGGCACCCACGGGACTCCCCTTTGCAGACGTGCCCGCCTTCTACTAATCCCATGCAGTTTGGAGATTAAGCCATGCTGGTTTTGCATGCAGTACAAATATGTTATTTTGTCCTGGTGTAAAATGGTGTATTTGTGCAGACTGGTGCCAAAACAGTCTTGGAGTTGCATCAACTAGGTTTGACTGGAAAGCTTGTGGATTCAATGAGCCACATTTGATTCATGTGTGATGATGTTAGCACCCACAGTAGCCATTTCATCATAGTGAGACCATTTTTTGGAAACTTGACATCGATGCATAAACCTCTAAGATAATCACAGCCTCAACATAATTGCAATAAATCATAATATCGAATCACAATACTTGTAGAACTGCAGTACTTAAGAATCACAATACATATTGAATCGGCACCCCAGTATCATGGTAGTACTGAATCAAGAGATGAGCAAACCATACCCAGCCCTACTAAACTGCCCTGATTAAACTCATTATTAACCTGTGATGTCTTGACACCATGTGGACAGACGGAGTCCTACCTGATCCTTCTGCATGACCAGTACTGCGTGTTTCTGGCGGTCATCTCTCTCTGCACAGTAATGCAGAGCCTCTCCCTCCAGTCTACCTGGTGTGCCAATGTCCATGTCATCTGGGGACTCCACGCCGTTCCTGTATGTGGACTGTGCCAGGGCTTTCCAGTCCTGGGAGTCCTGGGACTCATCTGACTCATCCACTGTTAACATTGAACTCCCATTAGTTTGTGTTTGTGTGTGAGATTTCTTGACTCCAGGCGGAGAGGTGCTTTTCTTAGAGCCAGGGACAGTCTTGGCCTTCTTCTTCAGCCTCTTGACGTTGGGCTTCTTCTTCCTCACCGCTGCTTGGTGCTCCTGTATCACCCTCGCCATGACAGGACTGGAGTTGAGATCAGACGAGTTGATGGGAGGCCTGTGTCGCTTGCCCCTCACGTCCTTCCACTTCTGAGACTTCACATTGCCTTTGACTTGTGCGGGTTTGTTTACCTTCATGGTGCTACAAGACACACGCTTGTTCCTGTGTGCTGCTGATGTGAGGGGAAGGCGTAGCCTGTAAACAAAAGGGTATACGATACATGTCTTAGATATAAAGTTTCACGACCTGGCTCTGTGATCAAAAACAGTAGCAGAGCATCATTATCTTAACATTATCCAGCAGCGTTTCCTTGCAAACCTGCAGTCTGGGGCTAAATGAGATTGCAACCACACCGTAGCAACCGATAGCTAGCCATACTAACACACACTGTAAAGCATTCATTATGGTAACTTGAGATGACTAAATGCAGCACTAGCTGACGATATCAGGCTTCAATTTCAGCGATGAAGCATTTAAAGTGCACCGATACTGCTGAACTAGGCGTAGCGTTACCAAAGCTACACAAGCTAACTTCAAACAGTCGGTTGCTAACGTTGTTGTATTCAGCCGAGAGACAGGAAACTTACCCCCGAGCTGGGAAAACAACAATTAGAGGAATCACCCCTTGCCTTAGTATTGTGTTGATAGTCTGTATATCGTGGAAAGTGATATCAAGGAGCTAGCAAACCAGCCGCTGACACGTTTTTTGCAGCCGGCTCTGCTAACACGCTAGCTAGCTAACCGTGGCTAACATGTGTGAGCCAAAAACAGACGCCGAGTTCCGTCCGGGTGGTCGACTATGTCT
The DNA here is from genome assembly GCF_902150065.1 of Myripristis murdjan. Lineage (NCBI taxonomy): Eukaryota > Metazoa > Chordata > Actinopteri > Holocentriformes > Holocentridae > Myripristis > Myripristis murdjan. The sequence goes on along the minus strand of NC_043986.1, from coordinate 24,678,975 downwards.
TACACGGGGTGTAATGAGCGACAACAGCCTTACTATCGGATACCATTTTGTTGTTTTAGCCAGCGCACATTCACGTCAGTTTAGTAGCAACAAAAACGAACAAAATTTTTTGGTTTGAAATAATATTGTGCTTTGTGACAAAATTATCGTTTTTACCAGGCTTCTGGTTGGATGATAATGGACAATTGGCATTTTTCGCAGAGTTCGCTCGCCTGCACAGCGTCACATCCTTTTCCTTTCGCAGTTTCAGGGGCCTGCTCGAAACAAGGTGTACGAAGCTAAGCTCAGCTACTTTTCATTCCCTTTACAAACCAGCTGAAGCGAATGTAACATCCCAACAAATGACGGGAAATAGCCAAGTTCCGCCGACGCTGCAAGTTGGTCTGAAAATGCCTCTGTCGGGTGCGTAAAATGCTAAGGGAGCGTCTTTCAAAATATGTGTTTTGAATAAACGTCGAGATGTGTACGCTGCTGGGGGGTGCAATAATTTCAAGAAACCAGTCTCAGCGGTCTATATAGAAGTCTGTTGGAAAATACTATTAATAATAAAATACTGGTTCTGTTTTCCAAATTCAGACCTTGAAAAAAACTGCTTTAAAAATGCATAAAGTAGGCCCTATCAGTATTATCTGGGGTGTACTTGAATTAGCTTTCCATTTACATTGCCATAGAAGTAATAACTTGTTAATTAACATAAGTGGTCCAAAATGTACTGAGCATCAGTTTTAACCACATATGATATAACTTGTTGTGTTGTACCAATTACATGCAACCCTATAAGGAAAATCTAATAGTTGTGTTTGAAAGTCAGTGTAATGTCATTTGATATGACTGTCGTGAAGTACAACAGATGATTTTTTTTCTTCACCAGTAATGGTCATTAATTTTTAACTCTAACTGGAATTTGCAGATCTGTTGGGTGAAATCATTTCCTGGAGTCTCATGTGGCAGCAGTCTGCACTGAAGTGATGCCTGCCCAGGAGAGCAGCCATGCACAGCATGTGCTGTCCTCCCTCAACCAGCAGAGGGCACTAGGGCAGTTTTGTGATGCTATGCTGAATGTGGGTGATGGGGTGGTCTACCTGGCCCATCGCAACATCCTCGCCTGTTTCAGTGAACTGTTCCAAGACAGCAACATGCCCGCCATACCCTGCATGGAGGTTTGCCTTCAGGAGTGCCCTTACGATGGCCTGGAGCTGCTCCTGAACTTCGTCTACACCGGAGAGCTGAAGCTGGATGCTGTCAACCTGGAGAAGGTGCAGCGTGCTGCGTCCAGCCTGTGTGTCCCAGAGGCACTTGCACTCTGTCAGCGATTCATGGAAAGCTCCAGGGAAGAGGCTGTGCCTGTGAAACGCAAACGAGGGAGACCTAAAAAGTCCACATCAGATGCCTCCTCTGATTGTTCAGTGAAGGAGGAGGCATCAGTCGCAGTCACAAAAGATGAGCCCAGCTTTGATATTGCCACAGCCGTCGCCACCACTGCTGTTACCACTACCACACGGTCTGGTCGCAGAGTTAAGGGCCCCAGGCGGCTGGTTGGTGAGAGCCCCACTACCGATGTTACACTGACCGAAAAAGACAGCAAGAAGACCCAGCTCGCTCCTGTGGAGGAAGAAGGTTGTGATGCTGTTGTAGAGAGTCAGAGCCCCCTGCAACCTACTGAGGAAATAGAGGTAGAATACATTATACCTATAAATGGAGAAAATAAGAAACCTTTGTTTATATTATTACAGTGTAAAAGACTTGGCATTTGCCACAAATTGTAAGAAGATGATGATTATTAGGATGAATTGGGGGACATAGATATGCTGATGACATTTGTGTGCTGTTTTCAGATGACCGAGCTGCAGATTGATATAAACGACAACGGTGTCCGCCACGTAAATGACAATGAAGAAGAGGACGATGGGGATTTTGAGGGGCTCAACGAAGACTCAGATGAGGAGTATGTACCTGTTGCCCAGGCCAGCTCCACCGCCCCGTCTTCCTCCACAACACAGAGACGCAAAGCTCAGGGTAAAGCAGGCAAAAAGGAGAACGGTGAGGCTGCGGAAGACGACTCCAAGAAGGGCTCTGTCCAGTGTCCCACTTGCGGCAAAGCTTTCCGCAGCAAATACTATCTCAAAGTCCACAACAGGTATGGCTCAGATGCTTTCAGACTAGTTTCAACTTTTTTTATTTTATTTTATTTTTTTTTTCTTTAAATTGTTGTGGAAAGAATGGTCTCTGCAGGTCCTTAAAAGTCTTACAATGTCTTAAAATTCAAACTTAGAAATATTAAGCCTTAAAAGTCATTAAATAGTCTTATATTTGAGTTTATGAGGTCTTAATTTCAACAAACCTTTAATGTAAATTAATTTTTCCAGCTGTTTTTTGTTAAGGATGAGTCAAACTGTCCTGCACCAGAGTTATCAACATTTTTGATGTTGTAAAACTCAGCCTACTGAGCCTAGTCCTGCCTTTATACAAACCGGCTCACTTCATTCTTACCTGTAGGGAGACATCCACCATACCTCTTGTACTCACCTGTCTCAAGTTCAATGGGGAAAAAAAAGTCCTGGTTATAATTATTACAGCTGTAGTTTCTCTCTAACCTAAAGGAAACGGCTAAAACAACAGTTTATACAATCATTTAGTTAATAACCAACAACATTCATACCTAAAAGTAACCTCTTACTTGGACCAAATATGAACTACTTACCTTTACATGTACATCCAATGCTAATGTGAATCAGAAAACAGATCTTCAAAAAGTGTTCAACTTCATTGAAATGATCATTAAAAGGTTTTAAAAGGCATTAAATGTAAGTCTTTGACACCTACAGACACTCTGCTCTGTTTCTCCTCATTTTGCTTGTAGGCGACACACAGGGGAGAAGCCATTTGTGTGCCTTAAGTGTGGAAAGAGATACTTCAGGAAAGAGAATCTCTTGGACCACGAGTCCAGAAACTGTGCAAGAGTGCAGGTGAGTTAGGAAAGAGTCAGCCTATTATTTTTTTAACACTGTTGGCACATTAGTTAAATTAAATTAGCAGTAAATTAATTGTTGTGTCTTTATATCAGTTAGGATGCTGTCATGTTGTAATGGATCTGTGCTCTGTTACTGTTGTAGACGTACTCTTGCCCAACATGCTCCTCAACATTTAAGAGAAAACAAGAGCTACGCTTGCATGTTATCTCCCACACAGGGGACATGCCCAACAAGGTACACCTTACACCCCATAAACAGAAAACACAACCAGAAAGAGCTCATACCTTCAGCAGCACAAAGTAATTTTCAAGATATGGCCGGTTCCACATGTTGTATATTCACCAAAAGTTAATCATGCACCCTCCCTTGGCCACTCAGTGTGAAATGTGAACTTTTTCCAGTAAATGCATTCATAACTTTTAAAGATACCCTGCTAAAAATAGACTAACAGAGCTGGGTGAAAACAACAGCTCTCTTTGGCAAAAGTAATAAAAATTATATCACATATTTTTTTAAAACCTGAGTTTGTGTTTAGTCTTATTGAGTAAAATCTCCATTGATATTGTCATTTTAATTATTTTTATTTATCTTTTTAGTGTCTGTCATGTCCCGAGCAATTTATGCACAAGAGAGACTTGACAGTTCACATGATTAAGGTCCATGGGTTTCCCAAACCACATGCAGTAAGTCTTTTTTTTTTACTGTAAGTTTTTGTTTTTGACATGCAGAAATAAGGCTTCACCAAATTTTTCTGTGTTTTTGAATACTTTTTAATGTATACTTTCTGAGTACTTTTTAAGTGTGAGTATGAAATTTCAACTCTGTGACCGTAATCTTTTATCTGTAGTGTTCCCAATGCACCAAATCCTTCTTGACTCGGACGGAGCTGCGTGTGCATGAGGCAGCCAAGCATCGCGGTGAGAAGCCGTTTGTGTGCGAGGAGTGTGGCCATCGAGCCTCCAGCCGAAACGGCCTGCAGATGCACATCAAAGCCATCCACAGGTAGGTCATGGAACAAGGACCACCAGAACTTTTTCACACACTTAAATGTGCGTTGACCCTTTGTAGAGTATGTACTTACCCATGCATTAAATGATACGAGTATTTATAAATTGGGAGAATCTGTGTTCATGTATGACTGCATTAGAATGTGGCTCAACTGTTTTTTATGTCTGTCTTTTCTTCTAGAAACGAGCGTCCATTTGTGTGCACCTACTGTGGCCATGCATTCACACAGAAGACCAACCTAAACATGCATCTGCGTGTGCACACTGGCGAGAGGCCCTACCAATGTCACCTGTGCGGCAAAACCTTCAGGACGCAAGGTAACACCCTCCTCCCTTCCACCATCATTGCAGAAAATAGCTATATACATCCTACTGTGAGTTTTGAGCCTACTTTGAAAAGGCCTTTACTAAAGGAGCTACCACAGGTTGACTCAGTCTCTGTCTTTGATACCAGCCAGTCTAGACAAGCACCATCGGACACACACAGGCGAGCGTCCGTTCAGCTGCGAGTTTTGCGAGCAGCGCTTCACAGAGAAAGGGCCCCTCGTCCGCCATATTGCCAGCAAGCACCAGGAGGGCCGTCCCCACTGCTGTCACATCTGTAATAAAACCTTTAAAGGTAAGCCGTGACATGTTGATGGTACAGTTATGGGCCCTGTTCACATTTGGAATGTCGATATGGAATCTACTCAAGGACAGGCTAATATAAATAATATCCCTCAGAATGTGATATTCCTTGTTATAGCTGTGCAAAAACATTATACAGGCACCAAACCTCTGGAAATACAGTTTGTAGGCCAGGGTGTCTGTAACAACGTGATATTATACTCACAGTAATGTTTTGTCGCATATTTTACCTTTTTTTTGCAGCTTCTGCAATTTCAATATTGCACTTGGCCCTGTTGGAATTTCAATAACATTTCAAATTAATTGTTGAGCCTTGATTGTACTGTGAGTTCCTTGCCAATACTCAGCCCTATTCCTTGTGTTTTTATACCCTCACCAGCCATGGAGCAACTCCGCGTCCATCTGCGTCGTCATAAGGGCATGAGGAAGTTTGAGTGTGTAGATTGTGGCTACAAGTTCACTCGACAGGTAAGCTCTGATCAGTAACTAAGTTCACCCCACTTTGCGAACGGCGCTCGCCCAACCCTCACAGCTTTCCATGCGTCTCTTGCAGGCCCACCTGCGACGCCACAGTCTAATCCATAAACGTACTGAGAACTACAACCCCAGGCAGAGGAAGCTGAGGAACGTGATCGTGGAGGAAGGTCAGAGTGAGACCGAAGCAGCTGAAGCGACTGAAACAGCTGAAGCCTCACTTGTCAGCGAGGAGACGGACTACGACCCAAAGGCCCCCGCCGTCCAGGAAGCCCCGAACCCTGTTGTGCCAGGCCTCGATGCCAACAGCATAGTGCGGGTGGTCATCCAATCAGGGGATCCGGTGATGGAGGAAGTGGTGTCCAGCCAGAACGTGGGGCATGGCCAGACTGTGGAGAGCTTCACGGTGTCAGATGTCTTGCAGCAAACACAGATGGTTACCGGGTACGAGTCGACGATGGTTGTGGAAGGAATTGTAGAGGACATATCAGAAAGCAAGACCTGAGGACTCAAATGCCCGGGATTGAGTGTAGCCCATAGCAAATTTATACAGCCAATCCTAAAACAAACTGAAATGCAAGAGAACGTGAAGCGCAGCCTATAGCATTTGGCCTCGGTGATCTGAAGACAACTTGGCTACTGGTACATTTGCAGACATCTGTTGGTTGACAGTAGCAAGTCACTCCCATGCTTTTACTGGTTATTTTTAAGCGAGCTGCATGCCTGTGGGGGTTGCTCATTGTGTAATTATCCTTTTTGGTTTGTCTTATTGCGTCTTCGGTCATCCATGGGCCTTCTGTAACTGTAGTCTGGGAAAATCAGTGTTTTTGTAGCATTTTGTCATTGAAGGGATGAGTTGGATGGACCCAAATCTGCCGAGACTCCAAGAAGGAGTCCTGATGGTGGCTGATAAACAGGGTCAATGTGTGTAATGACTCCTGGTCTCGGATTAATGACCAAGTCTCCTTAACTATCTCATTCAGAATGTCCAAAAAGCAATCATATTTTTTCTATATAAATGGGCCTTCTGAAGATCCTCCTTTGGAGTCAAAAAGCTAAACAGATGTATTTTAAAATTATACTGATAAGGGATTTTATGGAATTGAATTTCTTTCCACGCTGTATGTCACCAACTGTCCAATGTAAATGAGAAATTGTGAATGTCAATAACCTGTTGATGACTCATCAAATGTGAAGCAGCAGAATAAACTCACAGACCTGCCTGCAGCTTTATTTATGGTAACCACACTGTAAAGGACATTTAGCACTATACAAACTCATTACATGAGGGAAATGATAAATTTACAAAATTGTTTAAACAGCACAAACTTGTATGAAAACTAAGAACAAAAATATTGCATTACCATTACTGTAGAAACACTTAAAAATACAATTTCAATTAAAGCCAGACTTTTTTTTTTTTTTTTTTACATAAGAGCAACTTGAGAGATTTTTCGCACTTCCAGTTGTGATTGCAGACCCACCACCACGTACATTTCACTGTTCTTGTTGCAGCTGATGAGTTGCAACAAGAACACCTTGAGCAACAAAAGCATAAATATCCATAAATAAACATAACAGTAAAACATTCATAAAAACAACTTTCAAAGAAAATATTGCTTCATGCACATTAGACTGGTGGTTATGAACTCAGATTTTGACCTGAGCCATGAGTGGTGAAACTTGTTATAGACTGAGACAAGGAGATGGTGTGCATCCAATGACCAACACAATATCTCAACCCAGCACAAGTTACATCACATGCAATCCTTCTCAAATGATATGACATGCAATCCTTCTCAAATCCTGCTATGACAACAGAAGATTCATCAGTGCAGCTTAGAGTGTATACGGTCTCTCTCCTGATAAGTCTCAGCTCCTACTGAACCCGACTAAGCTATTTGGCCAGCTACTATTGGATATCTGGACAGCTTTAGCTTTTGGAATGTAACCTGGTTACTGTTAGATTTCTGACCAATGTGGGCTCTTGATCTTAACAAATAAAGGAACAATTCAAATTTAAAATGACTGTGTATGAAGAACTAAAACTGCTGTTGTACGGATAGCCATACACAAAAACACCAAGCCACTCCATAATTCATCCAGTCAAGAGCCAGACTCATGGAAACAAGTGATTATCAGTATGACACCATAGCAGGCAAGTGGAATACAGCTCAGACAGCTGTAAACATGCTAAGTCGCAAAGTGCCTTCTCTGTCTTAAAGAGCTTCAGCGTGGTGATGAGGTGAATTCACAGTAAACCAATGACAGCCAACGATGGCACTATGGGGGCGGGAATACAGATTGAGCGGGTAAATTGAGATTTCTGAGTCCAATCTCAGTGTGCCGGGTTCACGTCCTGGTTCTGGTTTTGATTGAGATTGTTGTTCAGACTGTGGAGCGCCTGGTGCCGCTGGTGCCGCTGCAAATGGATGGCGTTTGAGTCGGGTATGCTGACGGGTTCAAACGCACTGGAAACCAGAGGCATGAACTGGCGGAATATGCTGACGCTGCCATGCCAGAAGGTGGGCTGCGGTAACCGGCCGGCAAGGGTCCAGGTGCGCGTGGCTGGGTCATAGGCTTCCACCACATCGGACAGCTCAAACGTGTTGTCATAGCCACCAGACACATACAGTTTGCCACCTAGGGCTGCCACGCTGCCTCCAACGTGGACCTGGGAGAGAAGTTAAACCGAGTCAGCAGACAGAAAACAAAGTGGAAACATAAGTAGCTAATGCCTCGATCACTATCATATCAGAAGAGGCGAAAGAATGAGATGTCATCTTGTTGCAAAGTGTTCACATGTCAAACTTTGTTCGGATGGCCATATCAAAGTCATATTTATTCCAAAATTTGAAATCAACCTAAAACTGCTGCAGATATTGCTTGCTTCAATGAGTTTCTAAGTAGAATCTTGAATTTAGTATCTTTAGATCCCAACATTAATGTATTTTCTGCCTCCTTTGCTACCTGTTAACACATTTCTGCATATGAAAGCCTCTCATGTCCTACTTGCAATTACCACACAGAGCTTTTTCTCCACTCGATAACATGTATTCACGATAAATCCAACAGGTTGTGAATACAGTATAGGCAGTGATCTGTGTATGCAATCACCAAGAGAAAACTACTTTTAGTCAATTTTTTTAATAAGAAAGCACACCAACAGTCAGTTGTTTGATGTCAAGTACAAACCTGATTCATTGGACTAATTTTGTCCCAGTCGTTTTTCTGAGGATTATAAACATCGACTTCAGCTGAGTCATCCCTGCAAAAAAAAAAAAAAAAAAAAAGACGCTGAAGTCAAACATCCTGCCAAAACATCAACGTTAACATTCATGTTACCTTAACTGACTGTGGCAAATGAGGTTTCAGTACAGCAAGTTTATCAAAAATCTGAAAGGCCACTTTTTTGACCAGTGGACAAAAGTTCAACACAGAGTACTCTGTGAAGTCAAGTGCATCCAAATAAACCAAAAGTATGAAGCTTTTCATGTCAAAAAATAAGAAAACACAATAATGAGTGAATTTAACTATATTTAATAATCTCATTTAACCACTGTGAGAAACTTCTATTCCAACAAATCCAAAGTGTTTTATGATGTGGACTTAACGGATCCAGTAGCTCTGGCTTGTTTTCTGTTTAAATGCTCTGTCATACAAGTGGTTGAGCTTTGCCAAAAACACATTTGTATAGTTAACAGTTAATTTGTTCACTCATTTAACAAAAACCTTCCTCAATTAGGAAGACATTGTTTTCTCTTTTAATATTTCCATAACTCTGCCATTTTTCTGCTACAAAGTGCACTGACACATGCGTGTGGCAACAACAAAATGCATGCTGATTACGTTGTGTAATCTCATACTGTTATCATTAGCTAGACTGCAGTTCTTACAGCAGCTGAAGGTAGCCATCGTCTTAATATATCCATCGAGGTTATATTAAGAGGATATCGTTGCTCTTGCTAAATTCATGACAGATTACTCCTGAAGGCCATTGGTGTATGGTGTACGTTTTAGGACATCCTCAGGCCACTGCTTCATGTCTCACACATCAGGCAAAACACCCTCGGACAAAACAGCATCAGAACCAGAATATGAGCGATTTTGGTTGCACAATATTTGAGTCTCTGTTCTCCTCACCTGACAAAATAGATGAGTCCATTGAGGGTGACTGTTTTCGGAGCGAAGGACCATGGGGGCAGCTGACCACAGTTGACCAGGGACCAGCGGTTGGTGTCTGTGTCATAGCTCTGCATGGCCATAGTGTCCTCGCCGGTCAGGGAGCCTATGGCATACAGACGCCCGTTGCAGGTGGTGGTGGAACAGTTGTCCATGGCGTGCAGCATGGGCGGCAAGGCTTCCCAGCAGTCCAGGGCGTGGTCGTAGCGCTCTGTGCTGTCTGAGGCCACCACATACAGCTGACCCTTCATCACACAGGAGCTGTGGTACTCTCGGGCCTTCAGCATGGGGGAGACCTCAGTCCATTCATTGACACTGGATTTGTAGCGCCACACGCCATCGTAGAGGCGGGAGCCATCAGAACCACCTGGAAAATGAAGAAATATAGTCTTCACAATGTAGTAACATGGAATACTCCTGTTTGTTGCTGATGGACATCACAGTGAGAGATCAAAGTTTTAAAAGTAATATTAATTATGGGCACCTTATTTCCCTGTGTTCATAAGAAGAGAATACAACTGGAAAACACTGTAACTAGGCCATGTTGCAGGTGCATGCACTAAATCTTCCCAAGTTAAAACTTTGCTGTGTCTGATCCCATAGCAACTGGATCTCATTTTCAACTTTGCTGCCTTCAACAAACTCAGTGTACCTTCTGTTAGTTTCAAGGGCAGGCTGTGCTCAAACTCAAAATAGACCCATGGACACTGTGAAAACATTAACACAAGGACATTGTATGAAAGGTAATATTCACCATCTGCCTGTCAACATGAAGGTACTTTCCCTAACACCAGCTTATCATGTGCGTCTTTTGTGGTTCATTGGGTCAAAGAGGGGATGAAAGAGCACTGCTAATAATTTATGGCCCCTCATCGCTGTCTTGCTAGAATCACAGGCTGCATGTGATAGTCTCTGCAGTTATTGGTGTGAAGGCCTGGGATGCTTCCTCAGGGGAAACAATGTCCCTCTTTGCAGGCCAGGCCAGGCCACTGCTAATGATGAAGATGGTGATGATGATGGCCTCAAGTGGATGAGCCCACCGTCACAGTTCTGGCAGCACACCATGTCCTGCCTCATTTTGCCTTGTTCACACATACAGCAGCCGCTAGCCAAAGAGCCTGCAGTTTATTTATAAGCGCTCTGCCCAACTGCCATTTCATAAGATGAAGAGGCAGGACTGGAAATCTACTGAGGGGAACTTTCAGGTTACAGTAATATACACAAAACTGTAACCATGGCACATCATCTGTTCCTGTGTTATTCTCTAAGTGGACCACCAGATGTAACCAAACTTAAACTTAGAGGAACTTACAGTAAGATTGCAATAGACAAAACAGATTTTAACTTCTGTATTGTGCAGTCCTTAGTAGGGCTTATTTCTTGGAAACTGAAACATGGCTTATGTTGTTTTCAAATTCAGCACTGGTTTTCAAACAATCCTGACATCGATACCTGTCTTCGTTAAACAAAAACACGTTTCATTATACGATGGAGTAAATTATTCCCCATACACTGTTTATACATATATCTGCTCTTCTGAACAGTACAAGACCACACTTCGTTGATGCAAAGTTCAATGAACTAAAAAGTATAAGTTCTTAATGCAAGAAATCAAATTTTGAAACTTTTAAATAGCTCTTGATACCACCCAGTGCCTTCTAATACTTTAAAATCAATATCAATACCAAAAATCAATGCTATTCCAAAATATCTTATGCTACATCTCTATGACCAAAATTTAATAACCCAATATTGCCTCGCGGACATATTGAAATACTTGATATTATCGCAATACTTGAGGGACACATTAATCAAAACTGTCAGGGGGGTAATTAAAATTATCTATACATGTTATCAGTATTACTGTACAACTGTTATATGGGTAACTTGCTACTTACTGATTTTTTAAATCAAAAATGGTAAATAAACATTAAGTCTGAAATTAAAATCAATAGGGGAGAGTGGGGTAATTTGTGCCAAGGGGCAAGTAGTGCCACCCCTGTTATCTAGAAAACCATAGAAGAAGTTGGTCATGTGACCACATATTTTTGAAGAGGCATCCATTTCACTCATCCTGCAAAGAAGGGAGACACATGGCTTGAGAGGTAAGCACATTTAAGTTCAAAAAACATTTTTTTGCCCTCCAAAGTAAAATTTCCATGATCGAGGTTTTTTGATTGCTGTGTTTGAACAATTATAGAAAACTTTGAAAACAGTTCACACAGGTTTTAGTACTTTAGTAAGCTACACCATGAGTCTATACAGTTAGCATGATGTTAGCTCAAAACAGCTGGGGGATGCATTTTTTTCAAAATGGTGGGCTTGGGGTAATTTGTGCCAAAGGGCCTTGGGGTAAGTTGTGCCAGTGGCACAACTTGTGATTATATACTATATATTACTTTCTTGTATTTTATTGTTATTGTACATTCTTTTCTTACCTTTGATCACTAAAACTATTCAGATTCAGATGAAGATGATTTTCAGGTGCTCATTTTGGATTTTTTATTTTGTTCTGGATATGTGTTCATGTGGCGCGAGGCCTTGTTATAGAAAAGTGGCCTGTGATCTTGTTAAAATAATAAATAGATGTTAAATAAATAATTTTGTGTTGAATTTATTTTGCTTTTATATAGCATTATCATTTGGGAGATTAAAATGATCTGTTTTACTTCAATTATCAATGGCACAATTTACCCCAGTGTATTCTCTCTAATGGCACAATTTACCCCGCACCGGGGGCAAGTTGTGCCACAAAACCACTTTTTTTTTCGAAAGCTATATTTCTCAAACAGTTTATATAAGATCCAAAGTGATTGTTCCCAGGGATGCACAACATCCTAAACTATATTTGCATATTTTAGTTGGAGGCATAACTGTAATCCCCTCGCTTTAAAGGCACTTTAAGTAAAAATTGGCACTACTTACCCCACTCTCCCCTATTGTTGAAAATATCAACAATAACTGCAAATATCGCCATATTCAATATTATTGGATATCGACCCAGGATTAATCTGTATTCTTCTGATGCCCTCTTCTGTAAAAATGTCTGAATGCCTACAATCAACTTACCTGTGACATACATATCATTTCCCAGGGCAGCTATACTGTAGCCGCCTCCAAGGTGGTCAGGGAACTCGGCCAGGTAGCGCCACTGTCCAGTCTGAGGGTTGTAACAGTCCACAGTGACCAGCTCATCACAGTCCTGGTCGCAGCCTCCCACCACCACAAGGATCTCCGCCAGCCCCGTGGACGGCCGTGGCCGCATGCGGTGGCAGGGCCTGTCATGGCGGTCATACTCACAGGACTGGAAGCTGCGGGCCTCACTGACCATACGGAGGCAGGTGGGCGACAGGTACACTAGCGGGTCGCTTTCCACATGGGCCAAGAGGAAGAACCTCCTGACGAAAGGGAGTCGGACCTGCTGGAGGAGCTCAGGCCAGTAGTGCAGTCTCCTCTGGAGGTCGGCCTTCACCCAGCGCACCGCAATCTGATAAGCTGTCTCCTCCCTGTCCACACACAGCTCATCGTCTGACACAAACTCAAGGAGTCGCTTCCATGGCAACCGCTCAAAGTCCGTCCCTTTGGCCAACTCCATTATGTTTTTGAGGACGAAGCGGCGTGCGCTGGCGGCCAGCTCCCGGCAAGCGTAGGCCTCTGCAAAGTCCTGGATCTCCAGGCAGTTGGAGACATCCAGCCGCTGCTCCAGGAAAGCACAGCAGGCCTCTTTGACCGATGGGAACTGGAACAGATCTGCCGTCTTCAGCAGGAGGTCTACGTTATCCTGTGTGACAGTGACCCGTCCCGTGTAGCAGAAGTCCACCAGCAGGCCCAGGAGCTCAGCCGATACCTCATGTAGAACCACGCGGTCCATGGCACTTTCCCTCAGCGTTCCGGCAAACATGGCTCGGAAGTAAGTGCTGGCAGCGGCCAACACGGTGCGGTGGCAGTGGAACTCCCGGCCCTCGGCACACAGAGTGACGTCGAAAAACTTGCGTTCGGCACGAAGCTCGTGGATTCCTCGAAGCAGGTTGAAGGCATGGGCCGTGTCGAAGAAGGGCAGCGTGGATGGCTGCGTCTGCAGGACTGGCTTCTCCATCTCTCCTCCCTCTGGCTGTCTCGATGTCTAGTGGTTGTGTTCAGAATTGTACTCTCATCTAAAACAGAGGCACACCAGAAACATCTGTCATAAATTCCAACCTGACATGTGTTATTTACCACTGCCAAAAACATGAACATACACAGTGTTTTATAAAGGTATAGGAATGTAGTAAAAGACTATCCTGATGATAAACAGACTCAAAGGCATTATTTCACAGTTAACTTGAACAAATCAGAGAACTATCACAGACCAAATATTTAATCAACTGATGTTTATACAGCTCAAATATCAAAAAAACAAAAAAAAGGCAAACACATCAAATCAATTTCAATCAGTTCATTTCACTAGCAAACGACAATCAGCTATCTCAAAAATGATATAACCAAACATGTAAGCAGCGCAACAGACCACTGATTCACATAAACAAAAGACTTCAACATGAAAACAGCCAAATTATTATCCCCCCTACCTGATGAGCCTTATCAGACGTCGTGTAGCACAAGCACAGTGACACAAAGAAACTGAAGTCTACCTTCTAGAAAATACGTCAGTGAAGCACAGCTCTGGCAAGTGTGACCAGCTCCTTTCCCGTGTTTAAGAAGGAGAGCTTGCTTGTGCTCTGGGCTATAAATATACTGGCAGTGTCCATTTCCAGGGAGGGGTAGGGGGTTTGGGGGAGAACACCTAACACACTGTGGGCTGAAGCTGCGGGGAGAGTATCAACCCCCCCTCCGATCTGTCTCTGTGGTCAATCAGCTCTCTGACTAACTGGCCTCTGAGACGAGAGCCAGCTGAGCCCGGGCCTCCTCACCACCTTAAGCACAGCAGCAGACCAAAACACAGAGCTTCCCAGCCGTCATAATATCCACCAATCAAACTGTAAAAGCACTACAGTGGCAAAAGACCTGCTTTGATCACAGAAGGCAAACATAATGAGGAAGACTAGAATGTGTCAGAAACTAACTGTAGCAGGCTGTGTTAATCATTAAAATGACTCATTATTATGATATCTCTTAGGGACATAAATGTCTTATCAACTAAATGTTGCATTTATACCCACTTAGAAATTTACTGTGTATTTAGAAAAGAATTCATCTGGCTAAGAGACAGTAAAATTTTGATTTAATGTGCTATGATAGTACAAACAGAGGAAATATAACACAGTATGTCTCTCTCCCATGTTATTGTACTGTGGCATGACCAGACAGTCTTGTACCCAAAGTGGATTTTTTTCTTTCCAATTTTGCTGCTAATGAAAGAAAACACAGTACTTTATCCAATTTTGACCCGGGAAATGAAAAGGTCTCAATAAGACTACTTAAATATCTGAAATGTATTTACTTTCAACTGGCAATGCATTCCTGTTGCTGATATTTTATTGTATTTTTACCTACATTTTACTGTTTATCACTCCTGATAATGATAGGAATAGGAACAAAGGAAAATACAATACTAAACTAATTACAGCTGGTTGATATGGACATAATTAAATATCACCAAATCTTTGACCAAATACCTCGATATTGATATTGTGACAATACAGTGAGGACTACTGGTGCTTTCATAAGATAACATGATAAACATGAAAGTACTGATAAACAACCATATGTAATAGATATGATGACCGACAAAGTAGAGACAAATAATAGAACAGCTACAACAGTCTAGTAACTCAAAAAATGTAATTGCTTTACTGAAATGTAGCCTTTGCAACCAGGAAAAGACTAAATTTATGCCATATCATGTTACAATATACAAAATCCCAGACGGTATCTAGTCTCATATCACAACATCAATATAGCATCGGTGTTTTGCCCAGCCCTAATCATAATATCATGTCATTACACTCTAGAATTGAACAATTTTGATTAAACATGAGTTATTAGTTACGTAAAACTTATATAAACAGTGGAAAAAAACTCCTATCCAAGAATCCTGTTAAGGTTTAGGGATAATCATTCCTTCTCAAAATAAACAGGTATCTGATTGCAGAGGTGTGTTTGAAGGTTGTAATAAAGTTCACAGTCGAAACAACAACACTGGGCCCAAGAGCCTACCACACATTCCACATGGGGGTTCAACAATGCAGCGGCCCACATAGCTCTGAGAGGGATCAGGCTGCTCTCCTGAAGGGCACACTGGGCCTCAGGAGCTCACCCTGCACCACACACACCTTCCGAACTTCTGTGTATTTACTTTGACTTCCACTTACACATAAATAACGAGTTACCATCCCTTTGTGCTTTTTTTGTTCCCCTTTCTCCCTGTTAATGGGCACTGTGCAATATGAGAATATGTCTTCCAAAAGTGAAGTGGGCCTATAACTCTCCTACAGAGGGTAGGTAAATATCCCACAAACAACTACAGGTATTGAGCAACTTGAAATCACTGTGTTTACCAAGCCAGCCCTTAGAATAGCTGACAGAAATGTATACTCTCGGAGGAAGGGGAGAGAGAGAGGGAAGCAGAGAGAAGTGGGGAGGGGTACAAACTGATCGGTATGTGTAGACGGGGTGAAGAACACAGAGGGAGCAGTGTGACCACCAGCATGTGACGACAACCTGCCAGCTACCCCGCCCACCTGGACAGCCTTGCAGGAATGGTGAAACGAACCACATGCCACCAGCCCCCAACACACACACACACACACACATGCACACACTTCCTTCATCACGAACCGTAACAGTAGTAGCTTATCTTGCCCGGGAACTGAACTCATGACCTACAGTTTTAGAAAATGATCTATCAAGAGAAACACCCTCAGAGAGGTGCAACACTCTTAGTCAGAGGTCTTAGTAAAGTTCCAGAAAAAACTCAGAAGATGCTTCATGGAAAATCAAATCTCACACTATCTTTGACAAAATACCTGGATATAAAGATTGTGAAGATATTGGAAGGATGTCTATGATGTTTCCTAAGATACAAAAGTATTGGGCCACCTAAACATTAGAGCTACAGGAGCTTTTACAACATCCCATTCTAAATCCATAGGCATTAATAAGGAGTTTGTCCCCCACAGCAGGTATAACAGCTTCCACTCCTCTGGGAAGGCTTTCTACAAGACTTTGGAGTGTCAATGGGATTTTTTGCCCATTCATCCTTGAGAGCATTTGTGAGGTCAGACACTGATGTTGGATGAGAGGGCCGGGCTCGCAGTCTCTGTTCTAGTTCATCCCAAAGGTGTTGGATGGGGTTGAGGTCAGCCATGCCTTTATGGAGCTTGCTTTGTGCACTGGGGCACAGTCATGCTGGAACAGGGCCTTCCCCAAACTGTTCCCACAAAGTTGGAGGCACAGAATTGTCCAAAATGTTTTGGTAAGCTGAAGCATTAAGATGTCCCTTCCCTAGGATTAAGGGGCCGAGGCCGACCCCAGAAAAACAAGCCCATAGCATTATCCCTCCTCCACCAAACTTTACAGTCGGCACAATGCAGTCAGGCAGGGAAAAACCCAGACTCATCCATCACACTGCCAGATAGAGAAGCGTGATTGGTCGCTCCACAGACCATGTTTCCACCACTCCAGAGTCAAGTGGTGGCGTGCTTTACACCACTCCATCTGACGTTTGGCATTGTGCTTGGTGATGTGAGGCTTGCACGCAGCTGCTCGGCCATAGAAACCCATGCCATGATGGTCCCAGCGTACATTTTTTGTGCTGATGTTAATGCCAGAGGAGGTTTGGAGCTCTGCAGTTACTGAGTCAGCAGAGCATTGGCCACTTTTATGCACTTTGAGCCTTAGCACTCAGTGACCCCGCTCTGTAACTTTTTGTGGTCTGCCACCTGGTGGCTGAGTTGCTATGGTTCCTAAACACTTCCACTTTGCAATAATGCCACTTACAGCTGATGGTGGAATACCAAGGATGGAAGAAATTTCACAAACTGACTTGTTGCAGCGGTGGCATCCTATTACATTACTATTACTGTACCACACTGGAATTCAGTGAGCTCTGTAGAACGAGCCATTCTTTCACAAATGTTTGTAAAGGCAGACTGCATGGCTGGGTGCTTGATTTTCTACACCTGTGGCAATGGGACTGAATGAAACACATGAATTCAATGATTAAGGGGTGTGTCCCAATAATTTTGTCCATATAGTGTATCTAATCTCATATCGTTATATTGATATAATGCTGATACATTGCTCATCCCTAGCTGGATGTGCAACTAGGTCTGATTTCCATGTTAGAGCATTTGTTCACAACATAAAAATCAAAAGACACTTATGACACCAATTCATGGACAAATGAGAAAATACAACAAAACCATACAAAAATAAAAACTTCACCATTTAATATGCATCCCGCATCATTCTGATCTTGTAAGAGAGGCCTCAATTTTTTTCATTGCAAGACTTACAGTAACTGTGCCACAACCTCATAAAACTATGCTGCTTTTAGGAGTCCAAGCTTTCAGTGAGAGCATGTTTATCTGGGAGCTGTTCTGTGCATGTGAATGGAGTAAATCAAAAACAGACTGCACTTGTGTGCTCACAAAATGTTCTCTTGGTTACAAAACAAGTAGTGTTGCCCCTTGCTGGTATGAGCTTGTAATTACCACCAGTAAAAAGTAACACACAGGGTTTGCATTGCTCTGTATTGTTGTTATTTCATCATCAACAGCAAAAGAATAGCTCTACTATAAATGCAGAAATACCTTGTTGAAATGTGTTTATTACAATACACAGGCTGAGTTAGGGTTGGGTTGGGGGGGAAACAAGGCAAGCTGGATAACTGGGCTCTTTCTGTGCAACAACTATTACAAATGACTCCGATCAAGAACATGGTGATGCTCTCTGAAATATGACGGCCCTCAGATTCTATCAGTCCACGACAACACAGCTGTGTTTTACAGTTTCTCCTGCTCAGGCTGCATACTGAGGTCGTGGCAACCATCAGAGTGAAGCGATCTAAAACCCCTGGTCCTCCACAGCTGAGCCTGGCTTGGCCATAAAAAGGCAACCCCAGGCAGCCACGCTCACCACATTCCAACTGAGGAGGGCCAGCGAGGCTCCCACAATGCAGCAGCAACACC
This sequence comes from Myripristis murdjan, assembly GCF_902150065.1. Lineage (NCBI taxonomy): Eukaryota > Metazoa > Chordata > Actinopteri > Holocentriformes > Holocentridae > Myripristis > Myripristis murdjan. The sequence goes on along the minus strand of NC_043986.1, from coordinate 24,660,582 downwards.
ACTCACATGTGAAAATGGGAGTTTCATTTCACCTCCTTGCTATGCAGATACCACAAAACTGAGGAGTCCATAATAAACACATATGCAACATACAAATTATAGCAAATAACTATCAGAGGCGGCAAGGTCCCAGATTCAAACGCGCATCCTGCGTAAGTGTCCTTGAGCAAAGCACTGCAGCCCTACCAGCCTGGAAGTGGGCGAGCAAATACTTCAGCATGATATATTTTTTTTTATTCTAAAAGGCTGCTTCATACTGGTGAGGGAGGGCAGGATGACTGTTGGTGTCACCCAGCAGGCTTGCTCAGTGTGTTATGACTCAGGCTTTCCTACCAGAGATGGCTTCAAATGCTCAGTACTTTGTCCTTTCACCAAACCCTGAATTCCTATCATTCCTGTTCCTGCAACAAAAGTCAGACCAAACATATCAACCAGGCAGTGCTGCTAGACTACCCCACATTATTGAGCACAGTGAACCTTAAGCTCTGAATAGTCTGGGAAAATGTCTTATCCTAAACGTTATGCCCATGAGGATATTCAATTCTCCAAGACCAAATAGGAAGATCACATGTGGGCCAAAGGCCATATGCAAAGGAGCACAGTTTGACTAAAAGCTATGTGGCATAGTCGTTATAATAATGTAATAAAATGATGCTAAAAGAACTGGGCTATATCCTGAGTACACTTCATCTCCCTGTACTTAAAAACACTCCCTGTAATAAGGGAGTAATTAGTATGTAGGTACAATTTCAAAATGCCCGCTGCAACAGAGTTGTGTAATTGCTCCTACACAAAACATGTTTACAAACAGGTGACAGCCCACGTACGGCACTGAATTAGAGGGCATTCACACACATTATTGAACACAATTATCTTCAGAAAGTGCCATATTCATATTTTTCTATCGCTGTGACCAGGGAGGCTGTTAGTGTCTATCTGTCTGCCCTGTTTCAGAAAAACCGACGACCTTTCACGGAGAAAAACGCACCGCCGACTCTAATTTGTGTACTTACCAACACACACGAACTTGGTGTCACGTTAAGATGACAGTTTTGTGGAGTATACCGCAAACACATTTAGCACGTCAAGATGAAATTAAAGTTTGATGCCGCGGACCTCTCCTGTCTCCTCTGCGCCATGTTTCCCTGTGCTGTAACGGATGCTGCCTTCAGGGACGGTCGGAAATATCGCATAGATGGACACACCAAGCGTAGACGGCAACAAAGGGGTAACGTGGAGGCCGTGACCACAGTTTGTAAATGATATGCATTTCACTTTTTTATTTTATTTTTTAGATTCTAATAAATGAAAGAAAATTAGGTTTAGTTAAAACTAAATTGCACGTTCGATTAGCTGAACATGTGCACAAAAACAGTATTAAACAAAATTTTCTTCAGTATCCGATTATTGTTGTCGTTGTTGTTGTTGTTGTTGTTGTTGTTGTTGTTGTTGTTGTTGTTGTTGATGATGATGATGATGTTACTACCAGGCCGTGTCATAGCAGCAGGTTTACTAATTTAACTAATTGAGTCAAAGTGTTTTACAAAATACTCTCAAATGTGGTGGAAAGGGATAAGAAAAACGAGTTAAAACCAAAACTTTTACTTCAGACCAAATGTCGAACTGCATATTTTATCTCGAACTAAACTGTCCGGAAACACGATTTAACTCTTGGGGAGTATTTTCTCCTACCTATATTTTTGTGAAATACTCCCTGAATTGCACGTAGAAGCCGCTGTGGATATATAGGTGGAGCACTTGAAGGCAGCATTACATCAATTCCCTTGGGCACTCCTCATTGGATAAAACTCAGTGACGTCGGCCGGCACAAGCTGCACACAAGTTGCATTCATACAGGCGGTATTTACATAATACTTCCATCCTGGTAATATTGTAAAAGGGAAATGATGTGGGAAGTTTTTTTTTTCTTTCCTGTATAATCTTTGCCTCAAAAACAGAAACAAAGTAAAAAAGCAAACAAGTAATAAATTGCTTAGAAATAAAAACATATCTACATTTCCTATAGTGTATATTTACAATATTCTCTAGCTATAATAAAAGTAAATATAGGCTACATAAACAGGTACAGCCTGTTGTAGAGGTAAATATTACTTACTGACCTTACATTCTCTGTATAGGTAATGTCAGAAGAGAAGATGGAGTTTTTATACACCACTGTTTTTGAGGCTCAGACTTTTCATGCAGAGATTGTGAGATCAGTAAATCATGTGGATCAGTTACAAACAGCCTATACACCACATAGGCCCCTATTTAACTTTATAGAACTGTAATAAGACACGGTGTTATTGTGGGTTTGAATCAGCACAAACACAGTCTCAAGAATGTCTGGTTACTTATAAACTTTATTTGGCTCATGCACACATGCTTTTCAAACACAGATAATGTTTGCTTTGTCGGTTCCTCCGCTCACCTGCCCGGTCTCTCTGGGGGGGCGTGCGTTTCCTTCTGTTAAACATAAACGTGAATATCACAGGGTAATGAGCCGTCCCCCTCTGTCTCCACCATGTGTCGGGCTCAGGTCCAGCATTGTTAAACAACAGGTAACACCTGTGCCAGTTAAGCTCAACCTGGCACTGCTCATATGAGCCACTCCCACCTAACGCTCCCCTGCAGCTGAGCTCAGACCACACACGACCATCACAGTAACAAGGTCGAGCAAGTACACTACATGGACAAAAGTATTGGGCCACCAACACATTACACTTACTGGAGTTTTTATAACATCCCATTCTAAATCCATAGGCATTAATATAGAGTTGGTCCCTCACAGCAGGTATAACAGCTTCCACTCTTCTAGGAAGGCTTTCGACCAGATTTTGGAGTTTGTCTGTGGGAATTTTTGTCCATTCATCCAAAATAGCATTTGTGAGGTCAGACACTGATGTTGGATGAGAGGGCCTGGCTCACAGCCTCTGTTCTAGTTCATCCCAAAGGTGTTGGATGGGGTTGAGGTCGGGGCTCTGTGTGAGCCAGTCAAGTTCTTCCACACCAAACTCAGCCAGCCATGCCTTTATGGAGCTGCTTTGTGCACTGGGGTACAGTCATGCTGGGAGACAGAAAAGGGCCTTCCCCAAACTGTTCCCACAAAGTTGGAAACATGGAATTGTCCAAAATGTCTTGGGAAGCTGAAGCATTAAGATTTCCCTTCACTGGAACTAAGGCTCCTAGGCCAACCCCAGAAAAATAGGCCCATAGCATTATCCCTCCTCCACCAAATTTTACAGTAGGCACAATGCAGTCAGGCAGGGAATGTTCTCCTGGCATTCACCAAACCCAGACTCGTCCATCAGACCGCCAGACAGAGAAGCGTGATTGGTCACTCCACAGAACATATTTCCACCACTCCGGAGTCCAGCGGCGGCGTGCTTTACACCGCTCCATCTGACACTTGGCATTGTGCTTGGTGATATAAGGTTTGCGTGCAGCTGCTCGGCCATGGAAACCCATGCCATGAAGCTCCTGGCACGCATTTTTTGTGTTGATGTTAATGCCAGAGGAGGTTCGGAGCTCTGCAGTTACTGAGTCAGCAGAGCGTTGGCCACTTTTACTCACTATGTGCCTCAGCACTCAGTGACCCCGCTCTGTAACTTTACGTGGTCTGCCACCTGGTGGCTGAGTTGCTGTGGTTCCTAAACACTTCCACTTTGCAATAATACCACTTACAGCTGATGGTGGAAGAAATTTCACAAACTGACTTGTTGCAGTGGTGGCATCCTATTACATTACTATTACAGCACCATGCTGGACTTCAGTGAGCTCTTTAGAACGAGCCATTCTTTCACAAATGTTTGTAAAGGCAGACTGCATGGCTATGGGACTGAATGAAACACCTGAATTCAATGATTGAGAGGTGTGTCCCAATACTTTTGTCCACATAGTATAGGAATTTGATCTGCAGTGTGATTTCACTCAGTGAAACTCTACTAAAAGTGACTGATTAGTATAGAGTTTGCATTATAAACATAAAGGAAAGTGACATAACATCAGGCAAACACGATCCTCAGCTGCACAATTGATTCAAGATGGCAGTCTCCAGTGACATCAACCTCATAAAAAACATAAGTTATACCAGGCTTCTTAGACCAGCAAGAGTCTGTTGTATTTCAATGTTTAAATGCAAATTTATACAATCCATTGAGCAACACTTTTGACAAATGGTGCCATAAGCATCAGTGAGCCAAGCTCATATTTCATGAGTCTTCAGAGTTTGGGTGTGAATTCATTAAAACCTTCCAGTCCTCTGTTAAGCCTTGGAGCGGTTGGCCCTTCTCTCACATCTTCAAATTACAGCCTGAACTCAAACCAGACATCATCATCACCATCATCATCATCATGTGCTTTCTCCCCTTTGCCCACATTTGGAAGATAAATATTTGTGCATATGGTTTTTGCTTAAAGGAAAATCTGCTATCGTTTCATTTTATCTGCACTGGATGTCAAAGCCACTCAGATTTCACTGATCCATGGATGGACTGACTCTCTGTCAAAAGCATTTAATCATACACATGGCTCTTGATATGTGCTAGAGATAGGCTGTTCTGTCAGGCTCGGAGAACAACAACCAAACTGATGGTATGCCTCTGCTCTCCACCATGTCACGTTACTTTTGTAATCAAAATGACTGGGTAGACTTGATAGCTTTGACAAGGAAGAATTTTGTGCAACGGAGCCTCCAGCATGTTAGTGCTGCTATTCTGGAACAACACTCTAACAAGCATGTTTTTTGTTGTTGTTATATATATATTTATATATATATATATATATATATATATATATATATATATATATATGGACCTGTAGGTGCTTATGTTAATACAATGGAGAGTCTTAACACTGACTAATAAAGCTGTTACAGAATTGTTACAGGATTGGTCTTTAAAGTTCAAGCAATGCAATTCCTATGGGAATTAATAAATTCATCCTTCAGGTGTCCTCACTCAGTCACCCTGCATGGATTTTAACAAGCAGAGCGGTGATTGGGAACAATATCTGCCAGGGCTATCACCATGTTTAATTCAAGAAACTGCTTAAAATTCACTCCATGGAGGATACATGTACATCTATCTACCCCTTCCTCTCATCCATGAGAGGGGATAATGAGGAGGCAGGAGAGAGATGGGGCCCTGGAATGTAAAATAAAGGTGAATTAGCCTTCACAGTGCAATTATGACTGGCCTGCAGCTGAACTTTCTCTGGCCTCATTGTGTCTCTCAGGCAGTGGAGGCCAGGGAAATGCTGACAGGCAACTCTTACAGGGGTCACACTGACATTGCACCACTGGTGCCCAATTAGATACCCATAGAGACTCTTATGATCAACATATTATGCAAACAGATCCTGGTTTGGTAATTCACAAACATAATTTCTGACTAGATTTATTTACACTGAGCTACAATTTGTGCATGATCATACTTTTTTTTTTTTTTTTTTTTTTTATATCTGAGATGGATATTCAGTTTAACATAAATAATTTGAAATCAAGTCAGCAGTGTAATGTCTGCCCATCAGTGACATGCATAACATGGTCAAACTCTATCCACAAACCTAATTTGCATTTACTTGATTAAAAAAAGTGAAAGCCCCACTAAGAAAAAAGCCAAGCTCCTTAGTACTTTAATCAACAAATTTAATTATGATCATGCTAAGATACATAGTCAAAGAGATAATCTTTCTTTTTTGTGACTTAGGTAGTAATAATCCTCCAAGAAAAGACCAGTAAGTGATGAATTCAACACCACTATGCTATAAATCAGAAAAAAAGTAGATTAATTGATTTTATTTTGGGGATTAAAATATGCACCTAGAGGATAACACATAAATGTGTTCAACACCTATTTTCCAAGGCGGTCCTTGGAATAATAATTTCATGCACATGTATGAAAAAAAAAAAAAAAAAAAAAAAAAAAAAAAAAAAAAAAACCTCCTTAAAAATAGCTCACATAGTTATTATTGTTTCATCCAACACACATCTGTATCAAATCATCAAAGCCACAACTGTAGAAAAATAGAAATACCCTTCAGAAATATCTGTCACAGAGCAGTAATTTATAAAAACGTCCATAATCATAAACTACCATGGTATCACAACATAGCTTCCCCCACAGCTTAACATATGTTGGAAGGCAGTATCATACTTGCCACACTTTGATTAAAAAACAAACAAACAAACAAACAAACAAACAAACAAACAAAAACAAAAAAAAAACAAGCATGCATGTAAAATCCTGTTTGGTCACTAGATGGAGATGTTTTATACCTTTTGGTTTACAGCCAGAGTGACATTTCCTGAAAGTTCACCAAGGCTCTTTGGAGAAAAATAACCTCTCCCTCATGAATTTATAATGGAAAAAAGTTGATCTAGGCACTAAAATGCTTTTGGGCATCCCAGGCTACCTTGGCCTGGCCGTAAACAAGAGCTTCGCTTCTGTGTAACAATCATCATTATTAATGTATTCCTGTGCAAGGTTGCGTGTGCAGCTACTTAAAAGGGTTTGGTGCATTTTGGTCCAAAATATTGCTTGTGTATGCTATAGGAACCATGCTACAGTAATAAAGTATGCAGCAAAAAATAAAACACAAGAAAAACAAAGTCCAAGACATAAAATAGCATACTGGAGAAGCAGGTCTGACTATCCTAGCCTGTCCTACCCAGCACCACCAACCTTGCACTGTCTGTGCACACAAGGAAGTTCCAAGAAAACCTTATTTGGATAAATATTGGAAGAAACCGCAGGCAGGCTGAGTCAAAGAGGGATCCTCCACCAGGGTGGCCGAGTGTGAAATACATACCAGAAAATCATGCCAGAATGACAAATATTCTGTCTTGTTAGCTGAATGTTGCATATTCTTACTGTTGCTTTAAAAACATAATAAAAACTGTATATAAATTACATGAATGCACACATGACAGCTCAGTGGTATATGGTTATTTATAGTATTTGAGTAAACTGACTTTTCCTTCTTTTCCTGTCATTGTTAAAGTTAGTGTAGGGAAGTCAGTGTAACACAGTAATTAAATTTAGGAAAAAGTCTTTCCTGTCAATCAGCCATTAAAAATCATAATATTAACAGTATTAAAAGTAATATATTAAAAGTAAAAGCTATAAATTATTAGATATGATTTGATATGATTTATGATTTTTCACTCTGTGCATCAATAATCTCTAAAGTTCCCCATGTTTTAAATTCCCAGTTTTCACTAAAATGAGTCATAGACACACACACACACACACACACACACACACACACACACACATACATACACACACACAGAGTAAACTTTTCAATGGAGACAATGGCTGTTATTGTTCAGACTGTCTGTCGAGCATCTGCTGTGTCCTGCATCTTTCCATCTTTTCTACATTAGTCCTGCTGCCGATTTGCTTTTTGTCAAATGTCCCCAAATCGAATCAAAGAACATATCGAATCACAAACAAATCAGTCATTGGAGCAGTGGCACAGCAGTGAGTCAGCTGGACCTCTTCTGTAACTACATCTGTAAAAGTGATTGGGCTTAATGGATATTTGTCCTCTTGATGCTCCATCACATACTTAAGGGTGCAGCACAGTCAGTGTGTGTAAATTATTGATATGACAGACTGCCGCTTTGAATGTCAATAGATCCCTCATGAGCCAGAGAGGAGAAAAAGAAACACATGCAGCCGCAGAGACAGAGGGATGGCTTGAGAGAGGTATAGAATGAGGAGGACTAGAGGAAGAAGAGTGACATTGAGGGGAGAAAAATAGAGACACACTCTCAGAAGGAGTTTGGGGCAGGAGGTCAAATGAGCCTTGTAGAAACCACAGCTGGGACTTGCATGCACAGTCCTGCATGTCCTATCTGATGTCGGACAGTAATCACTACCTCCTCGTGTTGTGTTGGGGTACAATGTGATAAGATATGATGTGCTATGGCTAACTGAATTATTAAAGCAACAGTGATTGAGGGCTTCAGTGATAACATACCTTGACTGTCCTGAATCAGGCTGAGAGTCATTTGAGAATCTGGGTGTGTAGGGAAAGCAAAACACTGGGTAGTGCCATAGAAAAATGGAAAAATTCACCTTTATTGCACTCTTTTCTTGGTTTAACTATCATTTCAAAAAGCAGGGTGTTGCTCAAATGCAGCAGGCTTGGTCAGCAAAGCCTCCCCATAAATAAAAGTTGTTTTTTTTTTTTTTTTTTTTTAAAGTTCAGTTGTTACTCTCGCATTCAAATTTTTATGAAGTCATGATTTGATGTATGGCCTCTGGTAGAAAAATTAAGGTCTACACTTGGAGGATTATTAATGATTATCTCTAGTAGGGTATGTGCAGAGTATTTTCTTCCAGCAAAGATAAATAGCCAGTGGTGCAGTGATAGTGTAAGAGGTTGTTATACTGTGACCCCAACATCTATTTATTTGTCCATGATAATTAGGCTGCTCCCACTGTTTTGCTCCCTCCTAAAAAATAATAAAAAAAAAAGGTGCATTCCAGGTCCACAACCAAATTACTCTCAGACCTGCGCCTCTGCTAAATAGGCATGCAAAAAATGACAAACCAATTATTTGTTTAGGGAAGTTGTTTTCCCATCACGCATTACACCCAAAATAAAGTAATCTCTATTTCTAAATATGTAAAAACTGTTGTTGTCATTGGCAGTAATGGAAAACCTTGGGTTTATATGGCTGAGCTCATCACCCATTGTAAAGATCTTTTCAGAACTGACAAATTTAAATGTAGCAGATGATTAATTGTTCATTTGATTGAGTTTATTATCGTGTCATTAGTTGTTATTGTATAAATATGCCCAAGACACCAGACATGATAAGCCAGATGAGAGTCCGGCACACATATTGACAAATATAATACAGTACATGATCTAGAGAAAAAAAAGAGCTACACCAGTTTTACATATAATCAGATAGTCACAGCTTTGTATCAAAACTACATGGACAAATGACCCACATTGCTTGATTTTCCAACCTTTTTGGTTTATTATTGCTTATTAGTGGGAAAATTAACTTCAGAGAGACATCAGACTTAAAGGTGCTCAGTGGAAAAATGCAGAGGGTTGATTTAAGTGTGGAATTGTGAGACTCAGCTGCCAAAAAAGGGGAATAAGCTCATAACGTATCAGTGTGATGGGCCAGTGATGAGAACCATGTACACTCAACCATCAAATTCCATGCTTAATCCACATTTTACGTCACTTGAGTTTAAATTTCCCTTGTGAACCTTTAAACAGTTTTATTGGATTTTTTTCATCATCCCTACATCCAAAAAAACTGAGTTTTGATGAGACTTTCATTAAAAAGTGTGCTTCTTAAACCAGCTTGTGCAAAAGAAAATGCGACTCGCACTCCACTCCTGCCAGATCACACAGCTCGCCCAGTATATTTACATTTTGATGCCTTGCAGCTGCACCTCCCTTTTGACAAGAGCGTGGTAAAGGAGAACACAGTAGAACAGTGCAACGTTCATCCCTGTGCCTGAAGCTGATCGATGTGATCCCACATTTGTTTGTTGTTCCATGTTGCTGGGGCCCCGCCATACTGCGACGGCGCTGTCAACCGTGCCATAAAGAGCATCTTTCAACGAGGCGTCGCCACGGCTGCCTGTGTGCGGCTCCTGTAGAATCCCATCATGGTCTGGAAATCTTTTGCCTTTGTGGACTGTCAAACCTCGGAGTTATCACCTATTATTTCCATGAATCACTCATGTACAGTAATACACAGTTAATGCCAAATTACACATTGAGGCCATCTCCCTGTTCTGGCAATTTTCACTCCTCCCAGCCAGTTGGTGTTTACACACTGTGTTGAAGTCACAAGGGAGAAAGGGAGCGAATGGGAGAAACAATTATTACATCATTTTGTTTACATTCATCTGCGACTCCTGCTCATTATTGGATGTCATCTTTCTGCTTGCTGATCATTTCTGCTCAGTGAGCTGCAAGGGAAAACAAAATCATTAAACCTAATCGTGGAATTTATCAGCAATCAGCGATGAGATTGAAACTCAGAGAACTGAGCCGTAGATAGTTGGTTGTAGTTGTGGTCTCTAGTGGCTTAGCATCATACAAACGCACAAATGTGTTGGACCCAGTCGTCGGTGTAGGTTGTGCTGTGTTTGCAGTCACTTACAGTAGTTTATCTTGTGTAAGGCAGTTACTTTCTGTTGCTGGTGTATTCATTGGAGGAAAAACACCTTAGTGTTGCTTCATTGTGATTAATAATTTCTGAAGGCATGGTTATCTGCTGGCCTGATGCCCACCGCCTACATCATAATCTGCAGCCTAATCCAATCATATGTTGCTGATGAGTGGGACAGGACTTGTGGATATTACCTCCGCTGGCACGTCTGCATTCGCTGAGTGCACAGTAAGAGGAATAAATATAGAGGGAATTTGCAAAATCCTCTCCATTTTCTCTGCATTCGCAATAAAATTGCCTGATGTCCCTCCTCAGTCTTGCGAATGGAATGTGACCAAGATGGTTTATGCTGCCATTACAGGGGCCATCAAAGCTCCTCAATGGGACATTAGAACCCATTTATCCTTCTAAAAAATATATTATTTGATCATTCCTAGACAGCGTTTTTTGAAGACTTCAGCAAAATGCTTCTTCTGGTTTCAAAGTCACATTTATCATTATACCAGTCCTCTCTTTCACACAAAGAAGAGAGAGTAACTGCCCCCCCACCGCTAAGAACTCACAGCCATCCACTGGCTTAGTTTGCCTTCTAACACGACACAATTAATCATGCTGTCACACAATGTATGCATGGGTGCTAGATGGCCCTGGGTTACCAGGCACCAGAGTGACACATTCAAACAAGATAGCAGGGGAGGTTAACCGCTGTTGCCTTATGTGCAAAAATTGTTCTTCATTATCACTTGGACCATGCGAGTCTTTCAGTATGCAATTCTCGTAGTGCGTATTAGTCATCCTCCCTTACATGATTATTTTGTAATGTGTTGGCTTTGCAAAATCCACTCCAATCAGTCACTTAGTTGGCCTCACAGATGTCACAGTCTTCCAGCAGGCCAAGTAAAAATAATAAGACAGGGTGGGGGACAATTTGAATGCTTGGATGGATGTGAAAAGCAGGAGCTGTGAATGCTTTAACATATGCTCATGGATCCTGTTACATGTAGCCATGCACTGACAGTCACCTAGTTAAAATTAGAAAACTCCCCTAACCCAGCTATGAGTTAAATTGAGGTTAGAAGATGCATAAAAGATGTGTCAAGCTCTTCCACATGGCTTTTTGACATGGACTTAAAAGAAATAATTGGATAACAAGGCTCTATATTTATGTATTCTAATCTTCTGCCTTATTTAATTCTCACTGAGTTCATGAGTAATCCCCCACCATCATCCCCCCAAAATCATTTTTAGATATAAGATGCCAGCTAAATGAACAGTTCATAATGAGTGGGGAATTTTCTCCTATTTTCCATCATTTCAGCAGCCAGCTACCCGCCTCACTGCGTGTACAAAGGAAGTGACATCAACACAGTAGCGCCCCTGGTGCCAAAACTGTTCATTCTGGTACTGTCCGCGGAAAATAATAAGACATTAAACCCTAGGAGGGCTGGGGAGCCTTATGTTCCTCGCAGCCTGTTTTTAGAAGAGCAGATTTACCTCCTCTTCACCCAAAGGCACTTAGAATCGGGGGCTCCTGCCTCCTACCACATTTCAGAGGCAGCTGTGTTATTATGGATGGAGATTGCTGAGTGTTGGTGGGCTGCAGACAACCTCAACTGATCATTAGGGAAACAATAAGCCAGCCTGCTTAACCAATGGGGAGGCATGCCGGCTTTATGCTTGAGTGCAATTATGCTAGAGAGGTCTGATAGATAAAGAATATGATTCAGCTAAACCTCTCCAAGGTTGCTTTACGTCTCACCTTTGGATTAGACAAAGGCCAGCTCTGCGAGTGTGAAAGTCGCATTTAAAATGTCACAACATTGTTATTTTCAATACATCAATAATGCATTATTTCTGTCAATGTGGCTGTCGCAGCAACAGAGAGGTGTCAGAGGTAAAATATCTTCAAGACTAGCGGCGAACAAAACCAAGGCCAATTAGGTGGGTAGCTGAACCTGTTTACCCCTGGTGTGATTATTTTCAGTCAAGCACACTTTGAAATTGAAATGAAAAGTGTTCTCAATCGCCGAGACAACAGTGAAGGCTGTGTTTATCCGCACAGAAACAAATCTCATGCTCCTGCTCCACAGCCAAACATCCTATCATTCTGCTGGGATGATTTCATGCTCCGGGAAGTCGAGGTTAGAGGGAATATATCAGGTGGGAAGGGGCGGCATAAGGACTCTGAGCTGGCAGTGACTTCTATAGGCAGACAAGCCGGCGTGCTATGTGCATGTTGTAACACAGGGACGTTATTGGTGTATGGCTTTGCAGTTTTGCAGGGCGGCTGGTGTCTCCACATTGTTATTAAAGCACTATCTATATGCTTGAAAGGCTGTGTGAGCTATTTGACTCACCCACTTAAACACTGAGAATCTGAGTTGCCTCAATCAAAATTATAATTGGCTGAATCAGATGGCTGCTTTGGTGTGGATGGTGGCTGCTAGGAGAGAGTATCAGTATTTTTAAGCGGACAATAGAGCTACAATTTCTATGGATTTATCGCACAATATGTAAAAAAAAAAAAAAAAAAAGGAAATATTTTTGTGAATTTCTTGAACTATATCACAGGCATCCCTCATCCTGACACATTTGTAATCAAGTCTTGCACCCCCCCAACTCTTAAGGACCCCTCGAGTTTAGATTCTTGATCCTGCCCATACCCTTGGGTTCAGTTGCCGTGGTGACTCGTTCACATTTCCTCCTGAGGAATGAAAACAAGCTCATTTAGTCTCTCATCTCCCGGCTCTGCATTCCTGCAGCTGTTCAATATGACGCCACACACATGTTAAATCACACATCTGCTCACACACACACACACACACACACACACACACCTTGGAGTACCATTTATGTGTAGCCTGGGGCAGATGATCCATGGGATTGACTCTGATGCAGGCACATGAGGAAGAGGGAGAATAAAGCTTGGCCTCAGTATCAGCAAACACTGTACACTAGACTCTATTGGAAAGCTTCAACAGGTCTTTCACACCAAAACCAGCCTAATCCCTTGAAGACAGACACATTTTGAGGAAGTGAACCATTAGGGTTGACCCTGACAGGTTTCAGTGTAACACAGGACAAACTATCTATGTATCATTCCACTTAGACATAGAATAGTTGTGGCTATGCTTAGTTATTATGCTTATTTTTTTCAGTCTGCCCAGTAAGTTAATCAAATTGTCAGATCAGGCAAAAACCCCCAGTCTTTAAGATGCAGACTTAAAGGAATAGTTACAGTAATGCCCCAAAATACTACCCCAAAATGAAAATTCAGTCATCTGTCAATCAAACACAACAGAGCAGGTCCATCTCAGCCTTCTCCCAAACTTTTGAAGTCAATGGCAGGCCAGCTTCTTACATGTCCAAAAAATGCATAAAATATTAATTAAAGTTCTTGGAACAGCTAGAACCGCAATTGTTTTGTAGCCAAATGTGTACACAGCGGGTTCAGAAGTTCAATATTTATCTCATCATCTCCCATATTTCTGCTGTTAAAGACTCTGTTAACAAACTTTAATTTGACTGTCACAGAGTGACAACATAATGACTGTATTTTCATTTTGAGGGAAACTGTTCCTCTAATGTTGGGTGGAAACATTATATTCCTTGCTAAATGTAAGCAGAAAGCTTACAGAAAGCATCTCTTTGCTTTATGCCTGTTTTTGGGGAACATTACATAATCCCCTGTGTTCAGCACTTTTACAAATATACAACAATCGGGTTTATTAATGTATTTATTAGTTTATTACTCATAAAAATTCCTTATTAGGTTCACTTTTTTGCAAGAATTCATTTTATACAATGGATGGTATTTTCTTGTAGGTGCAAGCATTTTCAAGGCTTCTTTGTGAAGGCCATGTAACTGTGCGCATGTTTATTGCATGCTATAATGCTTTCATAAGGGATTATCGACCTAAGTATAAATATTTATGATTATGCATGTCACCTGATAATAAGGTTAATGATGCAGTGTAAGTAGTACCATAGTGTATTAGGGATTCTAACACCAGTGCCAAACAGACTCCAGTGTATGAAAGAAAAATGAGCCTCGTGCTGCATGGTGTATTACAGCTACCGAACTTACTGTCCTGTTCTGTATCACTGCAGATTATGAAGTACAACTGTCTTAAGTGGAATAATGTCTCATGAATATTAAAATGCACTATTGCTTGTCTGTGCAAACTCTAGGTAAAGTGACAAAAATTGCCTACTATTATCATTTCATCTTCAGTTAACATTACTGGAAATTGTGTGATATGATAACATAACTGTAAGAACGTATAAGCTTCATACAAGTTTTATTTTGCACAAAAGTTTGTGAAAGTCATGTCTAGTGTTTATTTGTAAGCAGTTTGGTAGCTGTAAAGTGCTATGCAGCCCTAAACACAAGTGCCTCTTCAATACATGGGATTCATTTTTGCACCAGCAATATGAATGCATCACGTCAACAATTTCTATAGTAAACCCCATTACAATGTGTCATGCATAATTATAAACATATATAATGATGTGTATAATGCCTTGTAAATGCATTATTGCACACAATGAAGATGCATTATGGACATGACCTCCAGGAAAAGGTTTCATTTGTGTTCTTTGGCCATAAGCCGACCTGCGTTGCCTTGCCTGCACCTCAGGGTATAATAATATTCACATAATTTACTTGATTCAGAATCTTTATTGGAGGCACAACGGATATATTTTAGAGCATTTTTACAAAGCCTGGTGTTGTTGTGGGAATGCCTGCCCTTTGTATTTAAAGTAGCTTGGGGGTGTCCATTAGAATGAAAAACAGAAAGTTAATGTGGAAGTCGCAGGCTGTAATATTGTTCCGCCGTCTGGCATTTTGAGGAAATGATTCCTTCTCAGATTGACTCTGTTCATTCAGTTTCTAAATGAATTACAGATAGAGTCAGTTTGGAGTAAGCCTTACAGTATATCCGCTGGTACAGCAAGTAGGTCTTTACACTATCATCATATAGTAATACATAATACTTCTTTAAACTGTAACCTGAAGCCCTGATATTTTTAAGTGGCACTGAAAATGACATTTTTATGGGACTGTATTGTTAACAAAAGCTTGTAATAAAATTTCAACAGCTTGGTCACGGTGTTTGAATTTTTGATGTGCAGTTCAATAGTGCTTAAGATGAAGACCAGCTCCCTCGTCCTTGGTGTCAATGGATGTGCGGCGCTGACACCTCGCTGTACTTCACGTTGCAACTTTCAAAGCCGGCCCTTTTGATTTTTTTCCGCCTCTCTGCCTTTCTTCAGAGAAAACCTAGAGAATAGATGAAAGATGTCATTGATGCTCCCGCCTTTATTTTGCTCTCAGATCTGAAGGATAATAATTGCATCTCCACAATACACCAGAAGAAATGCTGTAACACACTGGAAGACATGTGGTAAGGAAGTAATACCTGCTCTGATTTCAATTCTAAGCGTGTGCTTTCTGTTGAATGTTTGTGCTCTGTCAGTGTAAAGCAATTATGAGTGCATTAACAGGAAGGAACACTGCTGCTGACATTTACATTACTTGGATTGATATGGGTGACATGGGGTGCTGGGAATTGACTCCTCTGGACTCTATCAGTCTTGCGGGCCACGCCAACGGGGGTTCAATTAAACGCCTCACCTCAATGACATTCAGGACATGTTTGCGCGAGATACCGCTCTGCGCACATTTCACCTGGACACAGAATAATTATCCAGATTCCTATCCATACTGGAGGTAATGTCACTCTCATTCATCACAGTGCTGAGCGCTTGGCTTTATTGAAAATCACGTGCTTCAGCTCCAAGTATTGAAAGCCCTTTGGAGGACCTCACTGAAATAGCATGTCCATATTCAGCTGTTAATCCCTCAGGCTTCTGTGAAATATTCATTGGCAGGTCTATTTGTTCACAGATCTTCATCTGTTCCATTGTAGCGGCTGAGCATCATCCATCACACACCGCTTACACAATTTAAGACTGTTACTAATGAGCTTAACTATGAGTCAAAATGGAAACATTTTTTCTCATTGCCCCATAGCTCAGTGGAGAGCCTTTGATTAACACAATGTGACAATGAAGCACGCCCATGCAAAAACACATACACATCACATGCACACATGCTTCCGCAGGCACACACACATACACATACACATATATAACCGCACACACACACACACACACACACACACACACACACACACACACACACACACACACACTTGGTGAAACTCACTATAGAGAAATCCTCCCATCAGTTCCCTCAGGATAAGTTTGGAAGTGCTGATGTTGATTAGCATAGCTTTGAGTGAGCCAACCCTTTGTCATGCATTTGCCACGATGAATCAAGTTCAACATCTGCAGCCACCGGGCTGTCACCACACAAAGATTTGCCACAGATGAAGCTGATTTGCATATCAAACCAAAGGACCCCATGTGCCACAACCTCCTCATTTGCTGTGAAAAATATGCCCACACCTGCTACAAAATGATCAATATGGCCATCACGACCATCGTCATTTATTTATAGTTTGAAGGCACAACCGTCGATGACAAGTGAAAGAATTGTTTTAAGGGCAAATATTCTGGATTATTGGTTAGCAGGACTAGCTCAATTAGCTGCAAGTGCTCTCAGCAGTGGTCTTGATTACCACATTAATTCACCATCAGCACAAGGAAGGTTAATGTTCGTTTCCTTTAAAGCACTTTTTGTAGATGTGGCACGTTAAATTATTCAGAGGAAGAAGTGTACGTAACTGATGCTATTTTGTGTTTTTTCTAACTGGGCCCCATGAATAATTAACAAAGAAGACCGAATATATTGCACAATTAAATCTGAGCTGTTTAATCAATCCTCTCTTGCCTGGATGAAGAAAGTGTTCATATATTTTATTTTATTTTATATCCTGTGCTTTATTGATATTTTTGTGCAGTGGTTGCTTCTGTTTGTTTACCTCAGTTAGAACCTCTGTCCCCGCTGATATCAATCTGCTAACTTCCACTGTGTGTTTTATCTAGTTTAGTTGACTGTATAGAATTCAACACTCAGATGGTACTGTACTTTTATACTGACTAGAGGTACAGTCTGTTCTTGTCCAGCTGTCTCACAGTGGTGGAATATGAGATTAACAAGGAGCCATTACACAGCCTTTGTTTGACATACATCATTGGATATTACCATCCACATGCTGTCATGGCATGAGGCTTTAAGTCAGAACTCCTACATGCAAAGTCTATTTTCTTCCTGCATATCACCTCTAAAATGCAGAGCTGTCACATTGATATTGTTGGCAGCAATGAATGGAGTCATTGCAAACTGTTCAAGTCCTTTTGGTATGAAGTTATTTTGACGCACTCGCTTGCGAATTGTGAATACAGGTGGCTGCGAACCTGTGTGTGCTAACAAGATGCAGCATAAATAAAGAACAGAGTCGTATCAGCTGCAGCAGATGCAGAAAAGTAATTGAGTCCTTTGATGGACCACGGTCAGAGACGATTTGTTATTTGCTTGTTAATCAGGACTGGCCAGGATAGATGCAATCTACATTAACAGGAAGCACACTAGATCCAAGGTCTAACCTGGGTGAGACAAGAGAATAAAGACAGGGCTAAGATTAGCTTCCAATTATCTAAGCTGTAGCCCACCAACATAGACAGTGCAGTCCTCAAGCTCTGTCTCAACTCAATTAGGAAAGGGAGTCAACAAAGATCTGGCTGAACTCAATATCATTTTGTAATTAGATACGCATGGAATCATTTTTCTAATGTCCCATTCATCACTGAATTTATTAAATTACTTTGATTAATGGTGAAGTTAGTTATAACATAATGAACGCTTAAGGTCATATAAGTTCACAGGATTCAATATAATATGGTGGAAAAGTCAAGTCAATTAGCGAGACCATTTTTTCCTTTGGCTGGGCCATTTTGCCCATTGCCACAATCCTGCAGGGAATAACTATGGTTAATGTAAATGAGCACGATACGTTATGCATCTTGGAGTTCAGGGCTGTTATGGCAAGGACTCAAAAATAACTACAGTTGTGGGCGCCGACTTACTATAGGAATCAGATATGAGAAATTAATTTCGATGGTGTCCACTGGGGTTTATGGAAAATAGCACAGGAATCTTCCAATGTATATCTAGTCTCATTTATTGGGGTTCATTAGCTGCAACATCCCAACAAATATGAGGGTTCAGCATCTTAATATGCTGCACACGTGGCTATGTACACCTACACACATCCATACAGTTGTAAACACACAAGCACATGCACACACCTTTGCCAAATTATGTGAATACATTGCCACATTGCCAGGATCTCTCTAAAGGGTCATTTGTGCACATTGTACAGGATACAGGCAGATATAATGATGCTGTTCTCTCTCTCTCTCCCCCTCTCTGTTTTGCACATACACACAAAGTTAGCCCGTCATCATCACAGGTTGTAAACACTAAGCACCTTGCTGATCACAATCAGAGTGATAGGGGTATGTCGGTGGGAGCGGTGAGACCTTCCAGTCACAGGTGGCGCAGCTCAGGGAAACATAACACAGGAGACCGAGTCTGACCTGAGGGACCAGCAAGTCAGCCGACATGAGAAAAACAAGCCCAGTGGTCTTAACAAGGGTGTTTTGGTTGTAACATTCAAACAGGGAGTGGGAGCGGTGCTACAGCCAGGGTGTGGGGGCTGTATGGGGGATGGAGTGTGGAAAAAAGAGGGGAAATATGGCAGGAGGAGGGAGGGAGAGATTTGGGTTCAGGCTGTTGTTGGCGTATTGAGTGTTGCTGAGTGAACTGAGTGTTGTGCCTCATTCGACACGCTTCTTTAACATTGATGTGATGCAATAATCCTGTCCCTGGGAATACCTGGGGACACGAGTGATTCATTAAGCCACATCCACACATGCACACACATATACAATTACATATTTAAAAAAAAAAAAAAAAAAAGCTACTTATGCACACATGATCTTGGCCCAGCTTACGCATGCATTCATGTTTGGACACACAAAACACACGTGCACACAAAACACACACTTGAGAAACCCTGCAAGAAGGAGAAGAATCAGCGGATGGAGACAAGTTGCATTTATCTTCTGCATGCCAGGCTGCTGCGTGTGTGGGTGCGTTAGTCCCCTTGGATGAGCACACACGACTGAGGATGCAGCTGGGAGCATGAGTTCTGACCGAGAGGAGTATGACATGGTCTGTCAGAAAGCTGTGACCCTAATTGTTGACCTCTGCCTGCACAACAGTGCGCTACTTGATCAAGATACCTGTCAGGATTTCCTCTTCCTGCTGTCCAGCCAGAGCTCTGATCATAAAGAACCAGGTAAGGACTGTCATTAACTCCTGATCTGCACTGAAAGGAATACAGCAGCTTTCCTGATGTGCCCTGTGAGTCTCTGTTGCTTGTGCTTTGCTTGGAAGTGAATGGATTTTAGAGGATTATGTAAATCAGCGCTTAAGGTACAGAAAAACTTGCATGTCACTGTCAAGGGTAGCCACATTCTGCGTTCTTTTTTTTTTTTAAGGCTTTACATGTGTTTTCCATTCTCCTTTTTCTTTTTGCACATATACAGTCGCAGATGGTTGCCGAGACAGGGCTTAGTCTGAGCTCTCCATAAATATATCCTTAATGAGTTTTTGTGACCCCAAGGCAGACAGCACTAGGTATATAAAACAAACTCACACTGACCCTTCGGTTAGCTTCACGGAACCGAGCTCCTATACCATTAATAGATAAGCCTCTAGGCTGACTAATGCCAGCTGATGCTGTCTTGACCACTCATCCTTACCGTAAAAATGAAAACTGATGAGGGTAACACAAATAAGTCTTCTGTGAAATGTATGTTTTGATGCCTGGGTAGATAGCACTATATGAATTCATGGAAGTACCGCCACTAGTGCAAGTACAATCTACTCTATGCATCCACTCTTCCCAACAAAGTTTCCTTCTCCTGAAGCCTTTGACTTATTCATGATGGGTGATTTACATATCTGTTGCAGCCTTGTGCTTGTTGCTTTGACGCTTGCGGTGGGCTTCACCCTTATTGCATTTAAAGGAATAATCTCCATTAACAATGCACTGTTAATGGAGCAGCTCTGGGCTCTACCACATGTGTGTCTTCTAAGTTTGTGAAAAGTGAATTCCTGCTGTTGCAGAGCTGTTTGGCTAATATTGATGGAACTGTGTGAATGGAGAATCATATCTAAATTCTGTTTTGTGATTCATTTACAGTTTAACAGGATATAAACTGTACATTTATGGATGTTTGAGGCATTAAAACATTAAGGATTAAGAAAGTCAAACTTCATTTATTACCCACTGCAAAGAATTTTTAAAAGTTAGGGGTTGAAGATTGAAATGTTTCTGTGCACCGTTTGAAGGGAGCCAAATTATATTTTTAATGTGTCTATTTATACTCTAGTGAAGATATCTCACTGAGTCACTGAACATAGTATAATTTCAAATTGAGTTTAAGATACTAATGCAATAGTTCAACTGTTCAGTTTTACAGGACTTGCTGTATAATTTCACACTGATGATTTATTGTGTAGCACATGTCCATGTCTAGACAGAGATAATGGCACCACAATTAGAATAAAATAAGATATGGATTAATAGATTGCTTAGCTTTGTCTTAACTGAGCAGTGCTGTCTTGGTTCTGTCATCAGGTATGAAGGAAATAAGAGATATCAGTCATGCCTGCATTTTCAAGGATGGGTCCCCGTTCACAGAGTGCATGTCAAACCAATCCTGACCAAATCCTCTGTCACCTCACATCATCCTCAATGCAGGAATTGAACGTACATCACAGCGCCAGTGGCATCTACCACTGAGCTGTGGGGACATTAAATGCCATTGCATGTTATCTAGCCATCCATGTGAATCACTTCTGCCACATGGAGGCTAAACACAAGCTGCTTCTTATATTGTTGGATGATACAGTATGCAGGGTGGGGGGATGTAGCAAGTGTCTGCTTGTATGTGTGTATTTTCAATGGCATACATTGTTTAGACCTTGCAGATAGCAAACTGGTTGCTGCAGGAGCCACGCTCTCCCACGTGAGCCATACGACAGGGGATGTTATGGAAGGCGCTCATGTAAGCCCTCATTGAAATGTATTGACAGAGATGTATATTTTCATGTGTTTGAATCAAATATCCACTTTGTAGTCATCTATCTTTTTTATAATGCAAAGACCCACCTCTGTTTCTTATGGAATACTGTTTGCTGACAACTTTACTGTACCTCTGCTGCACCAGTATATCTATACCTATATCTATATACTGTTATTTTTTTTTCTTTTTCATTTCAGCTGTTGGGGAGTTCATGGGGAGAAGTTATTGTTTTCATTTGCACTATTTTCTCCTCTGTGACAATGCAAAAGAGCACTTTAGGTTTGCGAGCAGAGCGGTACATCTGCAGCTCCCAAGCTCGCAGCGGCACAGGCTTTTTACCAGGGTGAGATTTCTCACTGAACACCCCACTGTTAGCCGAGTATCCCTTCAAATTGATCATGATAAAATGGGAAGAACTAATTAGAAGTCCTGGGACTTTAATATCCCTCGCACTGATGTGGCTGAGAGATAAAACCCATTGTCTTTATTGAACAATTTGTTGAATCAGAGTTGGGCTGATTGTTCTTCCAATCAAGATTGTGTGTGTCACTGCCCGGGACCCACATGCTGCGCGTGAGAAGCAACACAGGACTTTTTTCAGCGAGATAAATGAGAGTTCAGATCAGCATCTCGCACTCTGCTGAGTGAACATTTCCCACTGATCAACTGCCTGCCTGAGATATTGATATTCACTTCAGAGTGTTAATACAGGCTACAAAACATGCCCCTCAGTCCTGTGTGGCTCCCAGTGGCAAGATGCACCTATAAATACACTCACTCACACACACACACACACACACATGCGCCTGTACAAACACGCCCTCATACTCATTACAAATTCCTCTTTCATTATCAGCTGCAGCTTCAGGTGTGTGGGCTTGAATTGACGAGGCTTATTTTGATCACATTATTTCTCGCACGCCCGTCTCATCTTGAGGTTTATTAAGCAAGACCTCTGGCTGGCAGAGGACATTAGCATCACCAGAGCATTCATTTAGTTCCTACTGGTTTGCTCCTGTTTCCCTGGTATTTGCAGGGGGGGGATGGATGGTGCATTGCAGGTTGAATCCAAAACAGCACAACAAGAACATCAAATTAACTGCCCTGTGGAGATTAGAACCCCAGCAGAACCAATGTGTGCCTTTCAATAATTCATACGCACTGTCTACGGCCTCTGTATTTTATTGATACATTTCACTGCAGACCACAAAAGGACATTCGCGTGCAGTCCTTTCCTGTTGTGAAAGATAACACGTGGATGAAAGCCCGGCTCGCTCTCACTTGTCATGGAAAGAGCGAAAGCCACTCCTCCAGGAGCTGTGACATTATCGCTGGTAATTGTGAGAATAATAAACACAATGTGTGCTCTTTTTTTTTTTTTTTTTTGCTGCAAAGCGGGCAAAAAGAGTCCCCAACCTGCAATGCTAACACAGAATTCTACACACTCTGATGTAGGTATTCCCACTCATCTGCCTTTAATCCTTTCTTTAGTCCTCAGTGCAAATAGACATTTATAAGGTTATTCAGTTCAAGGGTGGCTGGATGAAGCCCGGGGATGAAATCACATGGCTACTCCAGGGTTGGGTCACTAAGTAAGGACAGGAAAGAACAGGGACTGACCAAATGGACTGATTTTTCATTAAAATTAATGCACTAAAGACAAAAGTCAAACAGTGCGCTGAATACCAATCACTTCTTCTGTAAGCACTCTGTGAACTGCATTTTAAATCGCAACGCCTTCTTTTCTCCTCTCCTCTGGAGGCTCTCTCTGACTTTTTTTTTTTTTTTTTTTTTTGCCCCCCCTACAATTTAATTTTGAAGATCAATAGCTTCTGGAAGTCCCCGATGGTGCTGATTTCCTGGGTTGTTATCTTCTTTGTAGTTGAACAACCGCAATGCCATCATGAATGTAAATCCATCTGCATGAATGAATAATAAGGAACCTTGATGCTGGACACAATAGCACAGACAACCTCCGAGTGTGCCGCACTTCACATGAGTGTTTTACAGTCCGACACACTCAGACTAGCTCAGATGTGCTCCGGTTTTTCCAACAAAATAGATTACGGTCCTGAATGACAAAAGGGTTAGGGGGATGAATAATGTAGAAGTCTGCTGTGTCTTACGCAGCCCAGCGCACTGGGCAAAGCCTCCGCTGGGTTACTGAGCACTAACATTGGTTTATTGATTTAAGAATCAGGCCCCAGGCGAGCTCAGTGGTGGGAGCTTTACACAGCAGGGAGAGACACAACAAAGCAAGAGAGCATTCTTATTTTGCCATTTGCACCTGGAGTATAACACTGTATGACAATTTAGTATAGAAATACAGCGCTTGAGTGTTTATATTGTATTTAAGCATGCTCTAAGTGCAGTGTCCAAAAAAACCTGGACGTGAGTTAGTATTTTTCAGTTCCCCTAGGTCAATATTTTTATTTTTGAATTTTTTTTCTCTAATGTTTTTGATATATGCTGAAAACAAGATTCATGTTTAGGAAATCTAAGAGAGCTTAATATATGTTCTATGACATAAATTACACTCCTTAAAGGATTATGGAAGTTTGTTAAAGCATGTTATTTTTTGCAATATAAAGGTATATTGCTCACCTCTTAAAGCTGAAGATTTCAGTTCAGGCATCTCCCTGTTCACCTCACTGTCTTCTGCAAACCGAGTCAGTAGGAGCCTCTTAGTGGTGGATGATTACTTTACCTGTGTGGAACTCGCATGTCGCTGTTTATTTTGAAATTAGGGCTAATATTGGATATATTCTCAGACAAACACAAACCTGTGACTTTTTCTGTACAATGCACTGGTCATCATAAATTACACTCAAAATACGAGTGTCGAGAGGTGGCGACAGAGTCTGTAACCAATCTCCAACCATAACTACAAAAGCGCACAAAACTACTGGCACAGTATTATCACATGCGAATTATTCACATGATATCAATAGTTCATTTTTTAAATCATGATTATCGTTCATACTGGTATATTTTTGGGTGAATAAATTCCTATTATATCACGAAAAGTAACATGTACAGGCCAGTGGCTTTACCAGCTTCCATATTCCTTTGACCTCTTAACAGCAACATTTTAAGCTGTTATATGCTTTTAAAAAGTAAGTTGCTAAGAGGTGCTATACTGCAACTGGAGTGGCTGTCAGAATAAATACGTCAAGCATGTTAACTCACATTGTTGCCCTGCTGCTCCATGTGCTGCTCCAGAGCTGCATCTTGCTTTTTTCCCTCTGTTCCACTCATTTTTGACACAGTCACGACCACAACGGTCCAACATGAAGGAAGCTACTGTGGTCGAGGTTGGCAGTGTATCCATCAACGTATGATGTATCGCATTAGAAAAGGCTAATGGAAATGGCAAAGTTTGAAAAAACGTTCTCAATTTTCTAAAGTTGAGGACCTGAACTTGAACTTAGAGATGTTCTATGACAGGGGACAATCTGCATGACAATTTGCATAATGTAGTTAATAGAAACCTGCATTAATTCACAATCTCGTTTATCAAATTCTCTAAATGCACTTAAAACATGCAAAACATTTTGGATGGAAAGCCAGCTATTGTCGGAAAGAGACTAATGCCGGGTTCAGTTGCACTTAGACATCAGAAAGTTCTGGGTCATGACTCAGTATCTCTGAGTTCCAGTGAAATGAAAAAACACAGACAAACGCAGAGAAAACTCATGTCTGATGCGACAGTGTGCCACTTAGGCTCATTTCTTGACACTGTCAGTCAGGCTAGCAGCTTGCATACTGCACTCTAGAAACGTATATGAAGAAATCCTGTGCAAATTTCAATAGCAAAGATGTCACATTATTGTTTTTATAGTGATAAATTTAAAAAGCTATGTAGTCCAATCAAGTTTTATCATGAAAATTTGACGCAATGCGATTTTTGTTTAATCCACCATGCTGCTGTGACTTTCTTTCTCCTTTCTCAAAGCCTCTGTGGGTAAAAACTGCCCAAGGAACACATGTTGGAAGTAACTTTTGGGTTAGTCCATGAAACCCATCATGACCAGAGCGCTCTACATGTCAGGCTGCATGCAACAGAACACAAAGTGGCTCTAATTAGCCTCTGTTTTTTTTCTTCATTTGACTCCTTCCCAACCTGTCTCAAGCCTCGTCATGATCTCTAACGTAGCTCCGCCGTGTAGCTCCTCAGTGTTCAGCGGTGTCGACTTGCCTGGTGTACGTGTTTTGTCATCGTGGCTGTTGTGCCGTCTGTCATGCTGAAAGCTTTAGGGCCTCTGGGACTGACACTTCCTGCCACGCTCACCGGCTTGATGGTGCAGAAACACTTGCAGCCAGATGTGAGCCTGTACAGTTCATCACATAGATTAATGTGCAGTATCATTAAATGCAAGCAAACAAAAAAATATTGTTCCAGTGAACTCATACCCAAATAGTTTAATCATTATTTGCCAGCATGAACAACATTATGGAAATGTACAAGAATACATATGTTTTTTTGTTTTTCCTCTATCTCTTTTGTATCCAGAGGAGCTTAATACTATGGCAGTGTTCTTGGTGCTAAGCCAGAAAATATACCCCCATCCCCAGAAAATTACTGGCACTGTCGCAGCCATTTTTTTCATCTTTGACAATTGGTTCTCCACGGAGCCGTGCATTGGTTTGAGTATTTTCGCAGAAGTTGAGACAAACTTTTCTCTTTTCTTTTCTCCTCAGTCACTGGCTATGGTTGACAATCGTCATGATTCACTAATACAAGCCAATACTGTTGAAGTTCAGTGGCGTTCCCATTTGAGCTGGCACCACACTGACTTTCCATTGGAAACCTTATTGAGTTTCTCCACTTCACTGTGAGACGCTTTGGGTATCAATATGAAGCACGAAATGTAACCATCATCATCATCATTATTATTAGGCTATTATTATTCTTGATGGTAGTAGTAGAAGTAGCAGTAGTAGTAGTTGTAGTAGTAGTGGTAATACTGGGGCATTTTTTTGTGTCTTATTGCAACAAATGATCATAATATTCTTCTACTGTGTGGGATTTCAAAGGATTGTTGATGCCTGGTGCTGAGATCTCAGATCTCGCTTTATAGCCCCGCTCATTGTAATCTCAAGACACTCGACTGCTTACTCAAGACACTCAGCTGCTAAAAAATGAAAGGTAAAGCCACAGGCAAGAGGCTGTTGTTGCTACAACCAACTTCAAAAACTCAAAACCCTCATTCTCAAGTCATAGAAGTAAATAACAAAGCAGTGTTATTATGACAGCAAATTGTATTGTGATAAGTTATCTCTTCAAGAGGTGCTTCTGTCAGATCTCGGCTCTAAGTAGCTATCTTAATCTTGATTTCGTTGCGTGGGTCAGGGTGGGTGAGGAGATAGGCGGAACCCACAGAGACAACTTCAATCAGTGTTGTTGTATTTAGTTCTGCTCACCAACAGAGATCAACAAAGACCATAGATTAAGGAAATTCCTCTCTCAGATCCTCTAACACTGTTAAACACACTCAGCTTGTGTTATTTTGGAGTTATTCTGTGCTGAAGTGTCTTTTCTGATGCACCCCACTTGGCCTCAGCCAGCCTTGTCTATTTGTACCACAGTTAATTATTTTCTACACTTCACAGAATGGCTTTTGACATCCCCCAGAGAACCTGCCACGACAAAAAAACACTCAATAAATGAACATGATGCATAACCAACTGGCACCAATGATATGAAACTGAAATACACTGCCTGTGTCCTCAGTAGGTCCAGTTGCCTGTTTTTTTTTTTTTCTGTCGAGCGGTGTCTCTGCAGCAGGAAGCACCAGCAGATAGAGGTTCGTTGAAACAAAGCCGGGCTCAAATAGAGTCACTTTCCTCTTGATTTGTTTTTCTGAAGAATGCCAATTTAGTGCCGAGATGCTGGGAAGATTTGTGGCTTGTGATAAACAGCTCCAATATTTACCTCTGTGACTACGGGACATAGCAATCAGTCATAATCTGTATTCAGGTACGTCTTTTTCCACTGAAGTGACTCGACGCAGGACCTGCCACTTGTCTCCTTAGGTGGTGCTGCAGCACAAATACAAGAAATAACTTGGAGCTGGGCCGCCTCGCTTCTGAACTGTCTCGGGCCTAGATCTGTTGCACCCAGCACTCAGACGCTGTGGAGAAAGCTGCTCTCCTTCCTCAGACACATTTTGTGGCTGCATTATGGTCTGCTGCTGCTGCTGCTGGAGACATTGTTATCTCTTCCTCCTCTATGGTGAATTTCCTCCCACATGATTGCTGAATGTTGTTGCAAAAGAATGAGTCGAAACTGTGCTCTTTCCCGTAAATAGTGAAAAAGTGACACTAAAACCTGCTGTTTACATTGATATTTCAGTCCTCTTTTCCCCAGCTATTTATCCACAGGAATAAGAACAATTACACCACAAAAAAAAAAAAAAAAAAAAAAAAAAAAAAAAAGTTTGAGGGTGGATTTTCCCTTTTATTGCCCCTGGTATATGATAAGATTTTCCCTTTTATTGCCCCTGGTATATGATAAGTAAGTATGGGATAGAGCATAATGACTCTTTATCTTTGCTCTCTTTATCTGTGAAACAGTAATACACCCATATAATTCTATAAGCTGAAATTGAATCATTTCATATTTCAACTGCACACTAAATAAGGGGATAAAAATAATGTAAGTATAAGGCATTATTTCTAACTGAAAATGTAATGAAATAGCTGTGAAGGCAAACTATTTCGAGCTTCAGAGATGGACCAGAAACCATCTTTTGATATAAATTAATTGTTCCTATTCTGCACAGACATAAGGAAAACTGTCATATAGAGGTTAACCAAGTAAGCAACATCAGTCCAGTCCTCTCCTGCTGAACAGAGAGGTGTGAAATGTTACATCTGTGGCCTGTGGGAGGAGTGTGTGAGATGTTTTCTATCCAGCCTGTCAATACATTGGGGGCTAAACCTATGACAAGGTAATGAGGAGGAGGTTGAGTATGCATGCACTTTATTCACTAATTGGATAGAAATGTTGCATGAGCAAAAGTCTGTCACTTCTTAAAGGACAAACCAAGGGTGTAAATCTATATAATCTATATGCAAAGCTGTATTTTCAGCTAGTTTATACTACTGGCAAAACAACACTGCAGCCATATGACATCCCAGTCAGTGAAGGTACAGAACATGACATTTTGTTTTCCTCATTTTTTTCCCCCTTATGCATCTTATATATCAGTTGGAATCTATTATGCAATGTTTTCTCAAGCTTTTTTTTTTTTTTTTTTTTGAATAAATCCTATGTTCCAGTGAGCGACCAGAAAATGTGTTAGTCACAGTGCACCTAGAACATATGGTGCCGTAGGCCCTCCATCAGTTCAGACTTTATCATTCCAATTTCCTGGAATCTCTGCTGCTCGCTATATTTTGTGTTTTCACTTATACTGCCATTAACAATACCCTGAGGAAACATGACCCAAAAGAAGTACAATCAGGAAGATGGGGGGGAGGACAAATTGAATAACAACCTCATGACAAAAGACTAGAAGGCATAGCAAAGTGTTTGTATCTGTGCCCTTGTGTGTCTCTGTGTGTGTGTGTGTGCTCATGTAGTGTTGTGAGCATGTGTCATTTGTGAGGTTTCAATGCACTTGTAGGGTCATGCATTTGGCAAGAAACAAGACCTTCGAACAACGGGGTGATCATGTTTCATTAAACCGAAAGACAGAATTTGATTTTTTTCCCCCTCCTACCTCACACTGAATGGGAAGATGGAGTGGCAATTTGAGGTTTGCTGTGACATTTCATCCACTGATTATATTAGAGCCTTCTGCAAAGCAGCACCGCCTGCCCTAAAGTGATGTTATCTAAGCTGACAACAATTGATGGAATGACCTTACAGCTTGTCCACCAGCAGAAAATGGCTCCACGCGTTGATGGTGAGAAATAAGAGATGTAAAACAGCCAGGCAGCTCCGTTGCATTTTTTATCACTCATGTATCAGTGGGACAGTACTAGAGAGTGGTGCAGGGGGACCACAGAGGCTCCACAACTCACAGGCAAAAGTTCCAATGCGACATATCGCAGCAGAGACTGTGGGGAATGAATGAGTGACGTGCATGCAGGCACAAGGCACTCAGTCTGGGAGCTGCTTCCAGGATTAATCAACAGACAGAACAGATTTATGTGATATATTTCTTCTATCTGTTAGATGCAGTAATAAATACCGTATATAGCAATACTGAGTTCTCCTATAAGATTAAATGGTTGAAATCCATTCATTTTAAGGCAAAGAGACAGACAATGCCCTGAAACCAGCATGACAAACAGTTTTAGAAAATGGAACGAGTAGAAGTGGCACTTTTGTGAAATTATTCTAAAAACTGCGGCAACAGATTCATACGTAGGTGGGTGCGCTACTCAATGACAGGGCATGTTGTGCATGGCTGACCAACATGCGCTGTAACAGCCCTCTAATTTAACAGGCTGATGAGCACCATTGGTTTGAAAGTTTTCTCTTTCGTTTGCCGCTAAACCCTTATCCTCCTCTGTCCATTCTGGTTTGAATCTTTATCCAGTCCAAGACAGACCAAAAATGTAAATTCATGCATTTCCGTCAGAGTCCTTTTGCCACTTCTGCTTCAATTGAGAACAAAGCCACCGCAATTTCTGATCAGTGACATTGTTTCAGAACCTTTTGGATGTGATGAAAGAAAGAGGGGGTGGTGGTGGTGGGGTAGGGGGGCAGGTGGTGGTAGTAGCCATAAATGAAACTAATATCGTAGGGGCACTGGTTCCTACTTGTAGAAAATAGTTGTGCTGTAAATGGATCATCCATCATAGTTAGATTATGATTATAATTATAATATTAATCATACTCTATTTAATTACGCATATCTGTTATTGTCATTGGTATTGTAATATCTCAGTACTGAGCAGTGAGATGTAACCAATGCTCAATTAACATTTAAACAGGTAAAACATGTTGGGAGAGGGATAATAATAAGTCACCCTAATTTATGAGGTATTAGTAATGACCTGGTGGGTCACTTAAAGAAGTCTCTCTGTGTAAATAGGTTTTACAGATGGCAATGCATCCCCTGATAGATCATAGCCCCCTCTCTGTCAAGCTAATCCTCAGTCAAGCGTGTAATTAAGAACAGAAGAGGGTATGATGGGAATGTAATGCATACCTACGACATGACAGTGAGGCAGAAGCTTGTGCCATCTGCATGGCAGCCAGACCGCCGCTGTTACTGACAGAACACAGTCAATAATGCATCAGGTTTTGATGAAAACAGACGGAGAAACCATGCTTACCTGATGAAACAACCCCATCTCATCAATCTGTGTACAGAGAACACCACTTTACACTTTGAAATTGTGTGCAGTGCATACACCAAAGTCCAGTTTTGCATGCAGGTGATACATCAATCCTTGGTAAGCCGATGCATCCAAATACCATGTTAGCTCCTTACCTAACTTTAACCACCAAAACTACTTGGTTAAGGTTAGGGTTAGGGTTAGGAAATAATGGTTATGGTTAAAAACAAAACACCTGTCTTACTTAGTAGGTGGCTTGAACTGAGGGCTTTGATGGTCTACCACCACCCCAAACCCACTGCCTTACATGGTTTTAATCACTCCCTTTATTATGTCACATTACCAGTGGCTCTATTACATGGTTTGGTGTGCACTGGATTGGTGTAACTCAGTGGCGGTTCTGCCCATGTTGCCGCCCTGGGCGAAATTCCTGCCTTGCGAAATTCCCTACCTATTCATGCCCTTAAATGCCGACCGGTGCCGTGCCCACCCTGTCAGGTCTGCCGGATCTGACAGGTGAGCGGCGCACACAGACTGCCATATACCTTTCATTATAAATCAACTTTTGTTCATACGCGGCTGCAGCAGCACAGCGGACAATGACACTGACAACTTGGTTGATTATTGACTGCGCAATGCGGTCATTCGCCGGTAATCGCGGCATCAGGCGAGCCTACCTACTGGTTTACATATGCAACAATACATGTGTATTTGCTTAGACCCCAATATTAGAGGAGGGTGTTTTTTCAGGGCATTTTCAATGGAAAAAATATCGTCTTATACAGGGACGGTTTTTGCTATAGGCAGTGTGGGCAACCGCCCAGGGCGCAATCTACTTGGGGGCGCACAAGAAAAAAAAAATCACCAGTTTTCTAGACTACCGTATTGACCCACAATATGCCGCGGCACCATCAGTCGGCATCACGCGAGCCGGCCGCGGCACCGGCCGGTACCGCACCCACCCAGTCAGGTCTGCCGGATCTGACAGGTGAGCGGCCTGATGCCAGCTGGTGCCGCGGGGGTGGGGGGGTTGGAGTAGTAACATGAAAGGGTGCAAGCCAGTAATTTCGCCTAGGGCGGCAACATAGGCAGAACCACCACTGGTCTTATATTCAGATGAATACGGTTATAGAAAACTGCTTTGCAGCGCTGATGATTTTTTTTTTTTTTTTGCGCTCGTGCCGCCCCCCACATGACATGAAAAAATGCCGCCCCGGGCGGCTGCCCGGTTTGTCCGTGCCTAAAACCGCTACTGGTGTAACTGCATGCAAAAATGAACTTTGGTGTATGGAATGCAATCTGAAAGCTGAAGTTGTGTTATTTCTATGCAGATTGAGGAGACCACATTGTATTAAAAGAGCTGGAAAAACCTGTTTATATGCCCAATTTTGCCTGTGAGAAAAACATCTGCAAGTAGCCAGTGGTGTCACTGACCATAATTTACTTTGGGAACCCAACTGTCTTGAACCTCCCCCAGCAAAAATGCTCTGCAGAGAAGGCAGCCATCTCTCAGTGTAGAGATGGCTAGTTCAAATCCTCTGTCCCTTCTTCTCTTCAGTGTTTTGTGCTACTTTCCTCTAAAGAAGAAGAGTGCCTTCAACAAGAAGAATGACACGGTCCACCTCTGCCTGAGTCGTATGGGCTGTATAATGTTAAATGACCTCCACTCTGGATGTGACTCCTGCCTCGGTGCACCTCACGGCACAATGGCGTTGAGGCCGTGGGCTTCATGTCAGTATTGCGCCCCCGTCTCCACAGGAGCTGCAACGGCGGGTGAAGCCTGCTGATCTGCTTCATTTTACATTCACAGAGGCAGTTTTACTTTGATTGTAAACCTAAGCAAACACCCCCGCAGGCCAAAGATATTGCCTGCATAACATTACATAGACAACAAAACACTTGTAAAACACCTCAGCTTTATTAACTTCCTCGATATCTTCCCATCGCCTCAACCATGCTGGCCTGAGGCTGATTCTCATGTGACTCCGTTAACATAATGATACACTGGCAAATTTCAGTGCAGTTTTGGAGAAAATTTTGGCTGCAGTGGGCGATGAATACAAATGGCACCAAGCCAAATGAAAACAGTAGAGAATATGTGGTAAGGATAACTATTGAAGTACAACCTACACTGAGCCACAGAACCACTGATGATTGTCATACAAGAATTGTCATATAAGGCTTTGTCGATCTCAGTTTTTTCATTTCAGTGTCCATATGTTGGCAATACTTATTTGTTTAGTGATTTTTTCCACTGAATAAATACAAAGTGTATGGAAAGCTGTTGTTTCCCCTTGGGGCTTGCCATACACATGCAGCTACAGCCACTTACCTGTATACTGAATACTTGAACTCGACTTGATATGGCAGTTGAGTATAAAAAGCTCTTAATGACTATTAATAATGACAAAGGCAGACAGGATGCTGTCCAGAAAAGTTATGAAGATCAGTCGCTCAATCTAAGGAAAAACCTGAAAGTTTTATTCACTATGAAGTACAAATAATCAGAAACAGTAAATCTGCCCAGCACTGAAAAAAAAACAAACAACAACTGAAACCTGGAATGTGCGTTCCCTTGTCAAATTCAGTCAGTGTGCTGTCCCAAAGTGTTCCAGTGACAGCCCCATTTCCGCAGAATATTTCATTTGCATGAGCCTTGCTACTTCCACTTGCTTCATGCTGAAGTTACCAAGAGATATGAGTTGATATGAGTTATTACTGTTGTGGTCTGTACCGGGCACAGACCACACTTTATTAAAGATGCCAGCGCTGCTTATTTCTCTGATTTGTCTCTAATCAGCATAAACCTAGGTTCCTCTTCCAATGAGCTTGAAAACTGTGCTGTATCCCCTGTTCCTATTTTTTTTTTTTCAGAGTGATTATGATTTTGTATTTCTTAATTTATAATTTTTTTTCCCCCCATTGATAGCAGATTACACCCTCACCTTTTCAGCACATTGAGAATCCTGTCTGTCCTGTCCTGAGCCAGCTTTAAGCCCTATGATCTCTTTGATGTTATTCCTCATATGCAAATAACATCTAGTCCCTTAAATGTGCTGCCATCTCTCCTTGAAGAGATCTTGCTATTTGTTGCTATTATCCCAGGCTTTCCCTTTGTTGTGGAAAGCTCTCTTGTTCCTGGCTGTGTCCCTGATTGTTTCCAGCAGGCTATCATTCACCCTGAAAAACTCAACCTTGATCCTTTACATCCTAAAAACTACAGACCCATCTCCTGGCGTCTAGCTCTTGTCTTAAGTCCTTGAAAAAGAGGTTTCTGTGCAACTCGTAGACATGCTGGAAAAGAACAATAGATTTGATAAATTCCAATCTAGCTGTCATCTGCGACACTCAACTGAAACCTCTCTTCTTCCTGCTGGATAAGTGAGTGGGATTATCTGGAACTAACCGTGCTTGGTTCATATCGTATTTGTCACAGACAAAGCTCTGTTTCTGTAGGCATTTCTGCTTTATCATCAACTCTTCTTTTTATCAGCAGAGTGACTCAGGGGTCAGTTCTTGGTCTGGCTTTATTCGTGTGCTTTGCCAAGGCCAAATAATTCAGCACTTTGAAAATATCTCCAACCGCTGCTATGTAGTCAGTACACTGCTGTATCTCTCAGTGGATCTAGAAAATTGTTATTCAAGAATGCCTAATGCTTTCTTCTCATTGGTTCAGACAGCATAGCCAGCGGTTTTCAGCAGTGGATTGGTGTGATGGTTTCAAATGTCAAATCCACTTCTAAAAACTTTGGCATTTTTTTCTGTGCAAGAAAATGATGCACATTTATGCCTCAACTACTGCAATGCCTTGTTCACCAGCCTCTGCAACATATTGCACCATGTCTGGCCTTCATCCTCTGGCTCCTACAGAAGTATAGCATTGATTTTAAAATTCGTCTTATAACGTACAAGGCATTGCATGGATACCTCTGCAAGGTCCCTGAGCTCCTCAGTGTGGGGACTTTTAACTTTCCAAGACTCATACCCAAAAACCGAAGGAGCTCTTGTCATTGTGGGCCTTAGACTTGTGAATAACTTTCCTCAGAGTCTCAGGGAAGCCCAGCAGTCCATAATTTCAAACTGGATCCTATTGCTCATTTATTTTCATTGGTATTTTATTAATCGTATGTTATTACAGTTATATATTATGTTAATATAATATTATTATCTCATACTGTATGTGTATTTGTGTAGTGTTTTGTCCATGTCATTAATTTATGCCATCCATGGCATTATTTTATAGGTAAAAGTTTACTTACTTACTTAATAATGCTGTTGAAAGCTGGATCCCAGTTATCTCACTCCTGTATTACCACACCGTCACCACTTCATTTTGCCAAAACAGGTGTGCAGTTGAACTGGGCAGGTTCATAGAGAATGATTGATTTGATGATTGGATAAGTAAGAACTAAAACAAATGCAAAAATATAATTACGCCATATGATGAAGAATTATTTCACTCTGGGTTGGGTAATATAAGCCACTACTATTTCTCATCTGGTCATGCCAGCCCAGTCTCATGTTTTGTGTATACTTATATTATATTGATATTTAAATCTATGTGTATTTATGAGTACATTTCTATATGGCTAATATAGCCTATTTAAGGGTTACATATTTACATACTGTATGCTGTTCTTATATTTATATATGATAAACATATTCATCGGACTCCCTCAGTTTATTTGAATCTTAGTGCGTACACATGCACGGGATGTCTTCATCAGTTTACCCCTCTTTCATTATTAACGGTCAGTTTCTTTATGATATGCATCCAGCTGCCCAAAGCAAGTGTTTTATCTAAACTGCACCCTCTTATCAGCATCATCGCCAAGTGGGGCTACAGCAGGGAAGAGCATCTGATCCACCCTGATGATTTAACCGATTTCCCCAGATGAAACTCGGGGATGTGCATTTTTCTGCCCGCAGAAAGTGATAATTAAAAACATAAACATGAAATCCAAAGTTTAGACTAAAATGAGAGCAAGCAGTCTGTTGGGAGAAAGACTGGATTCACCCTCATCAGGCCTTTTGACTGTTTTATCAGCCTGGTAAACAGTTTACTAACGTCACATTGTACGGACTTTGGGTATTGAGGTTCAAATATTTCAAACGGTTGTCTCTTGATGCCATTTTGAGATGCCAGGGTTTAAGTTGCCTAGTTTAGCTTCAAGCAAAGTTATGTTTTAACAGCTGTGCGAGGATTAAGGTGGAGCTTTTTGCCAGCATAATGTTGCCACTGATTGAATCTCATTTTCCTCAAATGGATTTACTGCAGGCTCTCTGCACTCTAAAAACACCCATCACACAGCCAGGTATCCCCATTACAACAAGCTCTACATGGTAATGAACCTGTCTCTGGCATCCTATACAGTGCAGTGTAATATACCTCGGGTGGCCCTATAGCCATGGCCCACTGGAAATTGGCCAAGACTCAAGTGTTAGCGTTGGAGAGCTGCCCCGCATTCAGAGTGGGGCAGGTCAGTGTGAGGGCGCAGCAATGGAAACACTCTGCTCACACCACTAGAAAAAGACGTCCTGTAATATCCGGTCCCTACCTGCCCACTGATCAGACACTGATATATCCCTCTGTGGCTTGGCAGCACTATTTACCTGTAGTGCTGCATCAGGATGAGCATGAAGACGAAAAGCAATATCAATCAGCCTTTATCCCTGAGTTTTAGACTTTATTGGCAAAAATAAAGTGATTTCTCATCGCCCAATTAAATTATTCACCTCAGTTAAAACCTCGATTTGAAAATGCAATTATTCCATCATACATTAAACTGTTTACAGGCAGGGGGTTTTACACACTGCAATTAGATGCACTGACATGATCAAAGGAGGACTGTAAGCAAGGCAACACTTATCCTTTGTGTTTTCTTCTGACTAAAAATAGAAGCATGCGAGATAGAGATGAGTAAGGTCACAGTCAGAGACTGCAGCAGCACTACAGCAGTCACCGAGTGTGTCACACTAAAACAGGAATTCAACTTGCTTATGCAGAAAACTCCCAATCTAGTGATTTTTCAGGTTATCCAGGTGATTCAAGAAACAGAGGTTGCCTCTTCATGTGGCTTTGTTTGCTCCTGTTCAATTAAGAGGACCTTTATTGTAATTGGGTGCCCTAGGGAATCGTGATAAGCAGACCTATAAATGCAGGGTTACCTTATATTGATTTGCACGTTGTGCAGATTCACATGAGGTGAGCATGTGCTGAAAATAGATAAATTCTACAGCGATGAAGAGACACCAAAGAGGGAAAAAAAGGACTTGAGCATAAAACATTTCCCATTCCTTCTTTTTTTTATCAGCAGAGGAATTCCTCCATTCGAATTCACTCTTATCATGCTCTTTCCTGTTAATCTCTGTTCTCCTCTGGACCTCTTGAGTCCACCCTTACTTAACTCTATCCTCTATCTTCTCTTCCTTTCTGAGGTAACACCACCAGGCCAGCGTTGCCGATGCATGGAAGGATTTCCAAAGGCTATATTAAATCTCCCCAACGGTGTCATGAATACCTGAGTGGATTTCGATTTTGATTTGTATTCTCAAAGCCTTGGTCCCTGAAGAACATACACCTACAGCCTGAGCTCACTTCCCTTTGAACTCTACTTACATTTCCCCGCTGGGCTGCTGGCCATAAGCAGATCCAATGTGTTGTTTGTAGCTAAGAGGACAAGGGGCTGCTGATGTATGGTTCATTAGAAAGATGAATTGCGCTGAGTGTATCCCCTCTGAGGCTTGACCCTGCTGGATGTGGCAGAGCTTTTCTTGAGACTGTGTGAGGATTCAGGCCATTGCCTTCTCCAAGTTCACTAGACACCAGGCATGGTGTCAACTCTTGACAAAAATGAAAAGTGCACCTAGTTTACTTTTCAAAAGCTATTAAACTAAACAATTGTCAAAGACTAATAAAAATCATACTGACAGTGGTGACTGTAACATTTAAGACATTTAAAAACTAGTATTATTTCATCCCCAGTGAATGATGCAGGCTGTCCTCGGGCTGCTCTATAACAAAATGTACCATTCCTCCAAATTTCATAAAAAGCAAACAGGTGGCATCGGAGTTATGGCTCTTGAAAGTTTGAAGTTTCAGCCTTAATTGATAGCATACTTGTCTGGCCAATTAATATAAAAACAAACAAACAAACTAATAAACTTAATTAAATCAAGTTTAATAGCACTTGAGCGTCATCTGAAAGGGTTTCATGGTGCCACAACAAAGGAAAACTTCCACAAAAAAAGGAAAAAAAAGAAACCTTGGGTGGGTTAGTGAAAGGTGGTCCAGCAAGCAGTGGCTTCTGAGAGCTGGGAAACATTACTGAACTTTAATAACATGCACAGAATTAATGACTCAATTTGGCAAAGTGAAATGTACTTGCACACTGAGGCAGGACAAGGGCAATTGCATGCAAGAAGAAGAGGTTGTGGGCACATCCTATTATATTTTTTATCCCATGCACGCCCTGATTCAGCACCAACCGCACTGTAAAGTTCGCTGATGACACGACAGTGGTGGGTCTCATCAGCAACGGCAATGAAACAGCATGCATGACGGAGGAAGAGCAGCTGACAGGGCGGTGTAAGTGCCATAACCTCTTGCTCCGTGTCGACAAAACTAAGATGGTCATCGACTTCAGGAGGGACCATATACAACACTCCCCACTGAGCATCAATGGTGCTGCTGACCCTTTCCACAGCACTTGGGTGCATTTGGTGGACGACCTGAGCTCAAACATCAACACCACTGCCATCATAAAGAAGGGCCAACAGCGGCTCCACCCTCTTTGAAGAATAGAGAAGGCAAGGCCCCTACCTCCGGCCCTCATCACCTTTTACAGTGGGCCCATTGAAGGCGTCTTAAGCCACTGCATCACTGCAAAGTTTCTGAACATAAAACAACCGGACAGGATGGTGAAGACAGCTGGGAACATCATTGGCACCCCTCTCCTCCACACTAGACACTTTCAGATTTGGACTGACTTTGCAATACTTAAATCTTTTAAATCCACTGCCACTTTTTAGAATTCTTAAAGGAGCGCTTCAAAGTTTTGGGCAAAATACCCTTTTTTTTTCAACCTTTCCCAGCCTGAGACAAAATGCTCGATACCATTTTCACCTCTGCGTCCAGTGGGTTGGTTCCTATGGGTAGCATTTTGTGTTAGCTTAGCATAAAGCCTAGCTATGGCAGAGTGAAAAAATAAACCCTACAGCGTTTTATTTTCACAATGTATCATGGAGGGTTTTTTTTTTTTAATACTAGAGAAGAGACTAGAGGTTAGATGATTGGAACTATACGCACTGTACTCCTTTAATCATACTCTTACTGTTATTTTATTTTACGATATATTATTTTACTATATCTAATCTCTCATTGGTTGACCATCAACAGATGGAAATTAGCAACATGAATGAACAGGTGGGCAAAGACCGGGAAACAGGTCAAGTTGAATGAAGCCCAAGCCAGTGCTAGCTCAAAATAAGATGGAACTCTGCAAATATCAACAAATGTGTGAAGAACACAGGGTTTAAGGGAACTATTTTCATACAGGTCGAGCACATGGCCATGATAATTTGGTTGCGCACAGTCCAAATTTTGCCTGCCTGCCCTGATCTGGTAATTTCACCCCTTGCCTGCGCCAGAATGGGAGAGTGTCAATACAAATCTGCATGTATAGTGTCATTTTGTTGCCTAAAATATGACTGAGCCTCTGCCTCTTCAAACCACATCTTAGGGCAGATACAGGTGCTCTTGGCTAGTTTTCGTGACATAGACCACCCCCCTAAATCATGTGACCCTGTTTATGTATGCCTTGTTACATGTCACACTGACGTAAATTCTTACAA
This sequence comes from Myripristis murdjan, assembly GCF_902150065.1. Taxonomy (NCBI): domain Eukaryota; kingdom Metazoa; phylum Chordata; class Actinopteri; order Holocentriformes; family Holocentridae; genus Myripristis; species Myripristis murdjan. The sequence goes on along the minus strand of NC_043986.1, from coordinate 24,621,149 downwards.
GGGAATATTGCCAGTAAGGCAGAGTCTGTGCCAGGAGCCGATCCTTACCGGTATCTGTCATCCACAGCTGCTTGTAGGATATATGGAGGCCTTCTGTTTTTGTTGATTAAAGCCCTGTAGCCATCCAACGGCAGCAGGACTGGTATGTTGTTCCAGTCTGAAGCCAAGCTGATGGCTCTAGTGCACAATGCCATGCAATAGCGCATGCATTAATCCAATGTGGACAGATTACATCTCTCAGCACCAGGCTTTTGCAGAAGTAAACACACTTCTTTGCTTTGATGCATATCAGATTGGTTGTCTCAGTCAAAAATCGGTTGGCTGACTCACCCTGAGACACCACGGGGTCGTCTTCTTTCCAACAGGTTTTCCGGAGGTAGCACCTGAAGCATGGAGTTTTTATTTACAATGGAGAAAGGCTGACAGCGGCTACAAACAACACTGTGGTAGAGCAGGAACGTGGCTGTAAATGTTTGGGATCAATTTGATAGTGGCAGATTGGGAATCAAGTGTATGCTTGTGTGGGTGTGTGTCTTTTTGAGAAAACTCCACTGGTTCTGAGAAACTGGAAGAATTCTTGCAGTATTATTGTCAGTTTAAGCCGATACAATCATGTAAACAACATAAACAACCCATATTGCTTATTGACTGACAGTGTTGGTAACTGTCCTTCATGGAAACTTTGTTTGTAACAATTTGTTTTATTGGGACAATTTCCCACAATATCACATGAGCATAAATATTAACATACTAACCAGATTTACAAGAGAAACATGAATTCACTTTGCCTTTGGTAACATATTTTGGGTGTTGTATAACATTTGAGGTGCTGCATGTCTGTCTCCATGACAAGGTTTATGCATCTCTCATTGCTACTTTGGGTTAAATTTCAGCAATGCCACAAAAATGGTAAAATGCAATTGTCGTAAGATCCTTTGTGTCCTTTGTGTCCTTGTGTAGTAATGGTTGTTGTAGTGCAGCGATAAAAATTACCGCCAAGTTCACATAATCTCATCAAGAGATGCTATTCAGATAGACAACAGCAACAGGCAGAGGTGGCACACAAGGTCCACATAATAAAACTACGAGATACTGTTGTGGAAGATAAAATGCAGTCGTTTTAGGAAGAAGGACCTAAGCCATGATGACACCAATCCTCAGACACAAATTTGATTTTCCATATTACTTAAAAATATATAACAGTTGACTTTTTTGACAGGGGCACTTCTAACAGTACTGAGTGCAGTTTTCTGAATGCAGTTTTGATAGCACAAAGAGAAACCATATTGAAACAGTTCAGATAAGTTTTTCTTAGACAGGTAATCAGTGTGTTGGCTGGCTACAATCCCTGTGAGTATATTGGAAAGCAGGGAGGTTTTAGATCAGCCCGTATTGAAAAACTTCTGGAACAAATTTGTTTTTTGAGGTGTGACTCACAGCTGTTCTGAAAGCAAGAAAAGCAAAAAATAAAATAAGCAAATTGCTAATGTTAAAGTTCCCCTCCAGCCATTTATTAAGGCTCTAAAAATAATATCTGAGCATCAATATTACGTATTTATACTTTTTCCCCTTACTACCTTAAAATGGTTTAAATAAAATTTTAAATTTTGCCCTCAGTAAATATGCACGGATCTATAAATGCACACTTTGTCTCCGCCCACCTCCCTGCCTGCTCGTGCACTGGCTTCTAACCAGAGTTCCGTTCATGAAATGTGAAGTATCGTCCACGGCACTAGTGAAAATCATGCCATATTTGAAAACCTAACCAGGAAAAAAAATTCCTCGTAGTTACACTAGTATTGTTCACATGAAGCAGCTATTTTGAGTTGATCTGGTTGATCTTCTGAAAATACAAAGCTCATGTGGATCAGCTCGTGTACACAGAACCAGGAAGTCCCACTCATGAAAACTGTTGTTTGTTAATCCAACCCAAAAAAACCCCAAAAATTTTTCAGCACAAAAAATAATGGGACAGCTCTGAATACACTGACAGCAACCGGTGGGGCTGGTAGTAATGATATGCCAAGCCGCTCCCCGTCAGCTGAAGGTCAGTATAGTCATGGTTTCAGGACATTTTAGTGACATAAACATATTTTCTGTGGAAGGGGGCAAACACTGAGGGTCCAAAAGTTAGAATAAGTTCTTTGAAATATTTTGCAAGGAGAGACTCAAGTATGCTTGCTGCAGGTATAGAGGTGGGCGCCAACTTGGATAGACTGTCTACAGGGGAAATAATGTGCACCTTAAGAGTAGGGAAACATCCTGAGAAACCCAAAGTGAGCTATCCAAAGCGTGGACTGCACCCTGACTGGAAAACATACCATCGATCTTATCTCTGAGAAGACTGATCGCACAAGTGAAAAAAATAAACTGTTGGTGGACAGGCTTGAGCCATTACTTGAAGAATGTTCTTGAGTGAGTTTTCCCATGATGTAAAAAAGAAATTTCGGGTTGCTATTGTTGGCACTGAATAGCCGAGAGAAATATGCAGTTTTGGCTTCTGACAGTGTGTTTATAATTCAGTAGGCTATTACTCAAAGCAAGACGGAGAACTTTAAGTCTGGGTGAGCACAAATTACATTCTAGTTTTCTGGAGGCTAGTGCTCATCAGTGGTAGCAAAAAATTTGACCTTTAATTATAGTAACCCCATTAGGCCAATCAGTGTAATGTGTAAAAAGAGGCTGATTTGTAAGTTTCATCAGTAAGACGTATGGCGCAAAAGTTGGGACCTTTCAGCGGTTAAAATTTGACCTTTAATTATAGCACCTCCATCAGGCCAATTAGGGTATTTTTTTGGTAAATGCTAGAAAAGTGCCAAAAATACATCACCCTTCAAGTTTCATCAAACTCACACCAACTGATGTGTGAGATATTGCAATTGAAAAATGTTGACCTTTGTCCTGATTGAGCCAAACAATAGAATGTGCAAATATAGCAAGTTTTGGGCCAAATGGACTCAACGGTGTAAGAATCAGGGCTTTTCTACGATCAAAAAATTAACCTTTACTTTTAGCACCCCCTTCTGGCCAGTTATTGATTTTCTTTTTTTTTTTTTTTTTTATTTCCAAGAAGTAAATGTAAAAAGGCAATATCCCTTCAAACTTTGTGAAAATGGGATCAGCAGTGTTATTTCAGTAAAAAAATGTTTAACCTTTAATTTTTTCACCCTCTTTACGCCAATCAGTGTAATATGTTAAAAATTCAGATTACATTGTCAGGATGCATTATACATTTAATCAAGTGGAAGACATTTATTTTTCTCATTATGGGCTCTTGGATATGCTAAGAGGACCACTGCACTCAGCTAAATACTGATGTTTGTTTGGCTACCAGTCACCACATCTCTAGCTGAGGCGTCACTATCACTCTGCTTTAACCAATCTTTGCCTCGCCAAGAGCCTGTCCCGCCACTGTCAGCCCGTTGTCATACTGTCGTCTTCTTTAAACCAATCTGTCATGGACAATTAATGCTTGCTTTACGGGACATGTCAGTGTATGCTATCTGCACCAGCTACATCACAAAGAGTGGAAACAGTTGCAGTGCCTCTAGATTATGGGTAGACATATTATTGTGGTTAGTTTACATATGCTTGAATTATTAAAAGAAAGGACAGCACATTAAATTAAAATCACAGTCATTTGTGATTTTTCCCTCAACTGATCCCGTGTTGACTTCACACCGACACGTCCAGACAAACTGGTTACTGATATAAGTCTTGCTGTGGTTCATCTGTTACACCAGTGACTAATGCTATCACTTTTTCACTCATTCCACATCATGCTCGTCATAATGGTCTGTGTGTGCTTTGCAAACAGAGCCAGAATGATAGAACAGACCAGAGAGCTGTCCTAGGTGCTTAAATGATACATGAATCAAGGACAAGCCAACATATTGCAGTCTCATGCAAGACCTTTATAACATTCTGCAGGAGTGTTTTGTAGTGATGTATTATGCATTAGCCAACAGTTAGCGCAGGATGCAGTGGATGTGTGCCATTCATCTGATACAGGACAATCGTTTTGGGATGGCAATTTTGAACACTTGCCAGCCACACCATTTCATATATACATGCTGTGCTTCAAATCTGATCAATTTCCTTTTATTCTGGAAGTGTTGTTGCACAACTGATTGATTTCAAGGTGTCTCCCCTAAGCCTCTGGTCAGAGTCGCACCCTCTGCAGACCACAGGCTGTTGAGGAACTGATGCTAATCTAGATAGAGGGAAGACTGGGGTTGCTCTCTCTTCCCCCCCTTCTCTCTCTCTCTGTCGCTGGTGAAGATTGTACTGATTGTGCCGCAATATCGCATGACCATGGTCAGAACTGCAGAGTGAGGCGCAATTTCTCCCAAGCTTATTAAATCAATGTTGTGTGCCCATTGCAGCAATGTGTGGCTATACATGCGTTCACATTACAGCAGCTTAACACCAGCTCCCTGACACGGAACAAAGCGGATGCTTGCATGTGTTGCTCATCAGAAAAGACTCTTTTGATCCATCCTGATGCATTTGCCTAATCTCATTCTATGCAGAAATAAAAAAACTCTTTGGACGTGCTATCTGGACATCTATTCAAAGAAAAGCTTTGATATTTATGAGGATACCCTCATCAATATTCATGCCCCTAAACTTATGCATGTTTCCTTTGTTTTGCTGCATTGCCCATATATTTAGGTATCAAGCAAATATTCCCTAAGTGGGTTTGTATTTTTCTCTCTGGTCCCTAACTGCACATGCATTCTCCACACTGCTCTCCGCGACAGAAGTTGAAGTGGCTTGCGGGTGTTTTAGCACAACAGGGTTGAAGTGAGAGGCTATTGAGCTTGTGTGACTGTTCTCTGGGCTGAGTGAGGGATCTGCCCCTAGACATTTGCACTACAGTATCCTGCTGACTTGCTTGCTCACACTGCCATAGAAACAGGGTTCCCGAGTGCAGTAGAAGCTCATTCCGTTTAGGAGCAAGCAAGGGAGAGGATCGGGGAGGAGAGAGTGAGCAGAAAAAGAGATACAGAGAGAGAGAGAGGGAGGGAGGGAGAGAGAGTGAGGGATCAAGGGAGGAAAGTGAGAAACACTGTTACTGGTGAGTACACTCTGTCACAGTAGTTAAAATCAGTGTTTAAAATCGGATGCTTTCAGCTTCTTCATCCTTTGTGGCATTTTTTTTTGGTTCATGATTGATTTCTTTTCTTTTCTTTCTTTTCTTTTTTTTTTTTTTCTTTTTGGTCATGATTGATTTCTCCAGCTTGATTTCACTGCTGGTGAGGTGCTGTGAAACAGGTTGCACGTTGTCAGTTTGCAAGGGGGATGAGAGAGACAGGGTGAGAGCTGCCTGAGCAGCGCATGGTGCTTGGCTTTTCAGATGCAGAGCAGCTGAGGCTTTTATTTATTTTGCTGTTCATTATTCTGTTCAAACCATTTAAATGATCGCCTTTGTCTAATAGCGGATGTTTACTTTTGAATAATGCATGCCAACATAATTCCAACTCGCCTGCTTCTCTTCTCCAGCAGTCTCTTTGACTGTATCATACTCTTTTTCTATCATTTATGAAGCACCACGTTAATATTTGATTAGCATGGATGTCTGCCGCTGCACTTTTTCCGCCTCTATCTCACATACTTCTGCCCATGCTTTTTTTTTTATTGCTCTGTGAACCATGGCTATATATTGACTTGTCCTTTCCACAGCATTTTTCATTTATTGACCGGCTGAGCTAATGCTCAGTGTTCAGTGCTCCACCTGTGTGATAGAGGTGAAGAGACCTGCTCAGCTGCATAGCGTAAAATGTTAAGTCAGGTCACAGCTGTGCTGGTGTGTCTGCCTGCTAGTGTTTCCACATGTGCTTGTGTCACTTGTTTTATTTGTTAAATTTAGACTGATTTTTTTTTCCTCTCTTGGTGAGTTTGATCATCGCGCGACATGACACTTTGATGAAGGGCCAGTGCCGCGGGGCTAATAGGAAAAAGATAGACCAGGATGCCCTGTGCTTCATGTCAGCCTGAGTGTGAGGAAACAGTGTCTGCCACCTTGTCAGTTATGATTTAAGGTTCAAGGAAATATGCTGCTAATTTTAGACAAAGAGTAAAGATTTCTGCCATGGATGGTGTTTATAACAAAACAAAACACCTGCTGCATAAAAGATATAATGTCATGGCCTGTTATGTTGTTTTGATGTTAGTGTTAATCCTGTCAGAGTGCTTGTGTGCGTCTCTGCGGTTCACTTGGATCCCCTGCCTCCCTTCACCTGTTCCTACAGTGCAGTTATATTCTGTCTGTTAGTCTCCCACCTGCAGCATCAGCCTCGGGAGAAAGCTGAATTGAACAAATCCAGCCAGGCTTATCAGTTTTATGCCATGCGTGGACCCTGGTGGCCCTTGCTGGCGGGCTGCGTGTGCGTTCATGGCATGGCATGTGGATGTGTGCAAATGTATAGAGTGGGTATGTGTGCTTGTGTGACTGGGTGCATGCGTGTGTGTGTGTGTGTGTGTGTGTGTGTGTGTGTGTGTGTAGTCAGCAGCACTGACATGATTGCGCCTGATTAGGGTGGCCACAGGGGTCCCTCGCTTTCTTTCTGAGAGGATTCAACTATTCTTCCTCTTTCTTTCCCTGCCCATGTGATGTGTTTTATGACTTCTTGTTAAAATGTCACTCACTCAGGGCTCACTGTAAAATGTCCTTAGGAGAGAGCCCAGTGTGTGAACAGTAATGCACAATGGTGTGATAAACCTCATAAAGCACACAGGGAGAGGAGGGCTGCAAGATGGGGAAAGATAGCCCCAGGTCCTCTGACGGCTTTTTCAAGGCACAATGTGTTTCAATTCAATAATAAGCTGGACTCGGTTTTGACAAGGCGCACAGCTTGGATCAATATCCCGGTCGTCCATGAGGGGAAATAATGTTGCTCTTGTAAACTAGAGGATACGCTGTACTGACGATGATTGCACTTGTTCAGTGGAAGTGTGAGGAGCTGGTGTTAAAGGACCTGGAGGAAAATCCGGTGTTTATGAGGCGAGCGAATATGCATGTTGTATCTCTGAATGGTGTAAGAGAGAGAAAGATCTTCAGGGTAAAGCCTGAGTGGAATTAAAATGCATATGGCAGTCGTGCCTTTCGGGCCTGTCACAGAGCTGTTAAGCAGGTAACTCATGTTGCTCTAGGTGAACGTCTTACACAAATGATTATTACACCCACCACTTCCTGATTTCATAAGAAAATAAATGTAATAAAAAAAATATGAAGTCCAAGGCACACATGTAGAGCTTAAAAGCATTTATTTCATTAGGGCTCAGGCATAAAAATCTTTACTGCTACCTATGTGTTGTATCTACATCACCACAGCATGCTTTTTAGATATCATTTTTTAATATAACTTTTTTTTTATTAACTTCAAATATTATCAAATACTCTCTCCCTCCTCAAAGTCCACAGAAAATAAATTCAGTTATCTCCAAAAGGTCACCCCAAAAAGTCAATAATGTGGGGCTCAAGCATGGTTTCTGCACTGGATCTTGCATCCCAGAATGGTTTACTGGAGAAAAAAGTGCACTGAAGCATTTTTGCAGTGGATCTATACTGGACAGTTTGCCATTGGCCTCATACAGAATACAGGACCTTTATGTTTTAGTGATTCATTTATTCTTTTGTAGTGTGGTAGCCAACTGCAATACAGATGAAGATATTTCAAATTTCAAAAACAATTTGCCTTACAGCATCATATAGCCTACGCTGTACAAAGCCTCTGACCCGCATCTGCATTGCACAATCAATAATGATTGATCAATATCTCACGGATCAAGCCAAACAGGCCAAAGAGGGGAGGGTGAGTGGATTAAGCTGCCACACACTGGCAGATTGCTGCCTTGCTGAGCAATTATGGGTTACATTTAAGCATCCTTTTGTGTGATAACAACTCTCATGATAAAACATAGGATGCAGGCAATTTTTCATGCTTGTTATCAACTCCACTGTAATGCATCATGAGGCTGCTGGGTCTGGAGCACGTGGATCCCAGATGTCAGGGCTCGGTCAGTCCAGCAGCGCGAGATTGATGATGCGTCACCTCCTTATGTTGACTTTATGCTTGTTGCCATCATTCAGGGCTCGAGGCCAAGATCAGGTCAAATCAAGGTTCATCTCCCACAGAAACTGATGTGGTGACTTTTTATGAGGGGGTTGCCAGAGCACCGTTTGATAAGGCAGAAGCTGTGGTTCAGCTGGTGCATCACTGGATGAGACGAGTGGGCTGGACTGGAGAAATGAAATATGAAACTTGATCAGGAGGAAAATCGTAGAAGTCGCCTGTCTCCAAACATTTGGTCCAAAATAGGATCTTGTAAAAATAACAATAATAATGCTACCAATACTATCCATAATAATCTGCAAGATCCACTGGTGCACACAAGTCACATCATGATCTAAACGAAAAATGAAAACAGTACAATGGAAAATTTTTCCATTGTACTTTTTCCTCAAATTCTTCTAACGTGTTCCATAGTTATGCATATCCTTGAAACACACTGTTACATTTCAATATACATGACATCCCCCGGTAAACAATCAAGCTTATTTTAATACCCTGCTAACAGTGTGCCAAAACATATTACTATATCAATTATGTTTCACCCACCTGCTTTCCAAAACTTAATGAGAGACAATAAAGGCTATAGTATCTTCCCACACTCTGAGTAGTGAGTCATATCCTCGCTAGACACATGACAGGCTAGCTGGTAGACATTATTTATATTCATGATTAACACTGCAATTTTTCAGGGCAATGAAACATCATGGAGCAACGCTTTCATCGTGCAATTGCACATACCTATAACTTCCATCTGTGATGGATAGGGCACATCCATTTCAAATCCTGGGTGATGAAAATTGCTGAGATGGAAAATGAACTTAATCTATTTTTACAGGGCCAGAATGGGTCCTGCTACATTTATTGTGATACCTTTGGAAATTAAGGGAATTACAGGATCCATATATTGGCACATGGGAGGCATGGGCCAAACTGATAAAGGCTCTCCTCTGTTGTAATGTTGTAAATTGTCAGACGTGATGATATACTTGCACTCTGCAGTCCACCTGTTCGTCCAGTCTCACTTGAAGCTGCTGCATTACAGAGCTTCCACCTCCAGCCTGTTTGTGGGCTTCAAACTCATCTTATAAAACAAAATATTATTACTTCACGCCGAATAGAATATTTGTAGCTCTGTGTACAGCATCAAATCATTTGCTGGAGACTGATGTGCTAAATCTGCAGGACCAAGCTGAGAGAGCTGATGAGTCAGGCAGGATGCTGGCGCACCGTAGAGCACTTGAGGAACCTAACTGGCTTGATTGGAGCAGTGATGTCAGGTTAAAGGTTTGTAGCACTATCACTGTCGTGGGTAAAGTTACCAATGCTTTCAGAGTGATTCAAGCAGAACATGTTGCATCTGTGTTAGCTGACACCAGGTACAGAGCACTATTAGAAGAGTGTGTCTTGAAGCATTGTGATTGTGTTTCGCAGCCAAGCAATGCAACCAAGCTGCAGACCAACCCCAAACAACAAGCATAAATGTGATTTAAAACGAGATTGTCTGAATTACACAGAGAGAGTTCACTGAGCTGGAAACTGAACTTCAACACCCAGATATGATGTCACGTGATGCCAGTAAAGGGCACCCAGCTCGCTCATGTTTACCAAGTTTACCAACCCGGTGCTAAACACGTTGCATGGCTGCAGCTACGGTGGTGTAAAATGCAGCAGCAAGGCGTCTGACTCTCTCAAGGAAACAGGATCATATCGCCCCCATTTTAGCTTCTCTTCACTGGCTTTATTTTACTTTCAAAGCAAAATTCTGGCCATTGGGTCTGACCTCAAGCTACGCCTCAGCCCTTTTAATCCTGTATGAGCCGGATCACAGCCTGAGGTCCTCTGGCGGGGGCCTCCCGGCTGTTCGTAGGTCCAGGCTACTAACCAGAGGTGACTGTGTCTTTGCTGTCAGGGCTGCCAAACTTTGGACTGCTCCACCAGAGGAGCTACTTCCACATTGTCCTTTAAATGTCTGCTTAAAACTTATCTTTATAGACAAGCTTTTATTTAATCATCTTAACTTCATTTCTAACTCTCCATTTCACTAATTACGGTTTCAACATTGTGTTGTTGTATTGTACTCCAATCGACCTTTGCGTATACACTGTAACCTTGTAAGGATTCCTTCCCCTATTCAATTTGCCTTGACTTCTGTCAAGCCATGCCTTGACTGTCCTTTGATTTGATTGTTTTTTGTCCCGTGTGCTGTGTTTTAGATGGCCTGATTTCATTGCATCAAGATTTTGTTTTATTTGACATTTTGTAAAGCACCTCAAAAATAAAGTCGTTATTATTGTTATTACTACTATTATCATTACACCAGCAGATACCAGGGGAATGACACACACAAATATCTAATGCTGATGAGTCTAAATTTCTCTTAATTGTTGCTGATTAGAAAGTCATTTGTACCGCGCCCATGAGATTAAATTTGTTACTTGGGTGGAGGAGATTTCCAGTGGCCGTACAGACATCAGATATCCGTTTGGACTAACAGAATAAATCTATGGTGATGAGGTTAGGAGTGGCAGGACGGTTATGTCTGCTGCAGCCACTTTGGGATTTAGGTTGATCAGATGGGTGTATTTTTTTTTTTTTTGCATAAAAACAGCTTTAATTTTTGGTAGGGTTTCTTTTAGTTATCTTGCTACTAAAGATGAAAACATTTATTCATGTGGGATGTGAGAAGGATTCTGTTTTGCATTTATAATATTCAAGATTTGAGTGTGTCGTTTGCTTATCTAAAACTAGATTAAATTTCAGAGTGTTCACATTTACACCTAATCTGTTCTCTCTTCTGTATCTGTAATGAGTAATAAGTGCACAGCTGTAGATTTGCGCTTGCTATCAGAGGTTGCTGAATTTTTTTTCCCCCTCCAGTGGAAAAATCCTGTGAAATTGCAGCAGATAGATTAAAAGAAAAAAAATGAGTTGAAATTTGAAATATAAATTAGCAGACCATTGCTCATTTGAGGTTTGCTTCTGCGGTGTAAGATTGTAATTTAAAGGTTAATAAGTTAATGAGTTATGATCCTGCATTACTGTTTATGTATTTTTGAAAAGGCAGTGCAGACTGACTCAACCAAATATACGGTAAAATCTGAACATTTGGCACCCACAATTTTTATTCTGTGTTTTGGATGTTTATTTATGGCTTATTTATAGTTGCAGGCCTGTGAAGCATTGTAGTCTACTGCTATGTTTGCCTTCTGTAAAAAGCCCCCATGAGTATAGGCGACCTGGCACCCTGAAAGCTGTGTGACAGAGATAGGGGCTGCTGGTCAACAAGCAGGTTAATTGCCTGATAGGACCAGATGCTAATATAGGCCTGGGCCGGCCAATCACAGCCCTGTGGGAGGTTCCCCCACGGCCTCCGATTGGCCACAGAAAACTGCAATCAAACGACATTTGACACCGTGGAGAACCCTGGAAAAATGTATTGACTTTGGTAGTCAGCTGAAGATTTTAACTTCCATGGATAGATGAAGCGTAAAGAGAATTGGATGGCGTGGAGGAGACAGAGCCTGCACTTTGATTAACTTCACACTCGTGGATGAGATAACAGCTTTCTGAGAGTCTCTCCTGGGCGGCTTATTGAGTGTGGTGCTGGCACGTTGTATGAACCCTCAAAAGTCCATTAGCAAACTCAAGTCATTACCTAGCGAGACAGTGAGAATATCAGTTGGAGGGGCCTATGTGCAGTTAGGCTGTCAGAAAATTCATTTAAAGCAAGTGGATTTCTAGAGTCCAAAAACATCAGTGGATCAGTGAGTGGCTATAAATGACTTGGCACAAGGAAGCAGAGAAGGTTTTATTCAGGACCGTCACATATGATTTATTTGAAAAGTATAAATCTCAGCAATTGCTTCCCATATAGTAGCAATGGCATTTGAAGAGTAAAACAAAACCAAGTCTTCAATCAAATAAATCAGCCCTGGGATGAAAGAGTGTCAACAGGGGCCATCATAGTGCAATTAGTGATACAGGTAGGGCCATAATAGAACAAATCCTGATCTAATCTCCATTTAGCAAACTGTGCTGTAATGAATTTGTAATTAGAAAAGGCTCAGATCTTCAGCTCCTCTGGAGAGCTGTTCCCCATCGGTTTATGAATGATATGTGCTTTTGCAGGCCTGATTTTATTTTCAGCGCTGATCATTGAGATATAATTCACAGTGACCAGTAAAGGTGCAATTGAACAATTAGTTATTTTGCTTTGCAGCTACAACATCGTCTGTAGATTAGAGAAGCATGCAATTATCAGTTTTCTGTCGCTCTAACACAAATCTGTCCCAGAAAACCAATACAGCAGGACAGTTTCAGTGAATATATAGAATATCTGATGATCAAAAATCCACTTCACATTATATCTTGACCATGGCCTTGCAAATTAGAAGTTGCAACTGGATGGATGATTTTAGTTGTTTTAACTTAACAGTGTAGCCACTGTGGAATGGATCTGGGACAACGTACACCATGAAGTTTTGTCTATACTATTGCATTTGACATAATACCCAATTTTCAGTTCCATGTTTTTTTTTTTTTTTTTTGTTGTTGTTTTTTTGCTCTAGGCTCTAATCTGTGTCTTTGAGAGTAGTGTGCTGTTTTAACCATTGCACCAACACAACTTTACAGAGACATAGTTTACAGTGTATTTACAGTTTATCCATTTTTTTTTTTTTTTTTTTTTTTTTTTTTTTTTTATCAAAGACTCTGAAATGAGATACAAACAGTCAGTGAGCTGGAAGCAATGTCGTTTCAAGATGTACTCTCTTGTAGTCATCCACTGCTGGCAGCTTGATAGGTTTCTCACAGCATCTCGATCTTAAAAAAAGTGGTTTACAACACCTCCACTACTGCAAAACACTGACAAATTCAAATGTAAAATGGTTTATTGTGATGTGCTCCATTGAGCCAAAGAGAGAGAATTTTCTGTTAATTACAAAATGCAACTTTTCCCACCTTGGTGTGATGTAAAAGTGGCTTCTTTCCACATGCTCAAATTCATCCTCACACCTCTGGCTGATCTGCTGGGGTCTAAACTCCCCTTCGAGGCATGTGGTGGGGCTTTAGGATTTGCGATTCTCAGGGATTATGGGCTTTTCAGATTGCTCTGAAAAAGAAACCATGGGATACAGCAATCCAAAAATGGCTGAGGTACCCACACCAAGATCACAGCGCATTATTTCCTCCCTTAGGGAATGAAGACAGGAAAGCCACTATTGACAGCCTTCTCATGCTTGTGAAACAAGCATGTTTTAAAGAAAACATTCAAAATCTAAGGAGACTGTCGTGAACTGCAGTGCCCATTTTGTGCTGAAATCAGCTGCGTATAGTCCAGCTGTATTTACAGTTTCCTGAAATGTCATTGTGCCTTGTTCAAAGTGAACTTTTCCTCAACCAATTTCAGCTTCTCCTTAAACTGAAAGTGCTGATAGCTGTATCAGCACAAACACGTCAGTGGCAGAGCCATTTCATCCGATGTTTAGATTGAAAATGTTTGCTGCATTTTGTTCAATACCGTCTTAGCCACCCCTTGAACTTGTACTTAATATCAACTTTTGCAGGATAAAAGTATCCACTGCAGTGGCAGCATGCCTATTTTTGAGAGGAAACTCACTGATGCCTTTTGTATTGCCCCAAAATATTAGTTTGCTCAGCCAACAATCTCTCCCATGAAGCAAAATTTCAATCTCAAAGCTATTGCGCCCCTGAATTCTATTAAATCTCCAACTTTATGTGTGAGAAACAAGATGGTCTCTTATAGAGTAACTTATTCACGCTCATCTGGATATGTCAGTATGGCTTTTGCACTCCGTTGCTGCAGCTTTCCTCTTATTCTCAGATTATTCCATAGAAATATCAGCTGTCATGGCAATGTGTAAGAGGCAGAGAGGCTGAGTAATTGTGGGCCACAGGGCAGAGATAGCACCAGCACACTCCACCCTCCCCGGAGATTGCCCTTTGGGAAAATGAGGCTTGCAGCACACGCCAGTCATTCTCCTGCCATTGATCACAGAGGGTAATTATAAGACATTTCAAAGATTTAAATCAATGCCATGACCTTGGTTTGCGAGTGTATGGAAACGCCTATATCTCCATACTGTGCTCTGCAACTTGAATAAAGCGATTTAATTACAGCAGGAAGCATTTTGATGCCTCTCTAGCATGTGTGTATCATCTTCAGTGAGCGCAGGACTTTTTTTTTTTTTTTTCTTGCTGAAGATGAGTCGATTCATAACAGCAAACAGAGAGTGCATATTCCCTCTAATGACCAGGTTACTATGGAAACCAGGTTAGATTTGAAAGCACTTGAAGAAAAAAAAAAAAAACCCTCAGGCTTCACTTTGCTCTGTGACTCCACTTCAAAACAAACCTTAATTAAATTTGTGCACCTCGTGTAATATCTTATAGTCTCTAGCCAAGTCCTGTTGGTGGGACTATCACCGGGATGAATGGGAAGCTCATTCAGTACCTCTGCTTGTCTTTATGACTGAATCAAAGCTTGTGCTGAATAGCACCGAGCAGCAGGAGAGAGAGAGAGTCCCCACTGGCGCTCACGGTGCGTGCTTTAGCGCTAGATGTGGTCTAACTTCTGTGGAAAAAGCGTGCATGGGACGGAGTGCCCAGTAAAAAATTAATCAACTCAGCCACAACTTCATGAGAATGATGGAGCTGTCATGGCGCTCCTGTGTGTCACCCAGAGGATAATGCCTGAATTTTTGATTTTATAGCTGTTATTTGTACTTTGATGTCTTGCTTCTTATTGCATTTCCCACCTGCACTAAACCTTATGTCTGAAAGGGATTTCCAGCAAAACTGAGGCAACGTCTGAGGAATCAATCATGTAAGCTTTTTTTTGTTGTGGTTTTTTGTCATGTATGGCTCTGAAAAACCCTTTTGACTGACTGCAGGATAGTGATAGTCCACTCCTATATGTTGAGGGTGTGATCAGTAATAGTGTGCTAAAACCTGAGGTCAGTTCCGTCTCACACTGTCGAGGTGGGTTGTGTCCAGAGGGGATAACAGGTTCACGCGGCTTTGTTTCATCACCCATGTCTGTCAGGGAAGGAAGAACAATGGATTTTCACTCACTCTCTCTTCCTCTGGCCTTCACAGCTGCCCCTGTCTCTGTCTCTCCATCACTGCATCATTATCCAGTTTGTGTGAGACCTCTGATCGTTAGAAGGCAATAAAAAGATGAAGAAACATGTAGTATTTCAACTCTGATATTCCTCGTCTTCGTATTGTATTCTGCCAAAGAAGCCCTTATACCATCAGACATGGCAAGACCACATATTTTAAACCCCTTTGCCATTCTTGGAGGTTATGCTTTTTTACTCATTGCATGTAACAGCTATCATATTTCATCATGGCTACAGGTCTGAAGACACTGAAGCGTGTTTTTGTGCAGAATAACACAGCCTTAGTGTCATAAATCATTGAAAAAAAGAAAAACACAAATTTAATTTATTTGAGGAAAAAAAAGGAAAAACAATGCAACCTCCAGACAGAATATTATATCAAGTCTCAGGTGTTATGTCAGGTCTTATCAATGTTTAAAAGCCACTAAGGCCTCAGCATGCTTGATTTACAGATTTACCTTTTTAAATGAGCCATTTCAGACAAGCCAATCCCTGGGCTTGCAGGTTTTTATCAGGTAAACCATGATAAACTTAACTATATTGATGAAAGGAGCATACTCTAAGTAAGCGCATATGCAGTTATCACTAAAAACATCAAAATTACACTGCCACTGCAAAATGCTGCATGGTTGGACCTCAGCCAACAACATTATAGTCATGATTGGTTCCATATCGGAAAGCCCAGTCCCAACAGTAACATCCATATCCGGAATAGGACACAGCGAGAGGGGGAGATAGCACCTTTTTCTAGCCAGTAATAGATAGCTGGCCTTGGTTTCAGCTTATTTTGTAGAGAAGTCGATGTCATCTGACTAATAATTGTACATTCAGTCATTCTTCTGCAAGACGGCTCATGCTGCCTTCATAGGTATTCAGACATCAGAATATTATCTATTAAACTTCTACAAGATGGTGTTTATGGTTTATGGTTTATGTGTGTGTGTGTGTGTGTGTGTTTTTTTTTTTTCAATAATCCAACTAGTGATTCTGTGATTCTTGGTTTGGTGCCTTGCCTATGCATCATATATGACATCTAGCATGCATTATAAGAGAATCATGAAAAGTTTGTATTTTTTATTTATGAATTTGGTATGAATTTGATAGTCCTATAGCTTTATGCGTCATGTGTGTCAGTCTGTTTACTCTCTGCTCTCCTCTGTAACAGTTGAGTCTTGTGATCACTGGATACTTCCCTTTGATGATTGCTTGACAGAAAAAAAGTCATCTAAGTTGAAATGTCTTCATACTCAAATCCAACTTTATGACCTGTCAACACATTCGTAGCAAAAGATAGCCAATGAGGGCATTTGGTGGTGTGTTTCTGTGCACCACCACGGGTCTGCTTCAATTTGCCATGATGGTGGATGAAGACTCTGCAAGTGACAGGCCAGTCAACACGATGCTTTGTAGCGCGCTGTGTGAAATTTCAGAAGACATGGAGAGGGTAGGGCTGAGGACAGCTGAGAAATCCCCCTTTAGGCATAAATCCTCCAGACTTGGAAATCCTGTCCACCTCGCGGATAAGCTATAAAATTCGCCTTAGTGGACACTCCATTTACAAACAGCTTTGGTGGAGAAATTTCCATCTTAATTTGAACAAAAAGGTTAGATAAATTCGGTCTTTTCACATCCTGCTGGTCAACAGAGGACAGTTCAAGAGGAGACGTGCACATGCAGGCCCTTTGCTGCTGTGAGTGATATTAACGAGCTCAACCAATGCTCAGTATCAAAGACAGCAACTTGCATTATTTCTATATAAATAATTAATCACACTGTTGCTCTAACAGTCCAATCCTTTGAGTAAACACCTTTCCTGCAGGATATGCTCACATTTGTCTGCTACAGTGAGAGAAGGTTTAGCCCACTGCATATTTGAAAGGAACAAATTGAACGTGCCTTGAGTGTGCCTGCTATCTGTTGAGTGTAACGTGCAGCTTGAAGTCAGGAATCCTCGGAGAGGGAGTCGAGATTCTCCTCAGCACGAGTTATGGTAGATAAATCTGAGTAATCACGGCCACATGGAAGAGAACACTGCAGTGAAATTTGGAGAATTGAATTCAATCTCTACTGCAAAGTGTGAAAGAATATTGCGAGTATCAGGTGGTGAAATATAATTACTTTGAATCAGGAATAGGGTGACTGTGGTTAAGTGTCCCCACAGGCAAAGCGATATGTTGCCGCTTTTTTTTTTTTTTTTTTTTTCCTCCCCGAGTCTCTAAGAAAGCTTGCATGGTGCTCGTCAGCATTCTTGGTGCGTCTCCAGGTCTTTGTACACGGCTTGTTCCCCAGCCAGCATATTCATAATATCAAAAAATAAATGAGCTTGAGTGTGCCCTCCCTCCTTTATCTGTTTCTCCTCACACCCACACGTACATGCCGCGACATTCATAGCAAGGACCCCCGAGGAAAGCTTCTGCCACCATAGCTCTATTCTCAAGAGTCTTTTTTCCTATTTCATACAGATTACATTGTTTGGCTTTTACCATTTGCTTGACTAAATTCTAATTACTTTTAACTGCGTCGCAAGTCTAATGTTCTCGAAAAGTGGTGCATGTGCGTGTGTGTGTGTGTGTGTGCATGCACGAACAAAAATGCTTATATGTTTCTATCACATTTGCTTCTGAGCTCTATTTACATTCATAGCCAGACGTAGAAGCTGTCCTCCTCCCATGGCTGAAGACTAATGGAGGCTGCTCTAATATTTATAAAGCACGTCTCCCAGCATTACTTGTCTTGGTGTCTTTAGTCTTACATAAAGACCAGTGATACAGCACTTGCCCATCCGAAAAATCTTGTTTTCGATCGCAACCTAATTGACTGTGTTTCTCTCCCCTCTCTCACCCTTGTAATCACCATCTGTTTGTCCATATTGTGTGATCGTGTGTTTTTGGTCCCTGCGGCTCCTCAGCAGACGTTACTTTTGGCCTCCTGCTCGGTGTGTTTGTGGTCTGTGGCCTGGCCCTGCTGGGCCTCCTTGCCTTTGCCTCCTGGAAGCTGTGCTGGGTTCCTTGGCGGAACAAGGCCCCGTTCTCCAGTTCGGCAGCCCTCACCCCAGCCTGTGGCCCAGAGCACTGCACCCTCCAGCCGCCTCTCCTCCTGCCCAGTCCCCAGCAGCCCCTGGTCACCATGGCGACGGAGAAGGTGAAGGACCCCATTGGCTCTGTGGGTTTCTTGGAGGCAGCGGTGAAGATAAGTCATACCTCTCCTGACATCCCCGCCGACGTGCAGCTCTCCATGAGGGAGCACTTCCTGCGCCGCACGCAGCGCATGCAGAGGCAAACCACCGAGCCTGCCTCCTCCACCAGGTCAGCCATTTACAAGCATGCAATCATGTTTACGCACAAATTGCTGATTCATTATGCTGTGTGATGTGTTTACTCAAGTGTGTACACTTAAAGACATATACACACATACTGTACACACATGCACACACACACAGCAGGATTTTAAAAGGTACATCATGGTGTACTCTAGAGGCTCCATTAATCAGACAACATAAAAAATTGCAAACTCAAAAAGCCTCTCACACACGTTCTCTGAACAAGGAACCAAATATCCTTGTAATTGCAAATTCAAACGTCTGAATTTTCTATCTAGGAAATTTGCAATCTAAAAAACTAAATGTAATATAATGTAGCAGTTGCATTGGTTTTTGCCTCAAGGGCATTTCTTTGCAGTTCATTATGGTAAGGCTAATCATATGTGATGGCTTCTCCTTAATAATTAACCCCTTGAACTTTTTTTCCCTCAAATTTCCCATGTAGGCAGCTTCAAAATTATTTTCTTTCAGTATTGCGTGACAATGTCACATACATATTCTGTGTCTGCAGGTTGCAACGCTTCACTGAAACTACATCATGCTGACATAAAGTGAAATATTCAAACCCAATATGCCAGTGTTTTAAGATTTGCACCAGCACATCAAATAGAAAATATGATGTAAAAAAGATGACTGGTGCATCATTTCATGCACATTTCCCTGTAATTCAGCCAGACATGTTTGGCATCTTTGGAAATCTGGGATCTCCATTAGAATTTAAAATAAAGTTCTGTGGGTTTGGACAAAGCTCGGCTGTGCAGCCTGCATTTGTAATGACAAACCCACCGATGGGACCGTCTGCGCTGAGGAATTAAAGGAAAACATATATTTATGGGAGGGAGAAGCAAGCACTGCATGGATCTCATGGCTCATACGCCAGGTGCTCTTTAGTGGGGCAGGTACAAGTCCATTTAGTAACAAAATCCTGGAAGTCTTGCTCGATATCAATCTATAAGTGATGCAGACAACCATGGAAAAAACTAAGGCACTCTTTGAATGAAGCAAAATAGTTGTTTAATTGCTTGAGCGAGGTAATCTTGCCTTGCTCAAGCAATTAAAAGACAGCGGACCGGGTGCCTTTTCCATGGTTGTCTGCATCACTTATAGACCAATATCAAGCAAGACTTCTAGGCTTTTGGTTCTAAATTAAAGAACACAGTCAGAGCCAAAGGTGGTAGCATACAGAATTGCTAAAAATGTGACTGTGGTTAGGTGAGAGTT